>NC_091473.1:244875570-245209945 GCF_036971445.1 Narcine bancroftii
CTTAAAACTACCCTATTACACCCTATTATTTACCTTAATCATATCCCCTTAAAACCTCCTGCTTTCCAGGGCAAACGGACTCAGCTTTTCGACTCTCCTCATAATTAAAATGCTCCAACCCATGCTCTCACTGCCTGTCTTCCCGTCCCCATGCCTTCATCAATAGAGTCCAAAAGCATACAGCATGGTTCAACTTGCCCATGCCAACCAAAATGTTCCACCCAAAATATTCCTATACTTGATCACCTCTAGGCCCCTCCCCCAGTTTCCTTCTCCCTTTATATGTATGTAATTCTTGCTATTTTACTTTGCTCTTGATACTCGAAATGTTGACTGACTACTTCTACCCATGGATGCTTGGCTAACCTGCTGAGGTTATTGTTTGTCTGTATATGTGTTACGTCCAGTTGTGTGTCTGCATGTTTGGTGCCGAGGACCGGAGAATACTGTTTCGTGGGGTTGTACTTGTGCAATCAGATGATAATAAACGTGACTTGACTTTACATAACTTGAGGTGCTCCATTCATTCTTTGCCTCCTGAAGATTCCAGCATATGCAGTTGTGTTTCCCAGTCAACCTCCTTCCTGCTGATGTGTAACTGCTTTTAGAATTGACTATTTTAGTCACAATTTTTATGGAACAAATATTGATCAGGATCACTGCTCATCTTTAAAATAGCACCATTAGATCTTTTACGTCCATTTAAGAAAGGACACCAGGAATTGACTCAGATCATACCTCTTCTGCGCTGGAAGAATAACTGGCATTTTACCTACAATTTTCTGATTCAACAGCAAATATGGAACCAACCAAGCCACAAATGACGTGGGAGAGAACATGTCGAAGAATCATTCTATCAACTGCATCTCAGTTCTTCAATGAAGCTGTGGGTCTGTGCAAAATGTTGTACCCATGGCAAATGAAATAAAGGAAATAATGGGGAAAGATTAATGAAAAGGAAAATATAGATGACGAGAATGTGTGGAAAAGAAATAGACTGGAGAGAGACCAGAGGAAAAAGAATGAGGAGATGAGGTGGAGAGATGATTGGGGTTAAATGGGCTGATAGTCCAGGATCATGGAGAAGGAGAGACTTACTGAAAGAAAGAACACCATCATATCATTCTCTCCCCGACCTCAGAGCTTCCGAAAGCACTTCATGGTCAAACAAACACTTTGCAAGCATAACTCAGCAGAGGAGGTATTGATAATGAATTTGCCTTTATAATTGAGGCAAGAGTCTTTGAAGATTAGAAACACTGACCGGAATCTGACTTGGAACAAGACTTTTCATTGCCTCCTAAACCTGTTTGCCCTCTCAGGCAACTCCTGCCTCATCTGATTCCTGTATTGTTCTCGATGCTCATCACAGAACCAATGAAGCGGCAGAAATCTTCCTCACTCCCTTGGGTATGCCTAAGTAAATTAAGGGTCACTGTTTTAATGAAGGAAATAAGGCTATCTATTTGCACATGGCAAGATTCTGCAAACTGTAAGGTTTTCAAGACTAGGTTATTCATGTAATGATGACAAATGAGGAATAATTATTGCTCCAAGGCACCAGTGAGGGTCCCCAATGCACAGCTCCAACATTTTGTCATGTGATTATTTGAGTCCACCAAGAAGGGCTGGTTTTAAAGTGAAACATAAAAGTCTGCAGATTCTGCAATTGCGGTCAAAACACAGAAATGCTGGAGGAACTCAGCAGGTCTCGCGGCGTCCGTAAGAGGTAAAGATATATTACCGTCATTTCAGGCCTGAGCTCTTCCTCAAGTTATGGGTGAAATTAAATTAAAGGCTGCGGAAAGAAAGGGAGAAGAATGGGAGGGGAAGGAGTACAGACCAACAGACAAAAGGTGTTAATTGGATATAGTAAGATTAGAGGTGAGAATTGATTTTAGCTCTATGAAAGGAGAGAGTGGGAAAAGGGAAGAGAGAGATATGTTTTTAACACAGCTGCTGCGATCTGGGAAATTATTCCCAATTTTACGGAATGCAGTCGGCGTAAAAAGATCGTAACGGGAATTCCCATTCCAAACTTTTATCTCCATGGCCCCTAGAAATTTTCACAGATCACATACAGTTAAACTGAATGCAGGTGATGCGCGAACAATGGGTTAATGAATAGGACATATATACCACACTTCAGGTATTCTGTCTAAGCTCGGAGTGTGATACGGATATTTGGAGTATTGGTTGTTCCTGTGTGAACGGCCACTCCCGGAAGGTAGGGAGACACTTCAGAATGGAAAAAAAAAACATGAGAGAGAGAGAGAGAGACATAGCTCAAGGAAAGGAGATGGGGGAAGAAGATGGAGGAGGGGAGGTTCAACGGAAACTGGAGACGTTGATATTAATGTCATCTGGATGGAATGTGTCCAGAGAGAAGGTGTTTTTCATCCAATTTGCAGGTGGTCTCTGACTGGAAGTGCTCAAGACCATGGACAGACACATTAGCAAAGGAATGGGGTGGGAATTCTAATATGTGGCTCATCTAAAAGAGAGCTCTTCTATCAATGCAGCATTCCTGAGAAGGTCAGACCAGATAGTCTCTGGTGTTTTGGGGGCAATCTGATAAATGTAGCAAAAGACATTTAACATAATGACAGTCTTTCAGCAGGTGATTTACAGAAAAATGAGGACAATGTAGGTGATACCATTTGGAGTTATAGCCAGTCTTACTTCCCCTGTGGAATAATTCCACCTCTGTGGTTCATCCCTGATCACACAGTGATACTCCCTAACACTTATCCGGATATTAAAGTCTAATCTTCTAAGACATCTGAATGTATAATTAATATGAACGTTTTTACTGCACTGTTCCCATTGAATAATTGATGTCATATTCTCGCTTGATAAGTAACAGGCTGCAGATGAAATGAAATGATTTCTGCAGCTTAATAGGATTAATTTAGAATAATAAGGAAGACTCGGAGTGACAAGATAGCCCTGGATTGGTGTGAGGTGGACATGTGCTTAGAATTTGGAAAGGTGGCCCAATGTGGGATGGCTTTAATAACCGGTGAGCTGGTGATCAGGATGGGTGATTATTAAAGACTTAAGTGTTGTCAAGGTGTAGCACATCAGGTTCTGCATGTTTCAGCAAGCTGTGTCACAACACTTGGCTGAGTAGGGCCTAAAAAAGAACCTTTCACCCACAAATCAGATTGATGCCAAGCCCATGTACCAGCCCTTCTGAAGAAACCCTCACAGCACTCATCAACAGATAGATGAAATTATTGCTTGACCCTACTTAGAAGGTTCATTTTAATATCCTTCCCTGACAATCGAGATTCAAGATTCTTTTATTGTCAGGTGCACACATTGTGTTTGTTATTTAAAGGCGCACAGATACCCCGCCGGTCCAGCATGAGAAGGAGAAGCCAAGGAGGTTCCCTCCAGAGACATGGTGTGTCTGTGGATCCTGTTGTCTCCTCTGCTGCCTGTACCTCCTGTGCTCCCATAACCTCCTCAGCCACTAGACCTCCTGTCCAGTCTAGCAATGAACCCAAGCTTGAAGAATCCATTGCCTCCTTGGTAGAAGTAGAATACAAAAGTCCACTGGTTGACATAAAAACAGAAAGCTGAAAAAACTCATCAGGTCAAACGGTGTGCTTTTTCTAGCAAAGATAAAGATGCATAACCAACATTTCGGACTTGTGCCCTACATCAAAGTATGAAAAAGCTATTGGCCTCCTTGGCTTCTAGTTCTGAACCCCTGACCTGATCAGGAAACCTTCAGGGGCCCTGCTCATCATCAACACCCTCACAAATCCCGGTGGCGATGCCTGGTTCCCAGAAGCCGGTCCCGCTTCTGTGCTGTATGACTCCATGAAACCTTGACTCTGGGAAAAATTGACAGGCTAGGCATGTATCTTCTGGGACGAGTGAAAGGAGACGTGATTGATTGAGCTCCTGTTTCCATGCAAGCTGTCTCCAGTATCATGACCAACAGTTATCCCCAAGCCAGCGTTAAACGTCCCCATTGGGGGGGAGAAAAACCCAGCAATTTATAAAGTAATCATTTGTGGGCACTTGCTATAGTCAATTTGATTGCCATTTTCTGACTTGGAAAAAAAGTGGCGACAATTCATAAAAGGTTAATCAGCTTTGAAGTCCTGTGATAGCCTGAACAGAACTATGGAAATATTACTCTTTCCTCTTCTAAATTCACTCAACTATTCTCCCTTATGTTTGACAACAAGCATTGCTTTTCACCCTATCTCAGGAACCAGCTTCACAGTATTAAAACATAATTTTATTGTGATTTTAACACCACCCAGACTCTAATTTAATTACTTCATTTAAACTAATCTTTTCTAGTATTGTTTCATGTTTAAAATGCATTTATCTCCCATTTAAAACTCAAAGAACTGACAGTGATTTACTTGCAGAGAGCTACAGTGTTATTCTTCCGAATTTAGTTCCTGGCAGAAATTATCTTTCCAATCTTACTTAATATGATACCCCTTCAGATTCCACACAGATTCAAGAAATCTTTTCTTGCCCTGAGCAGATTAATTTAGTTTATATGTGCTTCAATAATCACAAAGAAAAATGAAAATCTGCATTTTTACAATGACTTTAATATCTCAAAGTGCTTCGCAGGCGAGTTTTCAGACAACATTTAGCACTAGGTTATACCGAGATATTAAAATGGGTGGGTTTTCAAAAGTACCTCAAAGAAAAATTGGAGAAGCCAGGAGTTCAAGGAAGGATTTTGATTCAAGGGGTCCAAGGAGGAAACACTAAATTTTCAGAAGCAGCAAAGAGTTCAGTTCTCCAATCATGGAAAGATTAAAATTAACAATGTTTGAGGGATGAGAATTCGGGAAGCACAAACATGTTGGAGGGTTGTCGAACTTGAAGAGTTACAGTAGCAGGGAGTCGCCAATCCATGGAGGATTAGGGAATCAGGCTATTTGGCCTATCTTGTCTGGCTGGGTCATAGCTTTCTCCTGCAAGCTGTGAGATTGATGAACATTATCCTGTAATTTTGTACATTATCCCAATTATTATTATATATATCTTGGTGCCTGCCACATTGACCACCGCCAGTGGGCTGATAACGCCTCAAACCGTGCATCTTGGCGCCTCACAGTTTGGCGGGCAGCAACCTCCTTTGAAGAAGACCGCAGAGCCCACCTCACTGACAAAAGGCAAAGGAGGAAAAACCCAACACCCAACCCCAACCCACCAATTTTCCCCTGCAACCGCTGCAATCGTGTCTGCCTGTCCCGCATCGGACTTGTCAGCCCCAAACGAGCCTGCAGCTGACGTGGACTTTTTACCCCCTCCATAAATCTTCGTCCGCGAAGCCAAGCCAAAGAAGAAAGAAAAAAGATTATATATGTATCTAATTTTGATTTCTTATGTGATCTTTCTGTACTGTGCATTTTGTGTGTGACTCATGGTCTAGAGAGACACTATTTGGTCAGGTTCTATCAGATTAAATTATACTAAATTTGAGCTTGAACTTGAAACTGCCTTTAAGACTGTTGGTGTGTGCTTTGACACTCTTAAACCTTCTCCCCACTGGGAGGAGGGAACGAGATTGCATCTGGAGTGTGAAGGATTTATATGGACTTAACTAGTGACCTATCCTGGACACACATCTCCTCACTTGTCAGGAAGGCGCAACAGCAAATGCACTTCCTGAGAAGACTGAAGCGGGCAAGGCTACTGGCCTTTCCTAAGCATTGGGAGATCTAGATGGAGTCCACAGAGGGGAGGAAAATCTACATGGAATGATGAGCTGCGTTCACTACCTTTAGTATTTCCTGAGCAGATCAGCTCCTACACTACACTGTGATGCATCCGGCAAGTCTGTTTTAGATAGTGCATCTATAAAGGATGTAGAGGGACAAGGGGTCCATGCCAAACCTCCATAGCCTTCTGAGAAAATAGAGGCATTGGTGCACTTTCTTGACTGTTTCGTCAGCATGTTTGTCCCAGGTCAAGTCATTGGTATCTCTTTGAAACTTAAGATTTTGTTCCACGCTATCAATAATTCTACCAATCTTTTTTTTTAAACTTTATTTATTTGAAAGATCATTAGTAATAATACAGCATACATTCCATAAAGACAATTTTATATAAGTATATATATATTTTAAAATTAAGAAAAAAATTATTTTAAAAAATATGAGTCCCCACCCACCCTCCCACACCATCAGCCAGCTCTCTTAAGGAGAGCCAAAAATATATAAACAGAAACTAAGAATATATAATAAATCAAAATATATCTAAATACATATATTCCAAATATGGTAACCACTTATTAACAAAAAAGGAATAATTATCCTGCAAATTATATGTAATTTTTTCCATCATAATACAAGCTTTCAATTCATTTTGCCATCGCATTATATTAATCATTGTTATCTTTCCATGTCCTCACTACACATTTTCGAGCTACAGACAATGCTAAGTGTACAAATGCAATTTGAAATGTATCCAACCCTAATCCCTTTAAAGGAATCACATAGCCCATTAAAAAAATAGATGGATCTAGTGGTAACTTAATGTCATATAATTTTTCCAAAGTTAACCTAATTTCTTGCCAAAATGGTTGCATATGAACACAAGACCAAACAGCATGTAAAAAAGTACCAGTACGTACACCACATCTAAAAAAAGAGTCCGAATTACTAAAACCATATTTTTTCAATTTCTCTGGGGTTAAATACAGCTGATATAAAAAGTTATAATTAACCATTCCATACCGTACATTCGTCAATTTAGTAACACTCTCATGACACATATCTGCCCAATAGTCTTCAGGAAAAACAAAAGCTAAATCATTTTCCCATTTAAGCTTAGACTTCTCCCATATTGTCTTGTAATACTTGGTACATAACAGAAGTATAACCCTTTTTTGATATAGAAGAAATCAAAGACTCGAATTCCGTCAATACAGGTAAAATCATCTCTCTGCCATACATATCTTTCACCACAGCTCGAAGTTGATAATAAACAAACAAAGAATTTTCAGCAATATCAAAAAGCTCTTTCAATTGATTGAAAGAAAGAAACTTTCTTTCTACAAAACAACTCTACCAATCTTCATGTCATCTGTGATCTTACTGATCATCCCGCCACATTCATTTCGAAGTGATCCATGCATATTACAAACAGCCTCAACACTGATACTTGTGGGACACAATTAATCAAGTTCAAGTTGATCATCATCTGCTTGCACAAGTACAACCTGATGAAACAGCGTTCTCCAGTCCTCAGTGTAAAACATGCAGGCACACAAGCAGACATAGTACATACATACGGACAAATAATACGTACACAGGACAAATATACATATATAAAAATAAATATTGTTCAGTGAACATTAAAGTCTCAGGTGGATAGTGTGAGCAGTTCCTTTGGTTCTCACTGCCTGCGGGAAGAAACTGTTCCTCAGTCTGGTGGTGCTGGCTCTGAAACTCCTGTATCTCTTCCCCGATGGGACTAGTTGAAAGATGCTTTGTGCAAGGTGGAAGGGGTCCTCAACAATTTTGCGCACTGGCTTCAGACAACGACCCCATCGATGGGGGGAGGAAGACCGTAGTGATCCTCTCTGCCACTCTTATAATCCTGTGGATTGGCCTCCGATCCAATTTCCTACAGAAACCATATCACACTGTGATGCAGCCAGTCAGGACACTCTCAATAGAGCTCCTATAGAAGGTTGATATGATGGGGGCCGGTAGCCTTACCCGCTTCAGACTTCTCAGGAAGGGCATTTGCTGTTGCGCCTTCCTGACAAGTGAGGAGATGCGTGTCCAAGATAGTTCACGAAGTCCATGTAAATCTTATTTATTTTCCTGCCTTCTATTGATACACTTTGTTACATCTTCAAAGTATTCAGACAAATTGTTCAGACGGCATCTGCCCTTGACATAGCTATTTTCACTGTTCCTTATTAGCCCTGGCGTTTCCAAATGACCATTCATCTCCTCTCTCTCAAAATATGCAGAGATGTGGTCACCGTGTCCAAAATGTTCCCCTGCTGAAACAGGGCATAAGAATATCCAAAGGAAGGAAATGAAAGAGATGGGCTGATTGCTAAATAGGTTTTATTAAGATCCTGACAGTAGAGTTTTGGAAGAAGCATTAAAATTAATCAAAAACAATAGATTAATTCCTAACATAATGACTTAATATGCAGTATGAACTATAATTTTAAGTATCCGGAATTCAAGCAACTGACAGCCTCAACCAACCTGAAAAAAAATGAAAGAAAATAAATTTTAAAAATTAATATTAATAAGAAAATAATAGGTAAAAAAAATACATGTTTAAAATTGTAAAAGTAAATGATGAAAATGGGAGCAAATATTCAGCCAGCGGAGGGCTTTGATCGTGCTTTGCTCATAGCAGCTGTTTGAGTAATGTTGCATGATACTATCCCTGATAAGTAATGTTACGCCCCCACTTGTCTTTTACCTCCCATTTTATCTAAACCCTGGCATCTGTATCAGCCAATTCTGTGCTCCACAAGGCAAATCTCTGAAATGGCCACAAAATCGTAATTCCACGTACCTACGTATTGTTCCATGCTCTAATTTCATCTCCCTTATTTCTATTACTTTTTGAACTGAAAGAAACTCATTTCAAACTCTCCAACTGACCACACGTGTGCTTCCCCCATTGCCTGCCCTTCCTCACAAACTCTTGAAACATTGCATCAACCTTTCCATCATCTGCTCTCTTCTCTGCCCTCACATTCTGGTTCCCTTTCCCCTGCCAAACTAGTTAAACCCTCCTCAACAGCTCTAGCAAAGCTGCCCACCAGGACATTGGACCCCATCTGGTTCAGGTGAAGCTTATCCCTTTTATACAGGTCATTTTTCCTCAGAAGAGATACCAATGATCTGAACCCCTGCTCTCTGCACCATGCATTCAACTGCCATAACTTCATATTCCTGCCCTCACTGGTGCATGGCAGAGGCAATAATCCAGAGCTTACCCCCCCCCCCCCCCACCTTGAGGTCCTGCTTTTTAGCTTCTTTCCTAACTCTCTATATTCCCTCTTCAGGACCTCATCCCTTTTCCTATCTGTATTGTTGGTACCAACATGGACCACTGCATCTGGCTGCTCATCCTCTTACTTGAGAATGCTGTGGACTCAATCTGAGACATCCCTGACCCTGGCATCTGGAGGCAACATTCCATCCAGGAGTGTTGATCTTCTTTGCAAGATCTTGTGTGAATTGATTGCTTAGAGCTTTAGTCCTATTACCAACATAATATGTAAATAAGACCGACCGTAAAGCCCACAACATTTTGCAACCACCAAGAGCAGAAAGCATCCAAATTTCTGATGCTTTGTAGTCTGCTGTGTTAAATTGAAATAAAGATGAATCTTCCAGGAGGAGGAGTTCAATCTCAGCAGCATCCAAATTAAACTCTGGATAGCACACTCTGAGGAAATACTTTTACAGCACGGCCTTTTGGCCGACGAGCCCTGCCGCCCAATTACACCTAATTGACCTACAACGTTTTGAACACTGCGAGAAAACCAGAATTCCCAGGGAAAACCCACGCAGACATGGGGAGAGCGTACAAACTCCTTACAGACAGCGCGAGATTCGAACCCCGGTCCCAATCACTGAGCCTGTAACAGCGTTGCGCTGACCACTTCGCCAATCTAGCTGCCATTTTGTTTGCCCCTCCCCACACTCAATGAAGAGACAATGCAGTGGATAGTACGATGTAATCCATTTAAGATGTGAACTTAAAAGTGATGACTCACAAGCATTATCCAGCATAGAACAGGCAGAAGGAAACTTATACATCAAGTCCTGGGATGCTTCATGATGAGATAAAGGAATAGAAATTCTGTTCCATTGCGCATGTATTTATTTTCCACCAGTCCAGTTTGGCTACTGTATTCCACTCATGTATTTGTTAAATTCAACAAATTAAATTATTCCTCATGGATGGAAACATTGTATAGATGTTGGAATATTAATAACTCAAAGAGTTGCCTAATTAGATTTTTAGTCACATAAATACTCAGGCTTTCATTTGTGTGTGAGAAAAGTATATTTATTTTTCAATTCCCATCAGATCGCCCAGGTTTCCCAAATGTATTGTTTATTATGCTGCGAGTTTATTCAAATTGCATCAGCCTGGAAATTTAACAAGTAGGAACTTTTAAAGCAATTCATCATTTGCACATTACTAACATTTGTCACAAACCTGGACATGATCCCAAGCAAGAATAAATTTGACTCAGCTGTGTAATTGTTCTGTAAACATTAATTCACATTCATTCATTTGTTTTACATAGGCTTTTACTCCGCGGTCAAACACCAAAAACATATCTACAGGCCCTGTAAATCTAAATGAAAAATAGGGTGGGTGATTTTGATTGAAGCCCGTGCTCACTTTGGATGGAACAAAGCATAAAAATTTTAATTCTCACATTCACGTTTTCCCAGCAAGCTCCTTGCACTTTCCCCATTCTGCGCTTACAGCATCCTTTGATGGTAACCCTAACATTTCCCTCTCAAGGACCCAAAACTGGAATTCCATGCATTAGACTCTTCACATTCTCTCTTGCACTTCAAACCAACCATTTTAATCAATTCTGCGGTAATATTTCCTGATGTGGGCCTGCAACAAGTTCTAAGCTTCTCTGGGTTAGGGCTTTACAGAAGAAGCTGCAATCATTATTAATTGACCACAAGAAGGTAAGGTTAGACTCTCCCCATAAACCACTGTAATCTGCTGATAAAGGTATGGCCACGGCACTATTGGGTAGAGAATTACAGTAAGCATAAGCATTAATTTAATGTTTCTCCAACTTCCTACGTGATACAGCAAATCTGAAATTATCTTTGTGTTCAGCTTGAGGTTGTCAATAATAATCCTCAAAATTTTTTCAGGAAGCAAATCTATTGAAAATATTTGTAGTCCAGTGTTATTAGTGACCCCAGGGTATTTATAGTGGTGGGTCGTAATGTTTTTGAATGGCTTGATGGAGATATACATTGTATGGAATATAATTGTCAGACCCAAGTGTGACTGTCGTTAGACTATATGAAATCATGCTTCATTATATGAAGAGCTGTAAAGGCCATTAAACATTATACTGTCATAAGCAAAGGTTCTTGCTTCGTGCTGGAGAAAAAGTCAAGAATTAAGTAGTAGAAGTGAACTGGGCCAAAGGAAGTGCTCAGCGGGTACCTGGAGTGATATCCTGGGACTAAAATGATTGATGACCAAACAGGCACTTTGTTTTAGACACGGCTCAGAAGGACTTGGTTGCTTGCTGTCTCAGTGCTGATGGCGGACCCCCTTGCATCACTTCTGTTTTGGACCAGGATTATTATGAGATCTGGAGTAGGCACACGCTGTGAGAAAATCAATTAAAGCATTTTGTGAAATATTTTTGGACATTCGAAGGTTCTGTAAAAACGTGTGCTGATGCATTGTAGAAGATTTGCTGAAATGGTCCATCATGGTAGAGCAATTTCAAGTTTGAAAGGTTGAAGTGGAGAAAACCAAGTGTTGGTGGGGGGGTGGGGGGGTGTTTGAAAAAATGTGTTAAAAGCCTTGCCCGCAGGATGTCATTTATGTACAATTAATCTGACATGCTCCAGAAAATAAATTTTATATTAGTGGGAAGTGGAAATCACACGTCCAAAAGACTTTGATGAGCCCAGTAAATTTTCATTCAACAAAAGAATTGCTTTGTGAATACAGCACTCCGTGGTGAGATATCTGTCCCTCTGCAGCCGAACTGTTTCTGAACCACTTTGTGTGGAAACTATAGCAGGGTATAGTTTGAAAGCAATGATGTGTGTGGTACTTTATATGTGTTCCCAGTTAGCAGTCATTTAATAAAAGATGTTTGACTTCATTCTCATTAAGGTCATACTAATAACATTAAATTACCTTCAAAATCCTCCAATGTAAGGAATTTGAACCGTGCTTGTATCTTTCAGTAAACTCCCTCTTCACTCTTAATATTCTACATGTGGCTTTGACACAGAACAAAAAAAAATTATTGCATTCCTTTACTGCAACATTCTAAGTGTTCAATCTTCACTTTGACATCCACTGTACACAGCCAGCCTCAGGAATTGATAGTTTCATGTAAAATTTCTGACTGACACATTACCTTATTAGGATTTTTGTTTATTAACTGTGATTTTTGTCAGCTAATCTTGGATTCAAAGAGTGTGGAGAGTTTCTGCCAGGGCTGGAATGAAGACACCCTCCTATTTCTAATCTATCTCTGCTGCTCGATCTATGCCTGATGCCCATCATATACACGTTTCCCTGGTTCATCAAAGGTTCTATATAATTTCTGCAGCTTGTTTATAAACACCTTCATGTCATTGTCCCCTCCCAAACTCTGTCATCTACAGCAGCACCACATCCTTCCCAGTTTTTTCCAAGACACTTCCAGTTTTGGTATCTGTTGTGCTCACTGTTCCAACACTGGCAGTTGTGCCTTAGGACGTTAGACTCAAAGACCTGGAATTTGCTTCCCATACCTCTGACCTTTTTCTTTTCTTCTTTAAGATGCTCCTCAAAATTTGCCATTGACCTGTCTGGCCACCTGTTCAGTTATTATTTTGTATTTAGGATAATGGTTCTGTGCAACACGTAGGAATATTTCAATGTACGTCACTAGTTAAAGGCACTATCTTCTACATCCCACCCTCCTCAAACCTCCAACAGACTCTAAATGCCCACCCTCACATCGATGTCTCCAATTTTATTTGATAGCCACTTTTGAGTAGGCAATCAAATTGGCATCTTTGCTTGGGTAACACATTAATTGGCTCCAACATTCATTCAGAATTCCATTAGCAAACAATCGATACATCTTTTGCAACAGAAAAATAGACCATTCAACCCAACTAGTCACTGATAGCAATGACAATTCACTTAAACATACTTATTACATTGTTTATATCATAGCTTTAAAGTATATTGACATATTGTGATAGCACAGATTCTATCACCAATGTGTATATGTGCAGATGGTAGTGTAGGATGACTGTGATTGGCTGAGAGTGTAGCCACACCTACTGGCAGGCCTTAAAGGATTGCTCCTAGCCAGACCAGGTCATTCTGGACTGGTCGACCTACTTGTGATATGCTCCAATCTTCTAGTTAATAAGACCCTTGGTTTGGATCAACAAGTCTTTGGTTCTTTCGACGCGCGTTACATATATGCTCTGTCCTTCTCTATTATCTTCAACCATCCCAGCAAGGATGTATTCCATGTTCTCATCATTCTCTGGGTCAACAAGTTGCTTCTGAACCCTCTATCTGAATTTTGGAGACTTGTGTTGTTTGCTTATCACAGCGCAGAAATAAGCCATTCAGCCAATCACAGGCTCTTGCTCAGATCAATTCACTAATTCCACACCCTGGCGCCTTCACCATACTCTTGCCAAATATTCTTCACTGGGTATTTATCCAGTTCTCTCAAAGGTCAAAATGAAATGTTGCTTAACTCCTCCATGGGCAATGTAATCCAGGTGCAAACAGCGCACTCTGTTAAAAAAAGGTTTTGTTCATATCACTATTAATTTGCATCTGTTTATTACCTCATGTACCCTCCATATAGGGAATATCTACTCTCTGCAACTTTTACTATTTTATATATCTTAACAGATCTCCCCTCAGCCTTCTCTTCACCAAAATAAATTGCAGCCTCTCCAATCTATCCTCGCAACCGAGACCCTCATCGAAGAAGCTGTTCTTGAAACTCTCCTCTCTCCAGTGACACGCGATCTTTCCAAAATCAGGCAACTCGGCTTGAACACAACCCTCCAGCTGAACAGGACGAGTGTCTGCCTGTTTCTCAGCATTAGCTCTAATGTTTGGTGTGCAGATAACATGGCTGGGGAACTGAAGAGAACTAGTCTGGGCTCTGGACACCCCTCCCTTCATTCTTTGCCTTTTGTCATTCCCTCAAAATCTGATGAAACTTTTAGGCAATAAAGAATTTCAAGATTTCTGAATCAACGCCATCAAAATATTTAGAAATTTTAAAGTCTCCTCGAGGTAGTCCCATCAATTAGAGGTATTTTTGAAATCGGGGTTTTATGTTGCAAAATGGGAAACTTTCAATACTTTTTATTCCATTTCTGACTATTTTATCTTTAAAGATCAATTTTATACAAGCAATTATTAAACCAGCTGAATTAATTTTAAATTTCTGGGTCGACCTTTATCTTTTATATAAAGATAAAGGTTAGATGAAGTCACATCACATTGTAGTAGTGAATCACACATACTTCTAATCACGTACATTTGAATAGCCGAATTTCACAGCACAGTTGGCATAGGGGTTAGTGCAATGCTATTACTGCACCAGTGACCTGGAATTGAATCCAGCGCTGTCTGTAAGGAGTTGGTACTTTCCCCCTCTGTCTGCATGGGTTTGGTCCGGGGTCTCCAGTTTCCTTCCACCCTTCAAAACGTACGTGGGTTGTAGGTTAATTTGGGAATTTGGTCAGAGCTGGAAGGGCCCGTTTCTGTGCTAAATGTCTTAATTTAAAACTTGCACTCATGTATTACACATGCTAATTAAACTAACATACACTTTACCATGTCACAGTGTAACAGCACTCATTACCTCAACTCACTCACACAATCAGATTTACATATCTGAATATCTCATAAATATCAGTGAGTCGAGATCATACTAATCAAAAAATGGAACATGCTTTAATGACCAAATAGAGTCAACACTCTCCAGATACTGAAAGAGTGTGGGTGGAATAATTAGGGTGTATTAACAATAAATTCTGAAGCTCTACTTATTAGTGTACTTGCTCTGAGTTGTTAAATAGTCCTGTCAGGTTTTGTATGGTTTCAAGGATAGACTGACTTTCTCACAGAAAAAATGGTGATCTACTGATAAAATAGATTACAAAAAAAATATCAAATGCAAGTTCTCAAATCTGAAACAATGCTGGAATTTGTTTAATGACCAGTTGAGAATTGATTAAAGATTTATTGTGATGTAATATAAGATTTAAGTAATGTATCTTATCATCAATGTTGCTTCATAGGATCATCAACTCCTGTCTCAGAAAGGACCTTGACCCACTTCAATTTGCCCACCATCTTCTCAAGTCATCAGTGAATGCCATCTCGCTGGTGCCCCACTCTGCTTTAGATCACCTGGGCCATATTAACATTATGTAAATCTGTTATTCATTAACTTCTTCTTCTTTGGCTTGGCTTTGCGGATGAAGATTTATGGAGGGGGTAAATGTCCACGTCAGCTGCAGGCTCGTTTGTGGCTGACAAGTCCGATGCGGGACAGGCAGACACGGTTGCAGGGGAAAATTGGTTGGTTGGGGTTGGGTGTTGGGTTTTTCCTCCTTTGCCTTTTGTCAGTGAGGTGGGCTCTGCGGTCTTCTTCAAAGGAGGTTGCTGCCCGCCGAACTGTGAGGCGCCAAGATGCACGGTTTGAGGCGATATCAGCCCACTGGCGGTGGTCAATGTGGCAGGCACCAAGAGATTTCTTTAGGCAGTCCTTGTACCTTTTCTTTGGTGCACCTCTGTCACGGTGGCCAGTGGAGAGCTCGCCATATAACACGATCTTGGGAAGGCGATGGTCCTCCATTCTGGAGACGTGACCCACCCAGCGCAGCTGGATCTTCAGCAGCGTGGACTCGATGCTGTCGACCTCTGCCATCTCGAGTACTTCGACGTTAGGGATGAAAGCGCTCCAATGAATGTTGAGGATGGAGCGGAGACAACGCTGGTGGAAGCGTTCTAGGAGCCGTAGGTGATGCCGGTAGAGGACCCATGATTCGGAGCCGAACAGGAGTGTGGGTATGACAACGGCTCTGTATACGCTTATCTTTGTGAGGTTTTTCAGTTGGTTGTTTTTCCAGACTCTTTTGTGTAGTCTTCCAAAGGCGCTATTTGCCTTGGCCAGGCCTGGAAGTCAGCCTATTCATTAACTACAGCTGAGCATTTAACATCATCCTGCCAGAAAAACTAATAATAAGACTCAGGGATCTGAGTTCCTCCATGTGAAGTTGGATCCTCGACTCTTTATCAGTAGATCCCAACCAGTGCGATTGGCACCATCACTTCCTCCTCGCTGACCATGCACAGAATGCTACGTGTTTCATCCCCTGCCCCATTCCCTCTATTGCGTGGCTAAATTCAGCTCCAACACAATCTACACATTTGCAAAGAAACACCACCACCATTGTTGGGCCGAATAATGGGAAATTATAAGTCAGAGTATAGAATGGGGATCAAGAATGTAGTTGTGTGGTGCCCAAACAAAAAAAAATCTTGCTCTCAATGTAAACAACACCAAAGAGTTGATTGTGGATTTTCGAAAGGGGAATCAAGGAACCAGGCATCTTTTTTTCTTGGCAGCATGGAGGTTGACAAAGTTTGTGCTTTCCAGTCCCTGGGAGTCCACATATCAGAGGACCTCTCGTGAATCCAGCAATTTGAGGCAACCATGAATCAATACCTCGAATTACTGAGAAGTTACGCCATGATGTTAAATACTCTATTGAACTTCTACAGGAGCACTGCTCGCATCATTGCCTGGTTTGGAAGCTGAATTGCCCAGAAGGCACAAGTCCATCATCGACACCGACCTCCCATCCTTTGAAAGCATCTATGTGAGGTAACTGTCTGAAAAAGACAGCCAGCATCATAAAGGTTCCCCATCACCATCATCCTGAGCTCTTCTCACTGCTACTTCCAGAGCCTCTAGATTCAAGAGCACTTTTTTTCTCTCAACAGCTATCAGGCTCTTAAACCTCTCCTTTAAACTCCTCCAGGTCCACCAAAAGATCTGTCTGCCCTATAAAGCATCACTTCTTTTCCACTGTCTGGAACTGTGAATATTTATTCATCCATCCTTTTGTATTTATGATATTTTTGACTCATAGCGCATTGCGGTAATATAATTAATACCAGAGTTCACGTCTTACCTGCCGGTGTGACCGCAGCAAGTAAGAATTTCGGTGCCTCTGTCCATGGTATTTATGTACTGTGTATGACAATAAACATTAATATAATAACAATCTGACCATACTTCCATTCCTGGAACAAACAGTCAGTGAAAATTTTAAATGTTGGCACTGGCTTCCTCGTGGCTTGATCAAGCTTGAGTAATCTGATTGAATTAAAGAAGTGTACTCCAACTCAATCAGATACACGCATTCAATCAAGGGAGGATTAATGATTGCTCTCTGAACCGACACTGTTAATGCCAAGTGTATACTGTTGGTAATGTTAAAAACACCCTTCAACCATATCCCTCCTATTGATTAACTGGCGTGATATAACTACATTTTTATAACGCCTTGAACGTGGCAAAATGGCATACCAGAATATTATCAAACACTATTTGACACCAAGGAGAGAGAGGGCAGATGAGGAGAGGTTAGTTTTAAGGAACTCCTTAAAAGGAATAGAAAGGCCATACAGGCAAAGGGGGCTGACAGCAAATGAGCAAGAGGGCACAGTGGAGGAGCACAAAGGTCTCGTAAGATTTTCAGATGGAAGCGGTTTCAGAAGAAGAGAGGGCTGAGGCCACGAAGGGATTGAAAATACAAATTGGAATTTTAAAATCCAGTAACGTGCTGTATATGAGGGAGGTCACTCTGTCAGGTAAATCAAGGTCTCCTGCTCTCCCGTTTTGGAAAGGCTGTGCATTGTGGGCAGGGCCACACAGCTGCAGTATTCTTTCTCTGGCCTGTACGCTTTATTTAGATGTACAGCACAGTAGCAGGCCCTTCCGTCCCTATGAGCTCGTGTCCCCCCAAATACACCAATGAACCTACAAGCCCTGTACATTTATCAGAATCAGAATCAGGACTTATCATCATGAACAAGTCATGAGATTCGGTGTTCTGTGGCCGCATCATAGTGAAGACATACACATTATAACCATCTTACGACATTACTAAATATATAAAAAAATACATAGAAACAGCACTGTACTCATAAATCCACAGAAGAGCCACACACAGGTGGAGGACATGGCCCATCCATGCTGACCCTTTGTGGGGCACATTACTCAGTCTCATTCTCCTACTAAAGCCCCATCAATTATTTTTCCGCAAGCACTCTGTCTGGTTCCCTGAATGGCTTAGATTTCCCACCCTTGCAAAAAGGGTCCTCACTGCACTCTTAAAATAAGTTGTGTCCCATACCTCTCCCGAGCCTTGTGCCCACCATTTTGAATCTACATCCCTAGCCATCTGCTTCTCTCTTGTCCAAATGTTTTTTTTTCGGTTGAAGGATAAACATTGGCTGGAGCCCAGAAAGAACTTTCCTCTGTGGGGGGAGGGGGGGGGTCAACATTTCGATTTCATTTACTCCCCATCTCTCTATTTAAACTGTGACTGAATATTCTCCTCAAGCATACGGTTCGAAATACACCACACAGCAGACAGTCACCACGGTGTGACATTCCTTCAAGGCTTCATCGAAAGCAAACTTGGTGCCAGTTTTTTTTTGGAACAGTTTAACATTGGAACAGTTTAGCATTGGAACAGCAAATTAAGGCCTGGGGCACAGATGCATGAGAAAAGTTAAGCTGCCAAAAGTAGTAACAGCAGATTCCAGTGTAATGGCTCCATATTTAGTGGAAGTGATCTTTAAACCGGGCCTAGTCCACTGGCCATGGTATGACCTTGTTGCTACAGTCAGCACCGCTAGCTTGTGATAGACTAAGCCTCTAAAGATCATTCAGCAGCCAACAGGTATCTCATGCCTTCCAAAACTCCATTATATTAATATGCGGTGTTCATCCTTGCTTTTAAATGCCTAATCTTTCAAATCTCTGTGATCTATGCTTTAGTATAGAGCAGTGCAGCACAGGACAGGCCGTTCAACCCACAATGTAGTGCCACCCTCTATATTTCTCCACCACACTGTATTTTTCTTACATCCATATGCCTATCTTCTTCTTTGGCTTGGCTTCGCGGACGAAGATTTATGGAGGGGGTAAAAGTCCACGTCAGCTGCAGGCTCGTTTGTGGCTGACAAGTCCGATGCGGGACAGGCAGACACGGTTGCAGCGGCTGCAGGGGAAAAATGGTTGGTTGGGGTTGGGTGTTGGGTTTTTCCTCCTTTGCCTTTTGTCAGTGAGGTGGGCTCTGCGGTCTTCTTCAAAGGAGGTTGCTGCCCGCCAAACTGTGAGGCAACAAGATGCACGGTTTGAGGCGATATCAGCCCACTGGCGGTGGTCAATGGGGCAGGCACCAAGAGATTTCTTTAGGCAGTCCTTGTACCTCTTCTTTGGTGCACCTCTGTCACGGTGGCCAGTGGAGAGCTCGCCATATAACACGATCTTGGGAAGGCGATGGTCCTCCATTCTGGAGACGTGACCCACCCAGCGCAGCTGGATCTTCAGCAGCGTGGACTCGATGCTGTCGACCTCTGCCATCTCGAGTACTTCGACGTTAGGGATGAAAGCGCTCCAATGGATGTTGAGGATGGAGCGGAGACAACGCTGGTGGAAGCGTTCTAGGAGCCGTAGGTGATGCCGGTAGAGGACCCATGATTCGGAGCTGATATGCCTATCTAAGAGTCTTTTAAATGTCACTATTGTATCACCCTCAAATACGACCCTTGTTGCATAAAAGAAAACTTCTTCTGACACCCTTCTCTAAACACTTACCTTAAACAGATGTCCTCTGGCTTTGGCTATTGCGGGCCCTAGGAAAAAGGTGGTGGCTGTCCACTCTATCTATGCCCCTCAGATCTTATACACCTCGATTAAGTCACCTCTCGTCCTCCATCACTCCCTTAGTTCCGCATCCTTTCCTCATAAGGCATGTCTGCTAGTGTAGACAGCAGTAAATCTCCTCTGCACATTGCCGTCAGTGCAATGATATTAACCCAAGTTGTGAAACTGTGTCGCCTTGTTTTAGGTTCCCCCACAGAGGAAAATGTCCTTAAAGCATGCAGAGTGTCTGAAGATCCCCCTCTCAGAGTTTTGATCCATCATCCACCTTCATCAATCCAATGAAATTTTATTGACAGCCTCCAATGTAATATATTTTTTTCAAACAGGTGGACAAACACTCCACAATCCTCCAGACGTGGTCTCTCTCATTGTTGAGCTCCACTCTCCTTGCAATAAAACTTAAGAATCCATTCATCTTCCTAATTAAATGCTATATCTGCATGCAAACTGTCTGTGTTTTATCATTAAGGATCCCCAGATTGCTTTCCACATCCGTATTCAGCAGTCTCTCTCAATTTAAACAATAATATTTCATTCTTCCTTAGGAATGCATAATTTCACATTCCTCCTGATTACGCTGCATCTGCCAAAGGTTTGCTCAGTTATTTAACAGACTATATCCCTTTACCAACTCTGCTTGTTACCCACACAACATAAAAGTTAAGATCATTTATTAATTTTTTAAAATTTTTTTAGGAATACAGCAACATAAACCTATGCCACCCAAATACATTGTTGAATCTACAAACTCCATACATATTTGGAGGGTTGTGTGGAACCTGGAACACCCACACAGGTACAGGAAGAATGTGCAAACCCTTCACAGACAGCACCGGATTTGAATCAGGGGCCGTTGGCACTGTAATACTGATGCATTCACCGATATGTGAACTGCATCATCATAAAACTTTGCTACCACGCACTTCATATCTTGATTCAAGTTATTAATAGAGATTAAATAGTGAGGCTCAGCACAGATGTTTGTGATTGGCAGTTTCAAATGTTCAAAGTTCAAATTTATTGTCAGACTACATGCATGACATCACATACAAACCTGAGATTCTTTTTCTATTTCTATTTCTCAGTAGTGCAAACAGTATTCAAGAAAAGACACGTATACAAAGGAGAGAAAAACAAGAAGGAAGTGCAAATAAACTGTGCAATGCAGAAAATAAATATTCAATAAGAAACAATGTGCAAAGTAAGAGCCCTTAAATGAGCCTCTAATTGAGTTTATTGTTTGGGAATCTGATGGTCGAGAGGAGGCAACTCTTCTGAACCTCTATGTTCTATGTAGATTTTCTCGATGGTGGGGAGAGTTTTGTCGGTGATTTTGCAGAGGTACTGGTGCTCCCATACTAGTCCATGATGCAGCCGGTCCACACTTTCCGCTACACATCTATAGAAGTTTGCCAAGGTTTTCGATGACATACAAAACTTCCGCAAACTCCTGAGAGAGTCGAGGTGCTGATGTGCTTTCTTCATGGTGACATCACATGTAGTGGGTTCGGGAAAGGTCTCCGAAATAGTGACTCCCAGGAATTTAATTTGCTCATCCTCTCCACCTCTGATTTCCCCCAGTGACCACTAGATCATACACCTCTGGATTTCCTCTCTTGAAGACAACAATCAGCTCCTTGGTTTTGGTGAACTGAATGCAAGGTTGTTGCTGGTGTTCCATTCAGCCAAGTTTTCAATCTCCTTTCTGTGTGCTGCCTCATCACCCCCCCCCCCCCCCCCGTTATATCACCTTGTTTTCCGTCACTCCAGATTAATTCATTCTTGTATAGGGTCATACATTTGTGGTTTTTTAATCCACTGGAATTTTTTCATAATCTAGAAAATGATGGTGGGTCTGGAGACTCTTTTTTTTTAATCACAGTAGTTTCCTGGTCATTTTTCTCTAGTCATAATGATTACACTGGACAAAAGATTTGCTTCTGAAAAATAATTGGTGATTATGATAGATAACTCCAAGCTGAACACAAAGATAAGATTTGCTGTATCAGGTAGGAAGTTGGAGAAAACATTAAATTGACTTTTATTGAATTTAACATATTGCATCATGATGTAGAGCCAAGCTCTCAAGTTGACAGCACATGTTGCACAACAAATGTGAGGAGCCCATGGTTTGACTTGGTCACCAATTTTAGAACCAAGGTAGGTCTCATAGGGTCAATTTTGCAGCTGTTGCAACACTGATGAGACAGTTTTGCTGTTTCGAATCTCCCTGAAGACAATAAATGCTATTGTTACGTACACTCACTATGCCATTGCCTGAAGAATATATGCATCAATGTAATGCACAGCATCTGCATATGTGAGCTGCTGTATATATGCCTGTCTGCATCTAATTTGACTAAGCACGCCCAGGCCTAAGATAACACTTGCACAGCACGTGCTCTGACTGCAGGCCCAGACATGCTTGGACCGAGCAAAGAATGGCTTTGTTAGCCATAAACTAGTAGACTTAAAATATGACAGGAAATCACAAAAATAGGTTATATCTGAAG
This sequence comes from Narcine bancroftii, assembly GCF_036971445.1. Taxonomy (NCBI): domain Eukaryota; kingdom Metazoa; phylum Chordata; class Chondrichthyes; order Torpediniformes; family Narcinidae; genus Narcine; species Narcine bancroftii. Next base: position 244,897,798 of record NC_091473.1, read on the forward strand.
AATGGTACGATAGAAAAATTTTAAGATGATTTTCGTGATCAGCAGCCCAAGCTCCATAAATTACATTCAAAAGTGTTCAGGAAGCAAAATCTTCATTGCCCAGTGTTATTCTAAATTCCATCTTCCCATTTTTCCCCACTATAATTTGAACGTAATTTGGATGCTTTTATCATCTTCTACCATGAAAGCAGAAATGAAATACTTATTCAAAGTCTCTTCTCTTTCCTTATTTCATATTACTAATTCCCCATTCTAAGGATCCATCATTTACTTTATCTCTTCCTTTCTATATACTTTACAAAGATCTTATTATCCATTTCTATACAAGCTAGTTTAGTCTCATTACCAGTTTTTTCCATCCAATATTTTATTAGTTATCCCTTGCTGGTTTACAAAACATTCCCAGTCTTCTGACCCAATAGAAAACTTGTCATTATGATGTTAGATACCAGCCTAACTTCAGTTCATTAAAGACTGATCACTCCTCTCATAGAATGCAACTTTGTTGAGAATAAAATATGTATTAAATATTTGCCCCTGCTTATCTACCATCTGAGCTTTTAATTTATTTGCTCAGCCCACTTTAATCATTCTTGCCTTCATATTTTTGTAATTGCCTTGATTTAGATTGAAAACTCTGGCTTCAGGCCCAAGTCTTACACTCTTAAACTGAACGTGAAATTATTCCCCAGAGAATCCTTAATCATAAGGATCATTAATTAATCCTGTCTCAATCCACGACCAAATTTAAAATAGCCTGCTCCCTGGTTGGCTCCGCAAAACATTGTTCTCAGAAACTGTCCTGAATATACACTATGAACTCATCTTTGAGATTACTTTAGGTAATTTGATTTGTCTAATCTGTACGAGGATCAGAGTCACTCACATTTATTGCAGCATTTTTCCTTCAAATCCACTTTGCTTCAAGATTTATATTCTTCTGAGACTCCCGCCAATATAAGTGGGGATGATGGACCACTCTCAAGAGTATCTTCTTTTCCTTGCAATTTCACTTTTCTATCCACATTGGAAGGAGAAGGTAAATTAGCTGCCATCTATTATATACATAAGTGCAATCCTTGCCAAAGAGCTTCATTGGTCATGAAGAGTCCAGATGTTGTGTAGGTGCTAAACAATGTTTTCCAGCAGAGACATTACAGCTTTATTTCTTCTCCACAGCCTCATGTTGTCACAATATCTTTGTATAACCTTTGAGAAAGGAGCCTATCAGCCAGCGGGATGTTCGCCCAGACTTCCCTCAATTATTAGCAATCTTGTTTCTACAGCAGAAGTGGAGATTTATATTAATTACTTAATCCTGCGGACAAAAAACCAAATCCAAATACTTGTCATAAATGTTTCATAGAAGGGCTTGTTTTAATCCATGAACCTCATCATTCCGATATGGTTAGTTGGGAATCAACTGTACAGTAATCCGTATCCCTGCCCTTCCACAAAAAAGGTCCGGTAATGACACTGGAATAACGACGACTGATGCGGACTAAACCTGCATCCGGTCTATTTACTGAGATAATGATATAAAAGGCACAGCCATGTTAAAAATACAATAAGCTTTTAGCACCTTCCATCTTTAATATCGAAGTACTCCCAAAAATATGTGGAGGTGAAAATTGACACAAAGAAATGAATAATTAGCAGGGTAATTTAGGATGACTTTCATGATGGCCTTGCCACCAATACTTAAAATATTCAAAATAATTAAGGCTTAAAAGTTATTAAATGTATATTTACATTTTTTTTAAAAACAACTTTTGCAACAGATGAATTAAGAACATAAAATAAAATAAGAAGAATATTCAATTAAGGTCATATTCGCATACAATGTAGAATGAGGCCATTTGGCCCTTTTGGTCTATGTTAGTGCCCCTCAGAGCATTCCTCTCCATTCCATTCCCTCATTTATTTTTTTTTCTGCAACCAATTCGCTCTCACAAGCTCATAAACTTCTTCCCTCCCTCATCTATATCACTGGTAATTTGTGGTTCCCATTTTACCTACCTGCATATCTTTGGGATGCAGGAGGAGAACACACACCAGAGGTAAATCGGTGAGGTCCTGCATTCAAATTGAGGTCAGCATCAAATCTGGGGAGCTGGTGGAGGTAGCAGCACTACCTACTGAGATATCAGTGAACTACCATTCCAAAGCTGAATAAATGGAAATGATGACTCAGAGAACAGGATGGTGATCAAGGATGGTTGGGTGATGACAGAGCAATAAACCTGCTCTCAATGTCACCAAGACCAAGAAGCTTACTGTTGGTTTTAGGAAGGGGAAGGCAAGGGATCACACGCCTGTCTGCATTAATGGGACGGAAGTTCCTAAGAATCCATATATGAGAAAAAGAATCGTATATCGTCTCCTCCAGCCAGCACATTAAGGCAACCATGAAGAAGGCACACTAATGCCTCTACTTTCTAAGAAATCTGAGGAGATTTGGCATGTTGTCATATACTCTGTCAAGCTTCTAGATGTCCCCCGTAGAAAGTTTACTGATTTCTTGCATCACCACCTGGCTTGGAAATTCAAGTTCCCAGGAATGCAGATAGCACCAAACATAGCCAGGTCCACCACAGACCTCCCATACATCAATATGAGGTGGTGCCCTAATGATATTGAATTTGCACCCTTAACTCTTGAGCATGTGCCAACCAAACTCCAACACGCAAACCCACTGTGCATGTGCAAACCGAAGGCTCACACATGTGCACAGGAACCAAGATGGCCGGGCCCAGCCTATGGACCTTGTGGTGCCGTCTAACAAAGAAAGTATGACATTTTGCCCCTGACATGCCATGTATCCCTGTTATAGTTTGTCGAGTACAACATAAACTGCATAAATTTTAGATTTTTTTTCTATAAATATATATATATAGTTTAAAAATTCCGTCGTATATGCGGATGAACATAAATCGTATAGGTCACAAGTCTGTATATGAAGTACCTGTTTGGCTGCAGGAAGTAAAATCGTTGGCGCAGATGAAAGTTGTACAATGTGTATGGCACAAATGAATTGTTGCCACTATTGTCAAGTCACATTTTTTCCACTTGGGTAACTATAAATATTTATATTTATAGATTTTTTAAATCTTTTTTATCTTTTATCTTTTTTTAATCTTTTTTTAATTTGTTGTCATACTCGAGGTTGTTTTTTAGTTGTGTCTGTGGTTCTATTTTGCAAAGTACGTGCTAAAGTGCAGTAATTAGGAATTATGGTGCATATTTACATCGTACAATGTATATGACAATAATCTCATTGTCATCCAGCTGCCTACGCCAGCTGTGCCCAATAGAAAGCTGAAACACAAAGTGCATTTGTACTCCACCTCTGAGCTCGGTGTGGCAGACATGACCCGGTCAGCTATCCAGCAAGTCTCTGGCTTTTGTCTTGCAATGCACCTGCATGGGTCAAGATCAAAATGGCCACAAACTGTTCCATTCTCCTCAAGCAGTTTCTCTTTAATTTCGGGAAAATTATGCAGTCCATCTTCTGACTGTGCAATTCAGATGACCGTCTAAGTAACGAATCTCTCAACAAATCCTACATACATCTAAACCAGGGAGTAAGTCACTTGATGCCCTACACAAACATAAAATGCAGAATGAAAGAACAGATTTTTTTTCCTCCACACAATTGCTCATTTAAAACTAGGAATGAAGAATCCAGTTAACTTATTCCTTTCTGTCTTGTGTACTTCCAAGAGCTTCAAATGTGAGGAAATGCAGTGAAGATGACATCCCAATTATTATCACACGTAGGTTCACTGCACATCAGCCTCATCCTCTTGTTTCAAATTATGCACATGTTTCTGGTCACCACACTACAAACGTGATATTGCAGCTTTTGAATGAATGCAGGATAGAGTGGCCAAATGATTGAGGGGAAAGGGACTAAACTGTGGCATGGGTACATTGGACAAATTCTCATTGGAAAACAAGATTGCAAGGTGATGCTACTGTCTTCGTTTAGTATTCTGTTGGGATTAGACAATGTCAAGCATGGGAACCTCCTCCAACATTTCCAGAAGAACTAGGACCAGCAGATTGTGCCTGAAGAGGATAAATTTGAATGAGCAGCTGGACAGAAATTCAGTAAATCGCGAAAGCCATGATTGAAATAAAAACACAACACTGGAGGAACTCAGCAGGTCAGACAGTGTACTTCATATTACAAAGATAAAGATACAGCCCTCCGTTGAGAAATGAGCAAAATGGAGGCAGGTGCCTGAATAAAATGGAGGGAGGGATAGGGGAAGGAGCACAGGCCCAGAGGCGAGAGGCACACCAGCAAGCAGGAGGAGGGGGGAATGGATCTTTGACTAGAGAGGGAAGGGATTGGAGAGCTGGAGGAAAGGAGGCAGAGGGATAGGGAAGAGAGGGAGAATGGAGAGTAGGCTAGCAGAAACTGGTGAAGTCAATGTTAATGCTCTCTGGTTGGAGAGTACCCAGACCCGAATATTAGGTATTGCCCCTCCAATTTAAGGTGGCCTTGCATGGGGCCATGGACAGACATGCCAGTACAGGTGGGATGCAGATTTTAAATGATTGGCCACTGGGAGATCACTGTCATCGATGCAAACAGAGTGAAGGTGCTCAGCGAAGCAATCTCCCAGTCTGCGACCAGTCTCTATGATGTAGAGAAGGCCACAACAGGAGCACCGGATGCAGTAGAAGTGTTTCTTCAATTGGAAGGACTGTTTGGGACCACGAATGATGATGAGGGAGGAGATGTGGGTGAAGTGCAGCACTTCCTGTGGACAGGGGAAGATGCCAAGGGGGAAATTAGTGGGAAGGAATGAGTGAACGAGGGAGTCATGGAGGGAGTGATCTCAAGGGAAGGTGGAGAGGGGAAGGTGTCTGGTGGTCAGGGTGCAGCGTTCATTTTTTAGGTGCTGGAGCTCACCAAAAATGGCAACAAGGAGGTGCTGGAGCCACCCCATGAGGTCCCTGGAGCAGCTCCATAAGGTGCCGGTGGTGCTACCCCCTGAAGTGCCAGAGCAGTGGTCCGATGAGCTCCAGCAGCACTGCACCCCTGCCAGTGATGGGATCATGTTGCAGGGGATGAAATTTGCAGAGGATAAATGTTGGATGAGGAGGCCGATGGGAAGGTAGGTGAGGACTAGGGCAGAGGAGGCCAGGGCAGATGTGTGAGAAATGGAGGAGAAGTGGGTAAGGGCTGAGTTGATGGTGGTAGAGACAAGTTCATTGCAGTGCATGGAATAATGTAGAGTCGAAGTACCATCTGCAGCTGGCACTCCCACACACATTTTTCCCCAGCAATCAAGACCATTTTTGTGGTCAATAATTTAGTGATGTTTCTGTGTACAAGGTGTAGCAATGTATTTGTGCACAGCAAGATTTTGCATCATGGATCACGACCAGATCATATTGGTTTAAACATCTGAGCCCTAATTTTCAAAAAGAAAATTTTGGTTCCTCTGGACATTGAACTTCGGGCTTTGTATTAGACAACAAATGCTCATTATCATCAACTTCTTGTACAAAATAGTGCAATAAGATTTTTCATGACGCCTGAGAGAGCAGATGTAAGAATTGAATGATAGCACATCTGATGTGACAACACTGGGTCTCTCATGCTGGATGGAAGACTGACATGAGAGGCATCAGGGGCTGAAGAGAGAGTGGCAGTTTTGGCCATGAGCTGCCGTGTCCCATCAAATTCATGGCATTGATTTTGCTCATCTTGGTCAATCAGCTGCTGTTATTATCAGGTCTTGATACTACACTGAAAGGCTCAATATATATTACACAGAAATGCTGAGAAACTCAGCCGGTCTCACAGTGGCCATAGAAGGTAAAGATATGTTGTTGATGTTTTGGGTAATAAGAGCCTTTCCTCTTATTGGATATGATAAGGGAAGGCAACAGGCAGAAGAAGAAGGGGTAAGTTCCTCCAACTGGATGGCATTGATATTAACGTCTCCAGTTTCCGTCGGTAATAAATCTTTATTTCCCATGGACGCTGTGAGACCAGCCAATTCCCTCCAGCATTTCACAGTATATATATATATTATCCCCAGTTATGAGGGAGGAATGAAGTGAATTCTGTTGTCATATGTTGGGATAAAGAATGTAAGCATTTTACCTTTTGCTGTTTAAACTTAAACAAAATTAACAGGGAAACATTATAGCAAGATAGAGCAACAACAAATATTTATCTAATACGGTTCTTAACAATGGTTAATATCTGTATCTTAAAGAAACAAGTGTTTGGAAAGCCTTGACTCTTATGTTTTCTCTATTAATGTTGGAACTCTCTTTAAATCTCTCCATATCTAGCTCTACACAGTTTCCTTATGGTTCTCATTTGAAAGATCCATCCAATATCCTCGAGGTGGTCCCAAAACTCAGCATCTTGTTCCTTTATATGTATTTATCCAGCAACTGGAAGAAATCTTCCAACATTTGTTTACCACCATGACAATAATCTTCCCCTTGGTAAACGTTTTAAAATATTACAAACATGTGTTTCCTGCAACTTTTTTTCCCATTACAAATCCCCGTGTCAACATTTAGATCAGAAAGTGCATTGGTAAACAAGTCACAGTGTAATTAGCTTGCCAGTGGTGGGCCAATTTTACATTAGCCATTCATAAATCATAAATTAAAAAATAAATATTTTCCCGTTTTCTCTGCGCCTCTCCTGTGATGCAATCTTTTTCTGCATTTATTTCCAATGTTCCTCAGGTCAAAATGAGTTCAGAAACATGTGTCTGGTCTTTAGCTTTAAGTGGGCTCCTGTCGAGATTTTAATTTTAATTTAGAGTTACAGCACAGAAACAGACCCTTCCAGCCCCCTGTGTTGCTTCAAATACATAAATTAATCTACAAATCCCATACATTTTGGAGGGTGAGAGGAAACCCTTGCAGGAGAATGTACAAACTCCTTACAGACAGTGCTGGATGCGGGGTCGCTAGCCCTATAATAGCATGGCACTAACCATGTCGCTAGAGACTACAGGCCTCTGTAGACTACAACTCCTGCTGGCTGCGTGATGCTATTGTGTTATTTGTTAAACCAAACAAAGTTAGAATAATGGGCGATGCCGATACAGAACATGAAAAAAATCCCTTTGGCCCATCAAGTCCGTGCCAACATCAATCCCACCATCTCTGCAAAATGATCTTGGGCCTCAGTGGCCTTAATCTTCTCTATATACACTGGAGGAAATCTCTGCTTGTTCAGTATGGGATATCAGTTGATGGGATGTAATAGGTTCAGAGGGAGCTGATCATGGCATCAAGTCTGATTATTGGCTTAGAAGGACCTAACACATTTTTGGGTAATAGCAATTGGAGCAGAGCAAGGATAGATCCTTGGGAAACTTCATTATAAAGATAGCTTGGAGGGAATCAATTGCAAAGCAATCCCAGCGGCAGAGAGACCTGGGAGAAGATAAAAGGGGTCAACACTATTGAAGAATGTACGAAAGTGCACCTCACGCTCACAGTCACAAGGAATATAATTTGTCACTTTAATAGAGCTACTTTAGTGGTAATGGGTTATGGAGAACCCAGACACAGCATAGATGATTCACAAATATTAAAGGCAATGAAATTCAAAACACAAGCCATTATCTTTTTCAGACATGATGTATTAACTCTGAATTTGTACAGTTATAATACAGTCTAACCAGGGCCTACAGTAATCATAAGATTTTCACTACTCAGTCCCAATCAGCAGACCTGTTCTAAAAATAAGGACAAAACCTTCAATGTCAGTAGGTAATGGAGCAATTGGAGGGGGAGGGATCATCAGAATGGAATCACTGTTCCCAGAAGCCTTGCAGCGTTATAACTGGACCCAGTGAGGCAGGAGGTAATTGGATCTAGTCAGGTTTAGAATCAGGCAACCCTTAAGCTCTCTGGAAACATTTCTATCAATTTTCACTGAGACTCAACTCCAACTCATGTTGTGACCATTATTCATCAAGTAGATGTAGATGTTAGTATATGCAACAATCCAGGCAAATGCTCATTTGTGGTATCAACAGCTTTTCCAAAGAGATGTCCAGTTGAAGCATCTTATAAGAAGAGGGCTGTGTCTCGTTGACTGGAATTGAATGGAACATAGCAAAAACATTCATCAGAACGGTGCAGGTTAACATGTTTTCCTTCCCCTTTCGAACCCAATGTTGAGTCAGTTTTTTTGAAGACCTTGTGTTCATACTGAGTTATGAAAATGAGGCAAGGGAGAATTGTCTCTCTGTGAAAACAAGGGGTCGGGGCTGAGATGGTCCCTCTTTATTCAGCAGGTTCAAAGTCAGCTGGATTTTCAGAATGCGTGATGTCCATCCACCGGAATGTGTTGACAAGAATCCTTCACAGACACCATCGTCCTGACCTGCTGCACAGTGTTCATCCTTCACCAGCGGCTGGCCGATGCTCCCTTTCCTCTTATGTTGTGTCCCGACTGGAGTCATTATATCTGACGTTCTTTTGGGAGCCGAAGCGATTCCCACTCGGATAAAAGCAGCTGCTTGGGAACAAACTATAAGTCAGATTAACCGGTCCAATCTGTGGGGCCCCCTCAGTTGAAAGCTGGAACACTTTTCAGGTTTTAACAATTAAAACACTGCCTCCCGTTTTCCCAAAGGACTATCGAGTAACCTGGAATACAATAAGAGTGAACAGATAAATGAGTGAGATACAACAGCTTGTTGTTGAAGAAATCTGATGGCTCATGGAGCCAAGCTCTCGACTGCTGGTCCACAAGCTTTGTGTTATTAATGTGATTCATCCAGCTATTTGTCAAAATGCTATGTGTTTTGTACTCCTTCTAATCAAATGTACTGCATTAGTGTTCACAATATCGCCTCCTCCATATTGGAGAAACCAAATGACCAATTTACAGAACACCTGAACTTAATTTTCAGAAGCCTCTGGTTGGCTGCCAGTTTAGTTCTCCATTTCTACTCCCACTCTGATATAATGAAGCCCAACACAAGCTTGAGGATTAAGGTCTTCTCATCTTCTGCATGAACATAGAACAGCACAGTCCACGCCCTTTTGCCCATGATGTTGTGCAGACCTACAGACCCCTCCACGATATTTGGGACAAAGACACTTTTTTCCTTTATTTTCCCCTGTGCTCCACAGTTTTAAATTTGTAATCAAACAATTCACATACCAGAATTTATTCAAGGTTATTTATGTACATTTTGGTTAAATTTTTATACATAATTCCTCCATTTCAGGGCACCATAATGTTTGACACACTTGGCCTCACAGGTGTTTGTGAGTACTCAGGTATGTTTAATTGCTTCATTGGAGCAGGTATCTGAGAGCTGGCTTCTATGCTTTTGATCACCTTTGGAGTATGTAAATATCATTTTTCAACTCAAGGACTAGAGTTGTGTCAATAAAAGTGAAAGAAGCCATTATTGAGCTGAAAAAACAAAAATAAAACTAAGAGACATGGCCCAAACCTTAGGATTACCAATATCAACTGTTGGAACATAATTAAAAAGAAAAAGCGTATTGGTGAGCTCAGTAATTGCAAAGGGACTGGTAGGTCAAGGAAGACCTCCACTGTTGATAACAGAAGAATTCTCATCGTCATGAAGAAAATTCCCCCAAATCCCTGTCCTTCAGATCAGAAACACTCTTCAGGAGGCAGGTGTGGATGTGTCATTGCCTTCTGTTCACAGAAGACATCATCAACAGAAATATAGAGCCTACACTGCAAACCAATAGTTAGGCACAAAAATGGATGGCCAGATTCAGTGTGCCAAGGAGTATTTAAAAGAGCCTGCTGAATTCTGGAAAAAGTTCTTCTGGACAGATTAGACCATGATTAATCTGTGATGGCAAGAGCAAAGTGTGGAGGTGCAAAGGAACTGCCCAAGATCCAAAGCATACCACCTCATCTGTGAGACATGGTGGTGGAGGGTGTTATGGCCTGGGCATGTCTGGCTGCCACAGATACGGGTGCACTTATCTTCATTGATAATCTAACTGCTGATGGCAGGATGAAAATGATCTTACCTGCTTAAGTTTGAGCAAATGTCTCTCAACTCATTAGACAGCGCTTTGTCCTATAGCAAAGCAAGGATCCCAAACATACTGCTAAAGCAACAAAGGAGTTTTCAAGGCTAAATCTTGAAAGTTTTTGAATGGCCAAGTCAGTTACCCAATTGAGCATGCCTTCTATATGCTGAAGAGAAAACTTCAGGGAACAAGCCTCTGAAACAAGCAGGAGCTGAAGAAGGCTGCAGTGGAGGCCTGGCAGAGCTTCACCAGAGAAGATACTCAGCACCTGGTGATGTCTATGAATCACAGGCTTCAAGCAGTCATTACATGAAAGGATGCAGCAAAGTACTAAACATGACTAATATACATACCACTGCTATGTTATTATTATGGTGCCCTGAAGTGATGCAAATATGCAAAAGAAAAAGCTGTAATTTCCACATTGTCAACCCAAAGTGTACCCGAAAATAAATCTTGAATAAAATCTGGAATGTGTGCTTTAATCATATGTGGTTTGATTACAAATTTAAAACTGTGGAGCACAGGGGCAAACAAAGGAAAAAAATGTCTTTGTCGCACACATTATGGAGGGCACTGTATATAAACCTACTCAACAATCTAAACCTTCCCTACCTCACGCCCATAACCCTCTATTTTTCTTCCATCCATGTGCCAGTCTATGATTCTTTTAAATGCACCTTTCCACCAGCCTCCACCACCAACCCTGGCAATACATTCCAGGCACCCTCCACTCTATGAAATAAAACTTACCTCTGACATCTCCCTGGAGATTTTCTCCCCTCACCTTAAACAGATATCCTCTGGTATTTGCTATTCTCACCCCAGGAAAAACATGCTGGCTGTCCACCTTATCTATGCCTCTCATAATCTTGTAGACCTCTGTTAAGTCAACTCTTATCCTTCTTCACTCCAAAGGGAAAACCCCCAGCTCTGCTAACTTTGCTTCATAAGACATGCTCTCCAATCCACGCCAAATCCTGTTAAGTCTCCTCTGCACCCTCCACATCCTTCTTGTCATAAAGTGTGATCGTACAGATTCTGAAGATCCAGCTGCGCTGGATGGGTCACGTCTCCAGAATGGAGGACCATCGCCTTCCCAAGATCGTATTATATGGCGAGCTCTCCACTGGCCACCGTGACAGAGGTGCACCAAAGAAAAGGTACAAGGACTGCCTAAAGAAATCTCTTGGTGCCTGCCACATTGACCACCGCCAGTGGGCTGATAACGCCTCAAACCGTGCATCTTGGCGCCTCACAGTTTGGCGGGCAGCAGCCTCCTTTGAAGAAGACCGCAGAGCCCACCTCACTGACAAAAGGCAAAGGAGGAAAAACCCAACACCCAACCCCAACCAACCAATTTTCCCTTGCAACCGCTGCAATCGTGTCTGCCTGTCCCGCATCGGACTGGTCAGCCACAAACGAGCCTGCAGCTGACGTGGACTTTTTTACCCCCTCCATAAATCTTCGTCCGCGAAGCCAAGCCAAAGAAAGAAGAAGACAGATTCTATCACCAATGTGTCTATGTACAGATGGTAGTGTAGGATGACTGTGATTGGCTGAGAGTGTAGCCCCACCTACTGGCAGGTCTTAAAGGATTGCTCCTAGCCAGACCAGGTCATTCTGGACTGGTCGACCTACTTGTGATAGGCTCCAGTCTTTTAGTTAATAAAAGCTTTGGTTTGGATCAACAAGTCTTTGGTTCTTTCGACGTGCTCTACAATTTTATTAACTAAAAGGTTTTGAAGGGATGGAGTGTATGCTATGGCTGGAACGCCTCAACATCGACCCGCAGTCAGCTACAGCCTCGAATGACTTTAAGCACTGGGTGAGATGCTTCAAAACATACTTACAGCTCTCTGACCCTGCCGTGATAGAGGACAGCCATCGTCTACTAATATTGATGACTATGGTGTCCCCGAGAGTCTACCAGAGTATCCAGGACGCGACCACTTACGCCACAGCCATGAAGGTGCTGAAAGGGCTCTAGGAGCGATTGGTGAACAGGGTCTATGCTCGGTACAAATTTTCAAGAAGGAGGCAACAGCCCGGTGAATCCTGTAGAGCTTATATTCAGGCACTAAGGGCAATGGGCAGGGGCTGTGCCTGCACAGACAGAACTGCTATGGAGACCACAGACAATCTAATTCGGGATGCCTATGTGGCCGGGGTTCGATCGAATGAGGTGAGGCAACGTCTGCTAGAGCACCGGGGAGAAAACCTAGAGGATGTGATCCAGATTGCAGAGACGATGGAGGCTGCAGTCTTAAGTATGGACGTGTATTCTCGGGGATGGACACCACACTCTGATGTGAGTAGGATGCCCTCCCTCTACCCTACTATCCCCCGGCACACCGATGGCCTGTTGGCTGCCGCTACGCTGCCCGATGGAACCCCAAAGTGTTATTTCTGCAGGAGGAACAAGCACAGCAGGTCCCAGTGCCCAGCGAGAAAAGCCAGGTGCCAGAAGTGCCTTAAAAACAGCCACTTTGCTCCAAAATGGCCACCGTCAAACACAGTGTCTCATGTGAAGCCCAATCAACACCCTTCCATTCAAACACTTCTTCCTCAGAGCTCTCGTCCAATGAGAGTGAGGGCTCCACCGCGCGGCAGCGCCTGACGTCACGGGGCAGACGCTGAGTGCGGAAGGTACAACCCACTCTCGCCGCAATGACGTTCACCCTCCCTCACGAAGCAACGTCCGACCAAGCCCCAGCCCTGACCTCAATGGCCACCGCCGCTACCAACCGAGGACCAGCCGTCGTTTCCGACTGGGGACCCGCCACTACCGAGGCAACTGACCAGGTACCCACTGCTGCGACCGACGCTACCGACCCGGTACCCACCGATGCTGCTGACACGCCTCCGCGACCGACGTACTGACCCGGTACCCACTGACGCTGCCGATGAGGGACCACCGCCACCAACCGCCCAACTGACCGCCCCACCTCTGACAGCAAGCAGCAAACCCAACACTTACCATTGGCTGGCCGACACCCCCAGCAGGCTGCAGGCAGCAACACCAACTCCTTGATGTCTCTTCAGGCCCAACTGCTTGCGTGACATCATCACACAAGACTCCACTGTCCTCATTACAAGTCTCTGCATCAGTAACCCTCGACCAGGACTTCCCCCATCCCCTCACAAAATCAATGGAACTGATTAAAGTGCATGGACACTATACCAATTGCTTATTTGACTCGGGGTCAACTGACAGTTTTATCCGCCCGGACCTGGCCCACCGTTGCAGACTGGCTATTCTCCCCACTGCACAGAGGATTTCATTGGCGACCAGATAGCACTCGACTGGGGTAAAAGGGTATTGCGTGGCGACCCAAAAAGTCCAGGACATCACATTCACAGACTTCAAACTATTAGTCCTTCCCCAATTGTGTGCCCCTGCACTGCTGGGCCTGGATTTTCAGTGCCAGTTTCAAACTATTTCCCTGCACTTTGGGGGGCCTCACGCTCCATGCTCTGTCTGTAACCACTCCACCCCAGAAGCCTCCTGCCAATGGCAGCCCAAGCCACCCACCCCCGTGCTCTGGGGCCTCACCTGTAGTCTCTCCACCCTCCGAGTTGATCCGCCAGCGCTTTTCGCAAACCTCACCCCCGGCTGGAAGCCTGTGGCCACCAAAATCCGGCAATATAGTTATGAACACAGGAAATTTATCACAAGCAAGTTGCGCAGACTGCTGGACGAGGGCATTATCGAACCTAGCTCGAATCCCTAGAGGGCCCAGGTGGTGGTTGTTAAAAATTAGGAGAAGTCGCGGATGGTGGTTGACTACAGCCAGACAATCAACCACTTCACGCTTCTGGATTCGTACCCCCTTCCGCGGATCACGGATGTGGTGAATCAGATCACCTAATACTGTGTATTTTCCACCACTGACTTACGTTCAGCCTATCATCAGCTCCCGATCCGCTGAGAAGACCGACCTTTCGCAGCCTTCGAAGCGAATGGGCGGCTGTATCAATTCCTCAAGGTACCCTTTGGGGTCACAAATGGCGTCGCGGTCTTCCAGCTGGAAATGGACCGGATGGTGGACCAGAACGGGCTGACTGCTGCTTTCCCGTATCTGGACAATGTCACCATCTGCGGCCATGACACGGAGGATCACGATGCCAACCTTGAGAATTTTTTTCAGACTGCAACTCGACTGAACTTGACCTACAATTTCGACAAGTGTGTCTTCCGGACCACTCGGCTCGCAGTTCTAGGTTGAGTGGTGGAGAATGGGGTGGTCATGCCGGACCCTGACCGCATGCGTCCCCTCATGGACTTGCCCCCCGCCACATCCCCTCAGATGCTGCCTGGGCTTTTTCTCCTACTATGCCCAGTGGGTTCCACACTATGTCAACAAGGCACAGCCACTCATCAAGACCACCTCCTTTCCCCCCCTGTCAACTGAAGCCAGAGCGGCCTACGACCACATCAAATTGGATATCGCTGCTACAACGCTGCACGCCATCCATGAGTCCATCCATTCCGTCGAGAGCGATGCGTCCCACTTTGCACTGACAGCCACTTTGAACCAGGCCGGCCGGCCGGTAGCCTTCTTCTCCAGAACTCTCCAGGGTCCTGAGAGCTGACACTCCTCTGTCGAGAAGGAGGCCCAGGCCAAAGTCGAAGCAGTATTTCGTTGGAGTAACTACCTTACTGGCAGGCACTTTACATTGCTGACCGACCAACTTGCAGTCTCCTTCATGTTTAGCAATACCCAGCGAGGTAAGATCAAGAATGACATAACCGCCAGGTGGAGAATCAAGCTCTCCACCTTTAATTATGACATACTGTATCGGCCTGGTAAACTCAACAACCCGCCAGATGCGCTCTCCAGGGGGACTTGCGCCAACATACAACTGGACAGGCTGCAGAGACTCCATGAGGAGCTCTGTCATCCAGGGGTCACTAGGTTCTCGCACTTTGTCAAAGCTCGCAACCTGCCCTACACAGTCGAGGAGATTTGCTCCATGACCCGAGCCTGCCCGGTGGGCACTGAGTGCAAGCCCCACTTCTTCCATCCGGAGAACACCCATGTCATCAAAGCTACCTGCCCCTTTGAGCGTCTCAGTGTGGACTTCAAGGGGCCCCTACCATCGACCAACCGTAACACCTACATCCTTACAGCCATTGACGAGTATTCCTGCTTCCCGTTCGCTGTGCCCTGCTTGGACATGACTGCCTCCTCAGTCATAGAGGCCCTGCACAGCATCTTCACCATCTTCAGGTACAGTTAAATCCATAGTGACAGGGGGTCCTCGTTTATTAGCGCAGGGCTGCGGCAGTACCTTCTGGAGCATGGTATTGCTTCAAGCAGGACCACCAGCTATAACCCACATGGTAATGGGCAAATTGAAAGAGAGAATGCCACTGTCTGGAAAGTGGTTACACTTGCCCTCCGGTCCAAAGGTTTCACCACCTCTCGCTGGCAGGATATGCTCACTAGTGCCCTACTCTCCATCCACTCCCTCCTATGCACAACGAGCAATGCCACCCTCAATGAAAGGATGTTCTCTTTCCCGAGAAAATTCAAATCGGGAACGACCATACTGGCGTGGCTCATGGTTCCTGGTCCGGTCCTCTTACGACGCCACATCCGGTACTCAAAGAACGACCCCTTGGTTGACTGAGTGACTCTGCTCCATACAAACTCGCATTATGCCTATGTTGAGTACCCGGACGGGCAGGAGGACAGTCTCGGTAAGGGACCTAGCCAAAGCCAGATCAGGCATAGCAGTGCCTTTAACCCAACCTCCCCCTATTCCTTCTCCCCCAGGTCATGTGCTTGAACAGAGGGACCAGCACCACCCCACCAGCTCAGGCCAGACTGTCGACAACATTGTTGGGGAATTGAGCAAAGCTGTGGCCACACCCTACGAGCCTGCCGGCGACACGACTCTGGCGACCCCAATCCCGGCACAACGGTGGTCATGCCGGATGGTCAGGCCCCCTGACCAGTACAGCCCCTAACCTTCATCCACCCCGGGATCAGTTCTCAAAAAAGGGGTGAATGTGATAGTACAGATTCTATCACCAATGTGTATATGTGCAGATTGTAGTGTAGGATGACTGTGATTGGCTGAGAGTGTAGCCACACCTACTGGCAGATCTTAAAGGATTGCTCCTAGCCAGACCAGGTCATTCTGGACTGGTCGACCTACTTGTGATATGCTCCAGTCTTTTAATTAATAAAAGCTTTGGTTTGGATCAACAAGTCTTTGGTTCTTTCGATGCGCTCTACATAAGGCAATCAGAATTGAAGACAATATTCCAAGTGTGGTCTAATCAGTTTTATACAGCTGCAACACTGAGCACATTGCAGCTGACAGGACGCAATATTGATTTCTCCAACTCTAGAAAACTTGCTCTTCCTTTCTCTTTAAATCAGCACTGGCCATTTTACCCTGCCATCCCCTTTTTTCCCATTTGTATACATTGATTTCCTGAGTTTTTCCAAATAACCCAGGCCATACAATATTACCTAAGCCCTTTTCACACTGGCTAACCAGTAGATTGGCCATTCAGTGAACCAGTTAAGGAAGCCATTTTTGCCTTTCACACTGGACCACTGGTAACCGGTTCTCCGAGTCTTTTCACACTCTTCACAAGGCATCCCAGGGGATAGGGGATTCTATCCTCCACCGGTGACGTTCGAGTGACGCATTGAGTGATGGATGGTGGATCTGTCTTAAATCCTGATCAAGGTATTATGATCTTGTATTTAAACAAAATTAATCATGCCTAATTATAACATAATTAACATCATGTACAGCACAGTATGAGCCCTTCAACCCCTGTTGTTGTGTCAACCTATATAAGCCTTTATAAATTTATAAAAGACCATGGGAAAGTTTAGCTGCACAATTTATAAAGACCATAGGAAGTCCCAGCAGCCATAGCACAAAATTTATAAAGACCGTGGGAAAGAATGATGGCAGACCTGCCCTCCCAAAATTCCATGCAACAGAGAAAGGGCTGGATGCACTCATGAAGGGGATTCCCTGCCACATGGAATTCTGGGAGGGCAGATCCACCATTGCAGTCTCTCTCTTTCTTTCTCTCTACCACCCGCTGCCACTTTCCCAGGGTCTTTCAGATATTTATAAAGGTTTAAATAGGTTGGCAAAATTTATACCTTCTTTTTAATCTTTTGTTTCCTTCACGTTCTTGCACTCACATCATCAACCCATCACTACTTTGTCCCTGGATAATTCATGTCCCTTTCACACTGGGCTAATCGACACGTAGGTGTTAGTAGATGCTGGGGATGATACAACCTACCTAGATTGAATCATTCCCAGCGTGATTTATGCCTGCGTGCTAATTAAGGAGCTTTCACACTGGACCCTTAACCGGTAGATTGGCCATCAATTACTAGGACATGATGTCAGTGTGAAAGGGGCTTATCTAGACTTCAGCCTTATGATGGACATTCCGATTGTTCCATCCTCTGCCCTCCCCACCTTCTCTACCTCCTAGACAAATTTGTTTTCTCCCTTTCTCAGTTCTGACAAGGGTCTTTGACCTGAAATGTTCACTTTTTCCTCTCTTCGCAGATGCATCCTGACCTGCTAAATGTTTCTAGCATTTTCTGATTTTATATAAAAAAAGCAAATCACTTCCTTTATTGCAGTATGAATCCATGATTCCCAAAGGGAAAGACTAGCAAGTCTGCAATAAAAGACTTGGATTAGGGGTGGAAATGTCAAACCAACTGCAATCTGATTAAATACCATTAACAGGCACTCAGCGCACTATCTTGTTACATCAAGGAGCTGGAAGATTGAAAAGCTTGCCCTTCAGATATCCTTCAATGCGCTTGGCCCTACATCAATATATTTCTCCCAAAAACTTCCAGCAACACATGTTTTTTTTTATATATATTGTGGTTTTACCAGATTAAACATCTATATAAAGGCCTTTTATTTCATTACACTAATCAACAAAGATTTTGCATCCTGAAAACTTTTGGGTATATTTTATGGATTTTGGGCTGCTGATCACGAAAATCACCTTAAAATTTCCTATCATGTACCTTTTTTTTAAAGATATAACTTAGTTTTGTGATTTCCTCTCATATTCTAAGTCTATTTCAAACATACAAAACCATGAAGTACAAAATGTCATTGACAATTCATTTTCTGCATTTGTACTTGGTGCAGTCAGTGATGAACATGGTGAAAGGTTTCACCAGGACATTAGGACCATGAAAAAGCGCTATCAGAGCAATTGGGATCCGTCAATATTGGCTGACAATTGTTGACATGAGAGGCATCAGATGCTGAGTACAAACGAAAATCAGCCACAAAACAGTTTTAGGTCAGTTGAACTAACACAATGTGTCCGCATCATTAAGTGATTAAACCTACTAAATTCAATAAAAGTTCATTTAATGTTTCTCCAAATTTCTATGTGATACAGCAAATCTGAAATTATCTTTGTGTTCAGCTTGAAATTGTCTATCATAATCCACAATTTGTTTTCAGGAAGTAAATCTTTGAAAAAATTTGTTGTCCAGTGTTATCAAACAAAATTTTACAGAGGTGAACACACCAGCGCCTGAAAAAAGGAGATAAGTTAAAAAGAAATATATTTACTTTTGGAGGGGACTTAGTCCGAATAAAAAGATGGCAGTGGTTCTCAACCTTTTTCTTTCCACTCACATACCACTTTAAGTAATCCCTAATGCCATAGGTGCTCTATGATTAGTAAGGGATTGCTTAAGGTGGTATGTGGGTGGAAAGAAAAAGGTTGAAAACCACTGTTTTAATCGTATCTCATTGACTCATTATGTGCACGGTTTCATAACTCCAAAAGAAATGGACCAATGACAAATTTTCTCAAGCAAAATATTTCAGTAACAATTGAGTCTGGAGCAGTGATTCTCAACCTTCCCTTCCCACTCACATACCACCTTAAGCAATCCTTTAATAATTGCAGAGCACTTATGGCATAGAGATTGTTTAAGGTGGAACGTGAATATAGGTGGGCATTTGAAAACCACTGTTCTACAACATCTTATCATTAAAAAGGGGGCATTAGATATCTTAGCAGGCTTCAAGGCAACTAATGCTCCAGGGCTTGATGAGATAGAGTTGTGGTGTTATAGAGCTGCACAGCACCACCACATGCATGCTGACCATTTTGGGCACCGACACGATTCCTATTTGCCCACATTCGATCCATATCCTTCTGTGGCTTGTCTATTTAGATGCTGGTATAAATATCTGAAACATAATGATTGCATTTTTCCTCGAACACTTCCTCCGGGAGCTAATTCCAAATATCTCTGACTATCTGTGCCCAAACTTTCTCTCAAATTCCCTTTAACCCTCCATCCTCTCACCTTAAAGCTCTCCTCTTGTTCTTGATATCTGTACCATGGGGGGGAAAATTCTGATGATGTACCCGATCCATGACTCTCATCATTTTATACACCTCTCTCTCTCCTGTTACTCCTCAGCCTCCTCACCAAAGAAAACAAACCCAATCCCTCCAGATAATGTCCCTCCAATCCAAGCAACATCCTGGTGAATCTCCTCTGCATGCTCTCCACCACCACAGAACTGGACAAAATACTCCAAGTGAGTCCTAACCAGTGTATCACACCAAGCACAGCTCATGAAAGAAAGCATTTTGAAATCCATAAACTGTGGTTATTGAACAATGTATATTTCCACCAACAAGAAGGGGACAAATGGTCACTTAATATGATTTCACTGGTGGGGTCTGAAATGATAGTTGTTAGCGAAGAGAACTTCAGTTAAATTCCATGGCCCATCCCTTCGCTAGGGAAGATGAACACGGTGCCTTGTAGCTTTTCAGCTTTCGGCACTGCGTGCCAGGGCCCGGGGATTTGAAGTCAGAGTTACCTTCTCCTAGCCTTTATCTAAAGAGGCAAAACCTGCCAGGCAGCAGGTGGCTTGAATTCAGAGTTTACCGTCTCTTAGCTTTTGCCTAAAGAGGCTTTGCCCGTGGATCAGTCAAATAATGCCATAAATTATTAACATTTTGTTGAAACTATCAAACAGATATTTTAACAACACATTTTGACGTCTGTGACTCTATGACTCAATTAGTGTAGCAACTCATCAGTGCCAAGGAGAGCTGTGTGCTCTCAATCTTGGACTGAGCATTGAAATATCAGACCCAGAGATGAGAATTTATACGTCAATAATGCAAATTCACAAAACAAAATCTGATATTCATCAAAAAGAATCTGCTACAGCTTGCCTTTCCAACTCAAGCCACACAGTGTTTTTGCTCAGAGCACTTTAAATTTCAATTAAATTAAATTTAACGGGCCCTTCCGGCCCACGGGGCCATGCCGCCCAAATACACAATTAACCTACAACCCCTGTAAGTTTCTGAAGGAGTTTCACTTTGGTTGGAGATTTCTCTGGAGTAGCTCCTGCCCCACTACATGGCAGAAACCCAACCCCCATGGAATGTCAGTGAAAAGATGGAGTCAGACCTTATTAAACCTAAAGCAGATTACTTTCTCTTTGGATGCCCTACACTGCAAATAGTCCCAGTTAAATTTTAAATCAACCTATGCAAGTAGCTTTAACTACTACTGGCCATTGAACGTGCTCACTGCAGTGATTGTAGGAACCCCCCCCCCATCACCACCAACCCTCCTCATCTTAGTGATAAAGCAAAGAATATAAATTATAAATTAAATTTATAAATTATAAATAAATTTATAAATTTAGACATCAGCACGGTCACGGGCCATTTCGGCCACCCTATTCATATCCAATCAACCTACGACCATGGTACGTTTCAAATGGTAGGAGGAAACCAGAACACCTGGAGACCCACGCTGACACAGGAAGAACATACAAACTCCTTACAGAGTAGAACAGACAAAATAATAAGTGCTTGACAGAAGGTGCTAAAGGAAAAAATTATTTGCCAAGATTCAGGAATTTCAGTAATTGATTACATTCTCATCCACGTTAAAATAAGAACCCTTCTCCCTGGATTTTATGGTCAAAAAATGATTAATTTGTGTGCAGCATTGAAATTTCCCTTGTAAATGTCAATATGGTGTGAGAATTAATTCCAGGCTCACTTGCTGGTTTAAGAGACAAGGCCCTAGATGGCTGAAGGAAGAGGTTGAATTTCAAATTACATCTTAAGATTTGAAAAAGGGTTTAATGGAAAAATTTCAGATCAGGGACAAGGCATCTGAAGGTGGTAAAATGTACAGGAGGCAAGGAATGCAGAGATCCTGCTGGGTTATTAGACTGCACGAGGCAACATAAGGATGAAGCGAGACCATGAAAGAGCAGGATGGAAATTCTGCAAGGTGAGCTGAACATGGTTCAGGCTGATGTCTATCTACAATAAGGGAGTCACTAACCTTGGTGGTTTTGACTTTGTTGCCGGTGCTACAGCTCCACCCACTCAGATCCGGTAGAACCTTGCACTCCTCGCCCTGCAGGCATGGTTCCATGTGGCACCACCACTTCTGGACAACAATTGAGGCTGCAATGAAAGAGAAAGCACTGCCGTGACACTGGAACCCGTTGCCATTTCCCACTCATCCATCTCTGGACCTAAGGTTGGGCTCTGGTAGCAGAAGCAGTTCAGCACTCCCTGTAGAGTTGCTGTAGAAATCTGCAGATCCAAAGACTCTTGAAAATTTCTACAGGTGTACAGTGGAGAGCATTCTTTGGTTGCCCCACTGTCTGGTATGGACAGGACAGGAAAAAAAACTCCAGAGTTGTGGACTCGAATGGTAAAATCACGGATACCAGTCTTCACCCCATCAAGGCCATCTACAAGAGGCAGCCTCTATCCTCAAGGACTCCCACCCCACCCAGGTCATGCCCTCTTCACACTACCACCATTGGGAAAAAGGCACAGGAGCCTGAAATTGACCATCCAGTGGCACAAGGACAGCTTCTTCCCCTCTGCCATCGGATTTCTGAATAGACATTGAACCACAGACACTGCATCACTTCATTCTATTTTTCTTGCACTATTTATTTATTTTTGAAATGTAATTTATAGCAATTTTTGTGGTGTAATGCTGTTTCAAAACACGATTTTCTTGACAATAAATTCTGCTTCTGATTTACATTTACACGATGGAATTCACAGAACAGGCAACAGATCAAAGGCAAGACATCGATCAATGAACTTCAGCTCTTTAGGGATCACTGAAAGCCACCATGAAGCAATGAACCTGTGAAATGGTGAAGGTGGCATTCAAAACAATATTCCCACTTTCCTGTCCCTGCTCTAATGCCCTGTAGGTTACAGCACACTGAGTGATCTTCCTGGTACGTTTTAAACGTGAACAAAGTTGATGTCTCCACCAACCTTTCAGATTGAATTCAGTGAATATTTTCTTCTTCATTGCTCCTGTAATCCTTCATCTGCTTGTGTTAAATCTACATCCCGAATTATTGGGGCTGCTGAGGTAAATTATCCTTCTTATTCATCTGGATCTCTGGATCTCTCATAATTTTACGTACTTCATTTAAATCTTTCCTCAATCTTCTCTGGTTCTAAATAATCCCAGGAATGGCTCATCTTTCCTCTTAATTAAACTTCTCTATCTCTCATAACATTTCTAGATCTCCTCTGGGCATTTTCTAATAATGCTGTCACACCCCTCCTTGCAGAACCAATCATTTAGCTGTAGACTCTCTAGTGTTTTAGCATAGATTCAGCGTGATCTCCCTGCTGTTTTACTCCATGCTTCACGAGATAAAGGAAAGTATCCCATGTGCCTTCTTATCAACCTCATTTACCTGTCCAATTAGTTCAAGTTTATTTGTCACAAGCTACAGTGAAAATCCGTTAACTGGAATTCAAGCAACTGGAAGCCAGAAGCAACAGACAAAAATAAAATTGCAGAAAATAAATAAAATTGGTGCACCTTGCCATTAGTCCACCAATCTACCCAACGTGCAATCTCAAGCTTATCCAGCATCTACCAATCCCCATAGGTGTTGGATACCAGGGGGTTTTACAGTATTTAGAAGCTTTACGAATAGACAAAGAGGTTGTCTCTAACGTTTCACACAACTTTGTATTGTAGGATTTATTTATTGCAGGAGTATAATTTATTGTAGGATCACAACCACCTCACTGACAAAAGGCAAAGGAGGAAAAACCCAACACCCAACCCCAACCAACCAATTTTCCCCTGCAGCCGCTGCAACCGTGTCTGCCTGTCCAGCATCGGACTTGTCAGCCACAAACGAGCCTGCAGCAGACGTGGACTTTTACCCCCTCCATAAATCTTCGTCCGCGAAGCCAAGCCAAAGAAGAATAAAAGGGAGGAGAGGGCAGGGAGAACAGAGCAGAATAGTTGTATGCTATAAGAAGAGAAAATCAGCAAGGAGCTTGCAGCATTTCACTGCTCTTCATGGACGTGATTTTAAGATCTTTCTCTCACAATCCCCAGTGAACAACACCCATGAAGGACTTTGAGGTAGAGTTAAGTGTTTCCACCTGATGGGCGAGGGTATCCAAAATAAACCAGAAAACATAAGTATATCAATAATCACTAAAAAAAACTAAGAATTTGGGAGAAAACCTTCGCTAAAAAGTGTAATTAAAATATGAAACTTGATGATCACAGGTTGTTTTACATAAAAATAGTAAATACAAGAAATACTGAGCAAGTCAGGCAGAGTTAATGCTTCAGCTCAAAAATCTTTGATCAGAACTTGAAACACTTCATTTTCAACTTGAGATTTTGCTGTTTTTTTGCCACAGATGCTGCCTGACCTGCTCTTTCCAAAATTTTCTATTGTAATTTCAGACTTTCAAACTACTAAAGTTTTTTTTTTAATTTTGCTTCGATTTTCTTTTGCTGTTTTGCCTTCAGGTGCAGAATGTCCAACGTTTTCAGTGATGCAGAGAGAATGGAAGAGGTGGAAATCGGTCCCTTCTGTGTAGGAAAGTTTTCAAGGATGGTGAAAGCAGATGGTGTCGCAGCTTTGGAAAAAGAACTGGAAAAGTGCCTGAAACAGAAACTCCTCCAGGGCAGTGGGGAATGAGTGGAGTAGGGATTAATTTCAGAGCTTTTTCCAACCATGACAACGAATGCAGTGGGACGGTTGGATGGCACAAAGACACAGTCTAGCTCAGAACACCAGCAACTCAAGTTCAATCCCCACCTTTGGTGCTGTCTGTGTGGAGTTTGCATGTTCTCCCTGTGACTGCAGAGGTTTGCTCCTGGGTCCTCAGTTTTCCTCCCTCATCCTGTCTGGATTGGTAAGTTAAATGGCCTCTGTAAATTGCCCCCAAGACTACTGCTAAAATGCAGGGATAGTTGAGGGGAACATGGAGAAAATTACAAAAAGTAGGATTAACATTGGATTAGTTTAAATGGGTGGTTGATGGTCAGTATGAATTTGGAGGGCTAAGGTCTTCATTTCATACTGTTTCAGACTCTATGTCTTTGATGGTAGAGAATTCGGTCATTTTATGGTGCAAGGCAAAGGAGTAGAGCAAGAGCAAACTCAGATGGAGCATGAACATTTGGTTAAACCAGATGGCCTGAACAGCCTGCTTCTGTTGCTTGGTTCAGAAAATATGTCTTTATGAGGCAAGGTTAGCAGGGCTTTTCTCTTTGGAGTGAAGATTGGATGGGAAGTGAATTAATAGAGATCTACAAGCTTATGAAAGGCACCTTTTTCCCAAGGTGGGAGTAACAACCACCAGAGGACATGTGTACAAAGTGCAGGGAGGAAAGTTTGGAAAAGACCAGGGGTAGGTGTTTTTTTTTTTTACACACAGAGTTATGCGTGCCTGGAATGCATTGCCAGGGGTGGTGGTGGAGACTGGAACGATAGGGACATTTAACAGACAGGGACATGGATTAAAGAAAAATAAAGGGTGATGTCGGCACAACATCATGGGGCAAAGGCGCAGTACATGCTGTAATGTTCTATGTTCAATGCAATTCTGTGCCTGTGGCTTAAAACTCAGACATTTCTTTCAACTTGAGAGGAAGGTCCTACCATCAACGCAGGATGGAGCTGCCCGTGTCGTCCCAGCTACCTGGCCAGGAAAGCAGGAGCACTTCACTGTCTGGGAACGCTCCTCGATCTTGTTCTTATTGCAGCATCGATGGGCAGCAATTACTTCACACGTCCCGGCTTTAACATGAACCACTGCAAGACATTAAAGACAAAGTGAAGAGCAAATCCCTTCATCATCTGAATGGCGCCATCTTCGCACAGCAGAATTCCCAAGGGAGCTCTGGAAGCCCACCCCATTTAACTCAGCATAGCTCAATGGAGGGCTATCTTGCCCATGATTAAGTAGGTTGTAGGTTCAAGAGATTTGGAGTCATTATCAAGGCTGATGCTCCAGTGTCATGCTCAGGAGATGCTACACTGCTGATGTTGTCATCTTTTAGATGAATTTTAAATCCAAGCTCTTGTTTACTTTCTCCGATCAATGCAAAAGATTCAATGTATCAAAAACGTAGGAACACATTGAACCTCCCGAGTCTGTTCTCCCATCCAATGTCATGACTGAACTAACTCCATTTGCAGTAAAACTCTGATAATCCCTCATCTTACTCCGAAATCCTGAATGTCTGGTATCTGGTTCAGTCTTGAGTCAAGAATGCAAAGCAGGGGTGGAGAGTGCAGGCAGGTCGATTGATCAGAGCTGAGAGTCTGAAGCACCCGTCTGTGTGCTAGGAATGAGGCTGAAGCCAGAATCTGTTTCCGGAACACCAGGGGCCGGAAACGTGGGTAGGTTTGCGGCAGGAAGGGGCAATTCAGGGGGCTTGGATATTTCCCGCTCCCTTTAATGTTTAGCAGGTTTACCAAGAAATGTACAATGTTAAAAAAGAGTAAAAAGGTGTGTTTGGTTAATAATAGGTGTGATCCAATGGTCCAGATAATCTGCTACACCAGCTCTATCAAAGCACCTGATTATTGGAGTTTTGTGGCACCCACTTTTCTTTCTATTCCTTTATATATTTAGCTAATGAAAAATCTAATTGTAAATTTGTCAAGTATCAGGTGTAATAAAGTTGCAACATTCTAACCATTGCATTCTGAACTTTCCTGACAGGTCCAGTAGGAAACACATTGTTACTGGCTTTCTAGTTAGTCTCATGAATCAGAGAAGGTGGCCATTAAACTAAATAGGCTTTAGATAGGTGAGAAACCAGCTGGATTTGATATGCCATCATTAGCTGCAGCAGAAAGAAGGTGAAAAAAATGCTGTTCAGAAGCAAGCTGGTGAGAGAGGAGCTTATCGTGTGTACATTTCCTGCGTAAACCTTTCAGTTCATGCAGAGATCATAGAGAAATGTGTTTTAGAGCTAATGACACAGTGGAAATTTGAACTGATGGTGAAAATATGCCAGCACAAATATGAGAGAAATAGTTATTCTTCCAAGTGAAGTATGTTCAGAAATGTAATAATATTTGGATGCCGTAGAAAGCAAATGATGCTTTGTTCAAGGAAGTGGTGTGAAAGTTGTAAGATTATTGAAAAATCCTCAACGATGTTCTCGCACCATAAAGTAGTTTTGAGCAAGAGTAGATATCCGAGCACGTATTAATTGTCAAAGTTTCTAACGCTTATTCAATTGAGCTTAGGATGTGACAGATCTTGTAAATAATTTAGGATCTTCAGCATTTCTGAAGACAACAGCTTTGGAATTAGAAATAAGAAGTCAGGAGAGACAGACTGTTACTGGGTGAATCATACCATTGAAAGATCTGGGTTCTTTCAACCACGCACTACATTACAAGTTTGTTTATGAGTGAAATAAATCAATTGTTAAACATGCAGGATCCTGTTGGCATTTATGGCTTGGAGAATAATTTTTTTCCGAAACAAATATAAAATGATTCTCACAAAGAAGGTGTGGGAATTCTGCATTACACCCTGAAGCAAGTATACAGGATTGGCACGAACTGCTTTATAAATTAGTGGAAGGCATCCTTCACGTGTATGGCAATTTAAAATGGCAAACTACTTTTATTCTTGGCAGGCAATTTTAAAGCCAAAGTAGTTAATCAAAGCAATTCCAATCGTGTGAATTCTTCACAGAGATTTTTCCCTCTCTGTACTGCACAATCAATTTGTTTACATTTCTTTACTTGTTTACATGTGTACATTGTGTACAGTTTTTTTTAGCACTACCAATAAATGGTCATTCTGCCTCGACACACAAGGAAAAAGAATCTCGGGGGGCTGTATGTGATGTCATTTATCTAATCTGAAATCTGAGAGGAAGTGTTGACGAGAAAAGTTCACAGGGAGGAAATCAAGACCGTTTTGAAAAAATTGAGAATTTTGCTCATTTCACATTTTGCGCCTCCAGCAGCAACAATGAAAAGCAAATAGCTACCAGTAATCAATAATCAATAATCAGTAATCAATAATCAATAATCAGTAATCAATGTGAGTATTGAAAAGATAGAATATCAATTATTGGTAAAGAAGGTTTACCCAAATACCACATATGGAAAGTATTGGGAGCAAATATTTTGTCTGGCTTTGTCTGTAAACGTATTCAGACAAAGTGCCCCCTAAGTCTGGTGAGTAATGATGGTGGGCAAACGGAATTACCAATGGTTGCAGCCCTCGGAAGAGTTCCTGTGCCAGTACACACATATAAACATACGCCTGCGTGAGTGACTGGCTCAGGAAATTGAAGCTAGGTTGAAATGAGGTGTTGGACATGAATGCATGAAAATTGCACTTCAACCTCTTGTGGGCAAAGCATGCAGGAATACACCCCACGATCATGTGGGCACAACAGCCCACTACGCCCTTATTTGCATCAAGCTAGGGGCAAAACCAATCCAGTGTATGCCTTGGCCGCTTTCGTGGGCATTGAAAAAAAACAAAAGTTGGATAAATTAGAATGGAGTTCAAGTGCAGAAGTGACTGAGATTCAAATTTCAAAAAAAAAAATCTGATTGAAGTGATATCTGAAGAGGATAGGATTATTCGACTTTTTGGTGATTAATAGGTGGTGTTGAACAAGACAGTGGAGCTCAAGAATACTGATGGCTTCCCTCACAAAGATCAGCATGTGTAGTAGGCAGAACCCAAAGTAATTACCAGATCTGTCAAATTACATGCTCAATTGAATGAGAGTCAGAAGCCTTTGACTATTAATACATGTAAGGATCCTACTCCTGCAAAAAACTACATAACAGTGTGAGATCATTGCCCACGATGATGTGATAATTGGCATAAGTTCCAAAGACAAAAATCTTTAAATATTAGAAATGTTTCAGCAACTTACATGAACACAAATATAAAGATGAAAATGTGAGTCATTTGGAATAAAATAATGTATCATGAAATAATGTAAATGTATCATGAAATAATGAAATAATGTAAATAGATTGAAATCAGTCAACATTGGGAGCAATTATAAATACAAGGAAAACTGGACACAGTCAGTTTTTAGATCATTTCTCAGCATGGTACAGCATGAAGCGAGATCTTGCAACAATACTGACTCCTCTACGAAGGATATGAAATAGAATGGAACAGAAAATAGCAAAGATGGTGCCTGGGAAGTGAGTCATTTGTAGCTTACTGTGACACGGTATGTTTATTGAAACTTTTATACAAGTTTCAGATTATGGAGTTGAGATTGCAGTCATATAATGGTCAAGGAAGACTAATGGTGGGAAAACCACATCCATCCATCAAGAGTGGGAAAATGTACTCAGCCTGAGGAAGAGACAAGATAAATCAACTCTGGAGCTAAAAAAAATCACAAATTCCAATAGACGGACCTCCTACTCCATGAGCCTTTTTATTAGAATTTTTTTTTACTATTATATTTAATTTTTAAGAAAAGTATGCATGTATATGGACTCTATAAATGAATATATACAAATATACAAACAAATTATATCCTAAAAATGCTCATTAAGCCTAGAAATAACCCCTTGTACCTTAAGAGAAAGGAACAGTAACAGTGGACAGAGGGGGAGAAGGAAAAGGGAAAGAGCTGGGCATCAAAATATAATCAAAAAAAGAAATAAGAATATTAAATTAAGAATAAGGGATGTAAATTAAATATAAAATATTTAATAAATAGACTAAATTATCTGGGCATTTAAATAATTATTAGAAATTCCTGGTCTTTCGTTGGCAAAGGTGACAGTGGCTGAAAAAGAGGGTGCTAATGTGAGCGTTCTCTTCTCTCAATAACATGATTGAGCACAGAACTTTCAAGCAGACTGCATTTGTTGATGTGCATTCAGACAGTGAGTGAATGATCACAATAGAATTAGTAGAAAATGATTTGAGGGTTACAAGAGAGATAGAAAGGAAGACAAAAAAAATCATTCCAAAACAAGTTTATGCAAAAAATCTTTAAAAGGACGGTGTAGCGGTGGCTCCTGCAATAACACACACAAGCAGACAGGTTGAGCTTAGTGAGCAGACTGGTTTATTGCAGGCTGCTGGACTGCACTCATACTCCCAGCCCGGACCTGGCTGAGAACCGCGCTGGAGGGAGCTGACGTCTCCTGGCCGTCACGTGGTCCCCAAGCACGGGTTTCTGAGCAACGAGCTGGAAAGAAGGGAAACCCCCGACGGCGCCATTTTGGCCGGCTGCCGCACCGCGTGGCTTACAAGCGGGGCCTGTTCGCCTGCCTTGTGGTGAGATGCCACACAGCCCCCCCCCCCCACCAAGAACCGGCGCCAATGTCCTTTTTTGCTGGGCGGCCTCGCATCTTGGGCTGGGCAATGACCACAGGCTCGATGGGATCGAGGTGCACTGGCTTCAGCCTGTCCATTGTAAACAGCTCATGCCTGCCGCCCACGTCAAACGTGGACATCATCGGGCCCTTACCCGTTTTCCAGGGCAACCATTACCTGTTTACAGTGGTGGACCGCACCACTCGGTGGCCCAAGGCGATCCTGATGCTAGACGCCTCCACTGACTGAGCCCTGTTGCATGGTTGGGTCACCCGGTTCAGCGTCCCAGCTCACCTCACCAGCAATCGGGGCACCCGTACAGGAGTTCGAGCACATCCAGGAACGGTTCAGCCACATTCATGTGGATATCACGTCAGGGTCACCAATTGTAGCGGCGGCTACTCTGCTCCTGCAATAACACACGCAACCAGACGGGTTGAGCTCAGTGAGCAGACTGGTTTATTGCAGGCTGCTGGGCTGCACTCATACTCCCAGCCCGGACCTGGCTGAGAACCGCGCTGGAGGGCGCTGACTTCACCTGGGCATCTCGTGGTCCCCAAGCGCAGGTTTCTGAGCCCCGAGCTGGAAGGAAGGGAAACCCCCAATGGCGCCATTTTGGCCAGCTGCCCCACCGCATGGCTAACAAGCGGGGCCGGTTCACCTGCCTTGTGGTGAGCCGCCACAATGGATTGAATGAAGACATGATTTTAACGACTGATGCATGTTGTCAATAGAACAAGGTTGTTTTATATGGGGACAGGGATTTTTCGTAACAAGGGTGTTGAAAAGATAAGTTTTAGAAGAGCTACGTACACACTGAGCATTCGAGTACAATGAACTTCAGGGCAATCGTCAGCTTTTATACATTTGCCTGAATTAAAGATCTCGGGAGCTCGTAAACAAATATGTTACCCATTAAGACAAATCACTGCAGATTGGATTGGATTTATTGGATTGGAAATGACAACAGAGGCGCTTCCAAAGAAATCAGTGAGAATTGTCAGAAAAACACTGAAGGAGCATATCTTTCAAGGGTGGTTAACTTTAATAATACTACAATCATTAACAATGCTTTTGCTCAGTTAAAGAATTGCACCAGCTCCACCACAGGCTGGGCTAAAACATCTCTTTTTCCCAGTGGCTTGAAGGAGATTCACCGCCAAGGTTAAATGCAAACGGGAGACAAGCACGCTTATACATAGGAGGAAGAGTAGATCATTTGGCCCTTCAATTTAATGAGATCATGGTTGATCTGACTGTAACATCAACTCTGCCTCTGCTGCCCTTTCAGGAAACGGTTTCAAAATCTTATGCTCCCCTGAGAGAAAAAAAAATGGGTGAATTGTTCACTTTAAACAATGATCTCCATGCAATTTCCTACCGTGTTTGGGAATTGGGTCTAGTTGGATGAACTCCAGATAATTCAGGAGGCTGAGGGGGTGATAGACAGAAGTTACAGGGACGTACTCACAAGTAGGAGTCAGGAGGAAGGTAGCTGGGTGACAGTTAGGAGAGGGAAAGGGAATTAGCATTTACTTCATTTGAATGGAATTCCTTCTATCATCAGGGTTCCCAAACTAGCTGTCAAAGACTTTCAGGGTGGTCTTGTGTGGGGGTCTCCTGGATGCCATTCACACACCACACCTCGTAATGTGATAGCATTGACATGAGG
Organism: Narcine bancroftii; assembly: GCF_036971445.1. Lineage (NCBI taxonomy): Eukaryota > Metazoa > Chordata > Chondrichthyes > Torpediniformes > Narcinidae > Narcine > Narcine bancroftii. Next base: position 244,929,180 of record NC_091473.1, read on the forward strand.
TCAGTTGGGCAACAGGACAGCAACACTTCACTGCAACCATAGGGATTGGGAGTGAATGCAAGGCACATGCGGAGTTGAGCACAGCTCAACTTATTACACTTCTGCCTAGTTACTAATGTACAGGAGACTCAACACGATTGGATTTTTGTTCAGTCGAGTTTCAAGTGAGAGAGGAGGAGAAGCAGTTGAGCCTGAAACAAAATTATGACTCAGGTTGTGGAGAGAAATAATCCTAACAAGAAGATAGAGTTGTGTGTTAGCACTCAATAATACAATGTAGGAGTGATAATGTTACAAAGAGATACCTTGTGAAAATAGATGAGAATCAGGCGCAAGTGTGTAAATTACAATTCCAGCAAGAAATATACAAAATGATTTTATTTGATCATGAGTGTATTTCTGGAGTTGATCGAGGGAGGACTGTGGAAGAAATAATGCAGGATTCAACTGAATTGTGTCAAGTGATGCTTTCTTCATCAAGAGAATGTGAATACAGTATTATGTTCACATGAAGAAGGATGAGAATTGAATTAATAGAGGTCTACAAGAATATGAGAGGCATAGATAGGGTGGACAGCCAGCACTTTTTTCCTGGGGCAAGAGTAGCAAACACCAGAGGAGATCTGTACAAGGTGAGGGGAGGAATGTTTAGGGGAGATGTCAGGGATAAGATTTTTTTTTAACATAGAGAGAAGTAGGTGCCTGAATGCATTGCACAGAGAGGTGGTGGAGGCTGGTACAATAGGGGCATTTACAAAGGCTTAGAGAGACACGTGGATGTAAGAAAGATATAGGGTATAGGTGTGAAGTAGGGAAGGTTTAGGTTATTGAGTAGGTGTATATAGGTCGGCATAACATCGTGGACCGAAGGGATTGTACTGTGCTATGTGGAGATCAAATAGATTCACAAAACCTCAGAACATGTAAATTTTAATATGAAACTCATAAAGGGCAAGCACAGTTAGCTTAGCAGTTAGCGCCACGTTGTTACAGCGCCAACACAGGTTTGAATCTGGCACTGTCTGGAAGAAGTTTGTGTCTGCATGGGTTTCCTCCTGGTGGTCAAATTTTTTCCCACCCTTCAAAATGTACAAGGGTGTAGGTTAATTGGTTGTAATTGAGCAGTGCAGGCTCATGGGCTTGAAGGGCCTGTTACCGTGCCGTATGTCTAAATTTAAATCGGGAAAGCAAGGTGGTGTATTTAAATGCAAGTATATACGGCTCATATATGCATTCAGATTTAGAGTTGAATGAACGAAATGAATGTGCTTCAGCAACTTTCTGTTTCTCTCCATTATTCTTAATAATACCTCTATTATCCACACTCAGAACAAGTAATGGGTTGTCCCTCTGCGATGCTCCTTCATGCTGACCCCTGACAAAGTGATATCCTCTTGGTACAGATTCTCTGAGAGTGGGATCCCTCAGCGCTTAATCAATATTCAGCCTAAAGGAAATCCTTTTGCCCATTGTACGGATAGTAAAAATCTCACTGCAGATATTTTTACTGAGTTAATTATGTAACTATTCTCTTTATAAAACTTATGCTTGATTATAAGTTTAGGACCTGTTGCTCTTTGATAAAACGAACAGTTTCCAGTGAACTTTCGCTATTTCATTTGTTGCTTTTAAATGCATTTCTATAGTTGGGACTTGGCATAAAAAGGTCATCACTTACAAAAGTGATCAGGAAGATGAATGTTAAATTGTTTGCTGCCTTAACCTTGATAACATATTTCATTTTCATTAATGCTGATCATCAATAAACCTAAAGTGTATCAGAAGTTGCCAACCAACACCAGAACAGTGTTTCAGCATTTAAGCATGAGGGCTCAAGCGGCCTGTCATGCGCGTCGAAAGAACCAAAGACTTGTTGATCCAAACCAAGGCTTTTATTAACTAAAAGACTGGAGCATATCACAAGTAGGTCGACCAGTCCAGAATGACCCGGTCTGGCTAGGAGCAATCCTTTAAGACCTGCCAGTAGGTGTGGCTACGTTCTCAGCCAATCACAGTCATCCTACACGACCATCTGTACATAGACACATTGGTGATAGAATCTGTGCTATCACACTGCCATAAGGCAAGATGAAGGTAATTTGGTCATGTTTAAATTTATACATATGGCATAATAACAGGCCCTTTTGGCCCACAAGCCCGTGCTGGTCAATTACACCCAAATGAACAGTAGGAGGAAACTGAAGCACCTGGAGAAAATCCACACAGACACCGGGAAAATGTGCAAATTCCTTACAAACAGTGCCGGATTCAAACCCCTGTCCCAATTCCTGGTGCTGTAACAGCATTGCACTAACTGCTACGCTAACCTTTTGGCCATAGCGATTTCTTGTTTGTGTCCACTTTGATAAGAAAAAAATATTCCTGGTCCATCTCAGGAGGTTGGGGGTATTGAGTCAGTGTTAATCATTCATGAACTGTCAGAAATGGTGGGGTCTGTGCTTAAAACATTCAACTCTAACTCTTGTGTCAATACCAATCAAGACTTGATCTATGTATATAGCCACATAAAACAAAGTGACTTAGAGCCCTGTAGTCAGACAAAACGTGTCTTTGAGCCTCATCAAGGATCATTCAGAATGAAAACCAAAATTCAAATGGCAGCTTGAAGCAGTGGCTGAGAGAGTGGAAGGATTGAGAAAGAGAACTCCAGTATTTTTGGCAGCTGAAACCACAGTTGCCATTGGTGGAGCAAACTGAAAATTAGAAGTGTGCTGGAATCTAGAATTAAAAATATTTTTTTTTTGGAAGGTGGCAGGGTTAGAGGAGATCACATGGAAAAGGAAAAAGATGGGCAGGGGGAGATTTGAACAAAAGTATGAAAACATGAATATAAAAACATTCCTGACCTGGTGCCATCATGGGCCATTAAACGGGGTATTGGTTGGTGACTAGAATTTAGTACAAGGGAGGATGAGTGGAGATGCAGATGGTGACAGGTGATATAATGGAGGTGGCATTGAATTTATGCTCAGAACGGTTAACTAGGGTGCGAAGATTCCAAGTCATCAGATTCACATTGATAAAATAGCTGAGTAGAAGCTGTTCAAGATGATTAGGTATAGTTTTCCAGTGTCTTAGCATCAGCCAAGAAATTGTAAATTTAAATTCCACCAGGAAAAATTGGATTCATTGACTTGAGCGTTCTAATATCAGAAGAAAGATAACCGTATTACTGCAGAAATCTAATTGGTTTATAAGATGTGCTTCAGGGAAGGGTATGTGTCATCTCAACCTACCCAGCCTACATTTAACTCAAGTCCTTCTACTAATTCCCTGAAGGCAACTGCAGTTGGAAAATAAAAACATATTTATACAATTTGTGCTTGGGAACCAATATATTTCTGAGTGGATATTCATTACCCGTAGCTGTGCAACAGCCCAGGCAGACAATGTTTCTGCAGCTGCTTTTTGATAAACAATTAGAAAACAATTTATTTTGATAAATGAGTGGCAGATCACTACGGACGTTTCGAAGCTGGGTCACACTTGCAAATGACAAGGGCATTGACTGGTGACTTGTTTCAATCGAAAATATTCATGAACAAAATGAAATATTTGCGGTAATGAATTCAATTAAGGCTTTTGCTGACAGGTTACTTTGAAGGTGTGAACATGGTTCCGTATAGCACTATGGTATATCTCTGTATAGCACTAGTTTTTCAACCACTGGGGAAACTGACCAGTAGGGTCTAAATGAAACTGGAAGGACACGTTAATATGGGCAGCACAGTTAGCTTGCGGTCAGTGCAACACTATTACAGTTCCAACGACCTTGGTTCTAATCCCACACTGTCGGTAAGGAGTTTGTACATTGTCTGCATGGGTTTTCCCTGATGCCCTGGTTTCCTCCCACCCTCCAAAACATAGGGTGCTGTAGATTAATTGGCTGACGTGGGTTTAAATGGCTGGAATCAGTTTCTACCATGTTGTAAATAAAATTTTTCAAAATTTTCAATGTTACTGAAATGTACTCCCTCATGTTAATTATCCTCGGTAACCACCCCATTTCTTACATGTGCATTGTATAACACACTGTTGATCTATCTGGTAAAATGCCCATCTGCTACTGAGCAGAGGGAACTAAAAACCTGATTACCGAGCCATTGCTAACTGCCATTCCAGCCTCATGAGTTTGTCATCTGGAACACCAGTCTAAGCCAAATAATAGACCAGCTCTCCTGGGTTGGAAGCACATTTTAATTTTCTTCTCAAGGCTTCACACTGTTCATGACCAGACTACAAAGCTCTCAATCAAGAAGTGCTCATTGAAGAAAAGTGCAGACATAAAAGCCGGTTTAACTTTTGATTGTAATCAATGGGCATCTACAACACCAGCTCAATGGCCTCCCTTGCTTCCCAGAACCAAAATTTCTCAAATTTAAAATTCTCAACACTGCAAGTACCTTCTTGACCTCATACCAACCTGAAATCTGTGACCACCTCCTGCTCTACCATCTCCCAAAATCTCTGCACTCCTCCAACTCAGCTTTGCATGCCGCTCAGTTTTAATTGCTTTCTCATGGGCAGCCATATTGCTATTTCCTAGGCTCTTGGCTCTGGGACTCCTTCCCTAAATCTCTCCAACTCTTTACTTCCCTCTTCCCTCTGATTACACCTACCTCTTTGACAAAGATTTTGGACAACAGTCTTCATCTTCCTATATGTGACTTGGCATTTAGTTTAAATCTACTCCTGGGAAAAAAACCAAGCACATTTTCATTTAATGATTGATACCCTCTCTCCTGCATTTGAGATGGACACTCTCTACAGCTAGATTCAGATTCCTCATGCTGGCTAATATCCGAGTGCAGAGCCCATCAGAGCAAGGTAAGCAGCTATAATCAGGGAGCTGCATAGCAGAAAGTGGTCAGCACTGCTAACTCACACCTTGAATAAGGCAAGTTTGATCCTGATCACTCTGTCACTGTACAAATTTCCATTGGGTTCTTTAGTTTCATCAAATATTCTGGCAGGTGGGTGTGAGGGTGGCAGATGGAGAATCAGACTGGAGTTGATAGGCATGTGCAAGAGAACTGGGTACAAGAAATAAGTTGGAGAATGGGATAGCTGGGACTTAATGAGAGCTACCATACACTTTATGGGCTGAATGGCCTCCATCTCACTCATAGGAAAATACATGTCTATCTTGCCAATTAGTCCCTGTTGTTCCTCAATATTCCAGTTTTATCTGGACTGATCCTCTAGCTCAGTGCCATCGGACACGTGCACTATTCAAGCTGTTGTCCTTCCAATCAGTGGGTAAATCAATCCCTGTGTACTTTGACGTGGAATGAAAGCTCTCATGGCACCACTCTAATGGACACTAAGGGTAAATTCATCAATATACTTTTTCTTCAATCAACATAATTCAAAAATTCTAATCTAATCTCATTGTTGTTTGTGGGGTGTTATTGTACACAAGTTGAGTTGCATTTCCCTGTGTTACATCAATTTTTGACTGGAATAACAATATCATACAGAAACCATTATCTCCATCCACAATCTTTTATCCTGAACCAATGTGTGTTTACCTTATCCCCAGGGAAACCTGCCGTGTGGCAAGGTAAATAAGGGACAGCAGGGGCGTGGACTTCCACAGTTTTCATTGACCACATCAGGGCATGGCCTCGTGCATGCGCGTAAACAAGAGTGAAGGTTGATATAAGTCCCTCAAACTGATTAAGAGTTCATCAACTTTACACTCACTTCTCTGCTTAGTTTCTTGTGGCTCAATCAATAACTACAAGCAGACACAAAGCTAGTAGTTAAAGGCTTTAATATCCCGAAACATCAGGCATGTCTCTATATGCTGCTGGCCCTGGTCCAAGGCAGGTATGGAGGGAGGAGACTAGGGCCATCAACTTTCATTAGAGGATCTTACGGGGAGGGATTACAGGGGTGGAGGCAGCCCAGCCTGTATAGTCTAGTGGGGTCACACCTGTGCCCAAACTTCTCAACCTCAAGAATGAGAATGCAGTATAAAGCCAGTATAATAAACAGGGTATCTCCCCTCTGCACCTTCAGTCTTGATGAAGGTTTCCAGCCATAAACATTAACCATTCTTTTTCTCCCACTGATGCTGCGTGATCTATTGAGTTCCTCAAGCAGATTGTCCGAAGAGGGCATGCAAATTCTTTGGAGACCCCTTCCACTCTGTACACAGCATTTTTCATCTGCTCCTGCCAGGGAAGAGCCAGCACCACCAGGCCAAGGAACAGCTTCTTCCTCCACTTTCTCAGGAGTAAAACGCGAAAGTCTGCAGACACCATGGTTGAAGTAAAAACACAAAATGCTAGAGAAACTCAGCACGTCAAACAGTATCCTTTATGTAGCAAATGTAAAGATACAGAACCAATGGTTTGAGCTTGAGCCCTTCATCAATCTTACCTTGATGAAGGGTTCAAGCCAGAATATTGGTTATGTATCTCTATCTTAGCTACATAAAATACATTGTCTGTCCTGCTGAGTGAATGCTGAGCAACCAAAGGAACTGCTCACACTAACCGTCAATTTTCATATGCACAAAACAATATTTATTGATTTGTGGAGATGAAATACTTGTCCTGCATATGTACTGTTTGTCTGTACGTATGTTGTGTATCTGCATATTTTGCACCAAGGACCGGAGAACGCTGTTTCGTCAGGTTGTACTTGTGCAATCAGATGACAATAGACTGGACTTGACTTGACTAGTTTCTTCATATGGAACTTGACCAAGTTTCTCCAAGTACCAACTTTCAATTTCTAGATAACATTCTCAACCAGAACATTTGGAAACACAGTTTGCAAACTAAATACTCGTGTACCTGTACTTCTACATACCTGAATGGCTCCGGTGATGGGTCGAAGCCACACTCACTCTTCCCAAAGTAGTTACCAGGCAAATGGTGAGAAGGATAATCCATTTACCCACGATCCATATGTATTTCCCACTCATCCTGCAAGAATAAATAGAGATGAGATTTTTTTTTAAATACTTAAAACTTCCTTTCTACAAGCTGTATTTCTCTGACTGGGTCCTCCATCAGCCAGCTCCCCACCATGACTACCAGCCCCCCCACATCTCCATCGGGCACACAAAACTCAAAACAGTCAACCAGTTTACCTATCTCGGCTGCACCATTTCATCAGATGCAAGGATCGACAATGAGATAGACAACAGACTCGCCAAGGCAAATAGCGCCTTTGGAAGACTACACAAAAGAGTCTGGAAAAACAACCAACTGAAAAACCTCACGAAGATAAGCGTATACAGAGCCGTTGTCATACCCACACTCCTGTTCGGCTCCAAATCATGGGTCCTCTACCGGCATCACCTACGGCTCCTAGAACGCTTCCACCAGCGTTGTCTCCGCTCCATCCTCAACATCCATTGGAGCGCTTTCATCCCTAACGTCGAAGTACTCGAGATGGCAGAGGTCGACAGCATCGAGTCCACGCTGCTGAAGATCCAGCTGCGCTGGGTGGGTCACGTCTCCAGAATGGAGGACCATCGCCTTCCCAAGATCGTGTTATATGGCGAGCTCTCCACTGGCCACCGTGACAGAGGTGCACCAAAGAAAAGGTACAAGGACTGCCTAAAGAAATCTCTTGGTGCCTGCCACATTGACCACCGCCAGTGGGCTGATAACGCCTCAAACCGTGCATCTTGGCGCCTCACAGTTTGGCGGGCAGCAACCTCCTTTGAAGAAGACCGCAGAGCCCACCTCACTGACAAAAGGCAAAGGAGGAAAAACCCAACACCCAACCCCAACCAACCAATTTTCCCCTGCAGCCGCTGCAACCGTGTCTGCATGTCCCGCATCGGACTTGTCAGCCACAAACGAGCCTGCAGCTGACGTGGACTTTTACCCCCTCCATAAATCTTCGTCCGCGAAGCCAAGCCAAAGAAAGATATGTTTCATCCAGTATGCCACTTTACACTGACGCAAGACACCAAATTCTCACCAGCTATTCAACATAAAGAGGTTGCAGTGCCAAACCAGAATTTCCAGCTCTCCCGAGTTGATCTTTGGAATGATGGAGTGGTGAACCACTTTTCCTCAACTCGTTCAAACCATGAAAAATAAAGGGTTATGAGTAAGGGAGGGTTTCATTTTATTTTTGGTAGGTATAGATGGATCAGTACAAAATCATAGGCCCAAGAGCCTGCACTGTGCTGTAATGTTCATGCAGTGAAATATTGTAATACCCAGTGAAGAGCAGGTCAGGATTTTATCCCAGACACGAGAAAGATTAGGCCAAAATATCTCCAGTTCAGGAAGGTTGATATTGAAGGATAGCTTGCTGATATTTCCATTCATCTACAGCAGGGTGGCTGAACTACAGTCCCCAGGCTAACTGTGGCCCATTTCTCATGTTTAAGTAGCCCGTTAGAAGAAAGAAATGGCTGCAGTGCTGCTGTAACAGTAGGCACTGTCACTGGTGCGGACCCACAGGGATTAGGGAGTGAAGCCTCAGTATCCCCCGCAGGGTCCAACGGCCCAGCCTGGCTGCTGTCGGAACTGTATAGACTTTAAATGGCCTGTTAAAGGAGCCAGCAGTAGTTGAAAATTGCCGGGTTTAATATTGTTTGGCACATGGTTCTTTATATTTTTCTATATGTAGCCCACAGCCAAAAATGTTTGGCCACCCTGCCTTACAATGTTTGTTGTTCTACAAACAAAATCAAAGATTTGGAGGGTGCTAATGAAGAAGCTTTGTTAAGTTTCTATAGCATGGGATGATATCCTTCATCTGAAGTATTGGTTTTATTGAGCTGTGATTGAAAATGGGATCACAAGATGATCCATTAATGTCTATGTCTGGAGTGTCTATGCCAATTATGGCCACCTTCTTCCCAACCATCCCTCAGGGTCCCATCATAGATCAGCAAACTTGACATTAGCCTAGGATTCAAACCAAAAGGGATCCCTGGATCATATCAAATACTGCTAGAACAACATGGGCAAGATAAAGGAGACGATTGTGGATCAGAAGGATGAAGGTCAACTACTATACATCAATGGCTCCATTGTGGAGAGAGTGGAGGGCACAAAGTTCCTTAGTGTGTGCACATAACAGAGGACCTATCCAGGACACACACCTCCTCATTCATCAGGAACGCACAGCGGCATCTACACTTTCTCAGGAGTAAAATACGAAAGTCTGCAGACACTGGTTGAAGTAAAAGCACAATGTTGGAGCAACTCAGCAGGTCAAACAGTGTACCTTATGTAGCAAAGATAAAGACACATAATCAACATTTCGAGCTTGAGCCCTTCATCAATCTTAACTTGATGAAGGACTCAAGCCCAAAACATTTGTTAATGTATATTTATCTTTGCTACATAAGGTACACTGTTTGACCTGCTAAGTTGCTCCAGCATTGTGTTTTTATTTTCTCAGAAGGTTGAGGAGGACAAAGATACCAGCCGCCATCTTGACAACATTTTACAGGAGAACAGTTGAGAGTATCTTGTGTAATGGTATGGTAGCTGCAAAGCATTAGACCAGAAGTCAACACAGAGGATCATTAAAATGACCAAGAAGATCATCGGGGTCTCCCTTTCCTCTAATGGTGTCATTTAACATTAAATTTATTATCAGAGCCCACGCATGGCATTGCATACAATGCTGAGATTCTCTGTTCTGCGGAGCAGGCTTGGCAAATCTGTAGACCAGCAACTGTAAACGGCAAACATCAGGAACTGTCAACTATAAACAAACTGTGCGAATGTAGATATAAATAAACAGCAATAAATAATGAGCATAGGAGTCCTTAAATGAGTCTCTAAATGAGTGTAGTTATCCCCTTTTGTTCAGGAACTGTGCATCTGTGGCACACACGTGCACCCGCACACAAAAGTCCACTAAACTTTAAAAGTTTGAGTGTTTTTGTGAAGTCTGGATTTTGGGTGGTCTGGATTTCTGGCATCTGGATTTTTGGACTTTTACTGTATGACATACAGTCTTTAATAAATCCATTAGGGGATAGAAGACTAACTCATCGATATGAGAATTCAGAACCTTTGTCACCATCAGTTCACGTGAAGCAAGCTCAATGTTTTTGAGAGTTAACAAAATAGTAGAATGTAATCATAAGGTCAAGTGCAATAACACAAGCCATCGGCAACATAGATTCAAGAATGTTTGCCTCAACAATTCATGCATTTTCTACAAACCATACAAGACCAAACAAGATAATCACATTGAACAATGCTTTCAGATGCATATTAGATATGGAAATACATGCCATACCTAAGAAGTGATGCCAAACCCAACAATGTGTGCCTTAACCCAACCATTTTACTCAGTCGGGCATGGTTTACCTCATAATGTATGTCCTACTTAAACAATACAGAATGCATCCAGTAATGCATTTTGTCAATACCAGTCAACAAGGTATGGTGCATGCAATGAAGCAGGCAGATCATGACCAATGTGGCCCAATGCATACAATATTTATCACATGTTAAATAACATACTTTAAAATGTGAGTACTATACAATAATAGATCATACCCAAATACACATATCATATCAATCAAGCATGCTTCATCCAACAAAGCATAATAAACCTATCAATGCATACCCCACCAAACAATGCTCAGTGTTCACACTCAATATATTCTTCATAGACAATATTTAAATTCAAAGAAAGCAAGACTGGAAAGGATCCACTAAACCTGTCCCAAAGAGACATGCCCAAATATAAATGCATGCAGTACTGTATGTAATCTCTAGGAATGATGGAAAGGGCTCTGCTAGTTTTGCTCACCCTTTTGAAAATGATTAAAATGTTCCATTAGATTACAGAGATAATAAGGTGCAAACCAAACAATCCACCTTCCTTTTCTATATGGTAACATTGGCCACAATAGAGAAACTCTCCACCTCCTCTCAGTGCCAACAAGAGCTCAAAATTCTTTCTGTTGTTAAGGTCCAACAACAATCTCCGTAACATTTACCAACACAGGCTGGCTCATCTCTAATTCATTGTTCCTTTTTATCCGGCCCAGCACTTAAAGAAATACCTGAGATTTTATTCCCTCCATTGATTTTTGTTTTTTAAGGAATCGTGATAATTGGTACCTTGTTAAGAGCTCAAATGCAGTTGCTAGGTAATCCCACATCTTAAATCAGTTCCATTCATTTCATGCATTATGAAAAAGATCCAGTCACTAGTGCACTTCAAAGTACATAAGTGTACAGTGTACATGAAAGGAGTGAGTACTGTACCTCTTTAGCATTGTAGTCTCATGGAGTGTACATTAGCCAATCTCAATTGGATGCTCTCTTGAAAGAGACAAGCACATGGGTACATCTAGTATGAAGCAATTCGATTAGGAATAATCCACAGCGAACTCATTCACAATAATATCCAACAAACCCATAAAACAATTTCCAAGATCATCAGTGATTTCTGCTTTTTTGCAGTCCAAATTGAATATGGACTGGTGAGGCTCGCATGAAAAATGACACCAACTTTGTGGTTTCAAAGCCCACCATGACAAGGGGTAATTGTAGGATTCAATAAATTTGGCATCAGAAAACGACTTGTGTTGACATCTGAAACAAAGGTGAAATGGTGGAGATTGGGAATTAGTGGAACACTGTGAAGGTTGCAGAAGGTTATCAAGAAGGGCCAAGTTCATGAAGGTAACATTTTAAATTGATTCCTTTCTGAGTCAGGAGCCAGCCAGCACAAGAATGGCATGAGCTAACGACGGATGAGTCAATAGTTTTCCCAAAGAGAAGCATGGTCAGATTTCAAGAAACCAACTAACACATCATGAAATATCAGTATGTTTGAGTCACTGTACCTATATTAATTCATGGTAATCTTAGCATTGAATGTGAAATCGTAGTTGCACAAGAGCTGTAAAAAGAACTTGCCAAATATTTCTGCATTTTTATATAACTACAGTAATGTTATTTGCAACCAATTGTCCTCTTTTGTTATGAGTACTTTCTGAAGCCTCTGCCATAACTTAAGCAACATGGCCTCCAGTTTTTACAATTTTTACACATTCAGGACCTATAAATTGCTGGACCTCCAGCAGTGTTGGTTGAGAGATAAATATTCGCCTGACATAACTTCGCAGCTCTTTCTAATATGGTCATGATTTTGGTGACATTCATCAGAGGAAAGACAAGAAACTTTGGTTTAATTAATCTTATATCTCTACTTCCAACAGTGCAACCTTAGGCCAGGAAAGGTGCAGAACGAGATAAACAGGGGAGAAACAAGTGATTACTTTGTAAATTCGGGAAAGTTTTTCACAAAACAAACCGATTTGTTTCCTTAAAATAAAAATGGATAATTGAAATTAAGCTAAAACAATAAGAAATAATTTAAGAGCGAATTCTGAAAGGCCAGTATGCTTTTCAGTTAATATCTCACTAACTGGTAATGCTGCTACGGATGGATGGTTTTCAGGGGGAACCTCTCACAGACCTCACACAGACTGATTGAGTCAAATGTACAGGTTACAGGAGATCCGCTGGGGTTGGACTCACTTGTACACAGTCCAATTAACAACTGTGGCAATCACGGGCTGTCTCAGATTAATCACTTGTAATACTCTCTAGCCATCACCACCCTTGTTCTATTCACCCTTTTTCCTTCGGTGCTTTCCCATTTAACATAGAATACCACAGCATAGGAATAGGTCCTTCAGCCCATCATGTCTGCCCTGACCAACTTAAACCAATCCCATTTGCTTGCATATGGTTTGTTTCCCTCTATAGCCCACCTGTTCACGTGTTTATCTACATGCATCTTAAACAATCTGTCATATCTGCTTCCACCATCTACGTTGGTAGTTTGTTGCAATGGAGACAGCTCTCTCACATTTAAATATGTGTTCAGAACCCCAAATACAGCAAAAAAAACCTCCCGTATCCACCACCTATGGGGATTGGTAGACAATGGATAAGTGTATTTGCCAGTTGCTTGAGATTGAATGAACTGACTGAGAGAGACAACAATTTTGAAATTTTGAATTTTTTACCTATTTGTCTTCCACGATTTTACCACCAGATGCTTGAATTCCAGATAACTAGGATTTTACTGTAGAAATGTAGAAATTGTGTTTTTAAAATAACCACATAGAAATCATTATAAGAAGGCCAACATAAGTTTATTCAGTCAAGAAGCTTCCAGAGATCAGGGTATAAGCTTAAGGCTACCAAACTCTCAGACAGGAATCAATTCTTATCTCTTCTATAGAGCCCCCGAACTCCAGATATCCTGATGCCTGAATGATCCTTTTAACACAATAGCGCTAACTGACTATCGCTAGAGTCAACGAGCTGTCAAATGGCAACCCATTCATAAATCGTTCCACCCAAAAGCAGCTGATTGCGTCACTACTTGTCAGACACCATGTAGATTGTCAAAGGCTGCAATAAACAGCCAGTAGTGCTGACGGCACCACTCAGTCCTTGAATGGCATTGTTTCTGCTCTGAAATTTTGTCCACCATTGTTAACTTCAAGAATTTAAGATGAGTATGAAACGAGCCAATTGGAAACCAGAAATCAGACAGGCAGAAAACAGATACTGATGTATACTGAAAGCAACCTGTTGATTTTTACAAGAAGGATGTATACAAGAAGGGTGTATCCTAATTATAACTGGTACTTGAGATTAAATGACTGGCAACAAATCATTTCTGTATCTTTCGGAAGAGGATATGCAAAATGTACTCCACCCAGCGCAGTTGGAGTGACTTCATCACCAACATTGAAGTGCTCGAGCTGGCAGAGTCCACAAGCATCGAATCCATGCTGCTGAAGACCCAACTGCGCTGGGTGGGTCACGTCTCCAGAATGGAGGACCATCGCCTTCCCAAGGTCGTGTTATACAGTGAGCTCTCCACTGGCCACCGAGACAGAGGTGCACCAAAGAAGAGGTACAAGGACTGCTTAAAGAAATCTCTTGGTGCCTGCCACATTGACCACCGCCAGTGGGCTGATATCGCCTCCAACTGTGCATCTTGGCGCCTCACAGTTCAGCGGGCAGCAACATCCTTTGAAGAAGACCACAGAGCCCACCTCACTGACAAAAGACAAAGGAGGAAAAACCCAACACCCAACCCCAACCAACCAATTTTCCCTTGCAACCGCTGCAACCATGCCTGCCTGTCCCGCATCGGACTTGTCAGTCACCAATGAGCCTGCAGCAGACGTGGACATACCCCTCCATAAATCTTCATCCGCGAAGCCAAGCCAAAGAAGAAGAAGAATGCAAAATGTGAAACATAAGCTGTAGCAATACTTTTAAAGAAATGATATCCATTTTATATACTTATTTTCCAATCCAGGCAACATCCTAGTACATCTTCTCTGCACCCTCTCCGTAGCTCCCACAACCTTCCTATAATGTGGTGGCCAGAACTGAACACAATATTTTAAATGTGGTGTCATGGGAGATTTGTAGAGTTGCAACTTGACTTCTTGACTTTTGAACTCCATCCCCCGACTAATGAAACCCAGAATCCTATACGTCTTCTTAACTATCCTATCAATCTGCACGGCAACTTTGAAAGATGAACAGATTTAGAGCCCAAGATCCCTCTGTTCTTCCACGTTGTTGCATATTCAACCATAAACCCTGTACTCAGCCTTCTGGTTTGCCCTTCCAAATTGCATCACTTATCTGAAATGAACTCCATTTGCCACTTTTCCGCCCTAACCTATGACAAATTTCAACACTATTCACAACTCCTCCAATCTTGGCACCATCTGTAAATTTACTAACCCATCCTTCCATTTCTTCATTTAGGTCATTTATAAATATCACAAAGAGCATAGGTCCCATAAAAGATCCCTGCGGAACTCCAGTAGTCACTGATAATACAATTCTGATCATTTCCTCATCCTTGGGATCAATTGGTCCTCAATTCCAAGTTGTTAGGACCTTATATCTCCTTTATCTTCCCTTCTCCCATTACTTGCTTGTCAGAGCCTACCTCCACGATTGGTGTAGCGGTTAGCGCAACACCTTTAAAGCGCCAGCAATTGGGACCAGGGTTCAAATACAATGCGGTCTGTAAGGAGTTGATACGTTCTCCCCATGTCTGCATGGATTTTCTCTGGGTTCCTCCCACCCTTCAAAACGTACTGGGGATGTAGGTTAATGGGGTGAAATTTGGGTGGCATAGACCTGTGGGCCAAAATGACCTGTGCTGTATGTGTAAATTTAATCTAATTTAATTCAATCATTCAGGACAAAACTGAAGTGAATTGTGTCAAATTCTGTTCACAGTGCACGTTTATATATTTTGCTATTTCACAGTTGCTGCGATGTCAAGATGTTCCTGCTTAAAACCATTTAGTGCTGACATAAATGACTGATTATTTCAGTTCCATAGAATCTTGATCAGATCTTACTGGCTTTACTTCCAGAAGGAGTTATAGCCCCTGAAAAGGGTGCAGAGGTCATTCGCTAGAATGATACCAGGCATTTAATTATGTTGCATAAACATGGCTTATATTTACTTGAATTTAGATAGATTGAACAGTGTATTCTATCATAGAATTTAAATTATTAAAAGGATTCAATAAGGTACATATAGGGAATCAATTTTTTCTGGTGGGCAGAATCAAAAACAAAGCAACATAATCCTAAATTTAAGCTATGCTGTTCAAAATTGAAATTAGGAAACCGCGCTTCATGCAACAGACTGTGTCTGTTAAGAAACAAAGCACAAACTGTCAGACTTCTATTGAGTAAATGTATCAACAGAAATGGAACAGAAGCAACACACAGATGTGTTAAGATTTCATTTAATGACAGTGCAAAGTAGAGAAGTTGAATGGCTTTTTCCTGTGACCTCTATTCCTATGTTTATGACCACTCAGGCTAAAAAAACATAATCTATGGTTTTTGATACACCCATCAAATGTTATTTTACTGTCAGAATAATGGTCCAGGAATAAAAAAAAATCAATTTTAAAAAAAGCGACTGAGTAGGTTTATTTCAACATTAGTAAAAACACAGAAACACTGGAGGGGCTCAGCAGGTCTCACAGCGTCCATAGGAGGTAAAGATAAATAACTGAGGTTTTGGGCCCTGAGCCCTTCCTCAAGGTATGAGTAAAAAACAGGCAGGAGCCTGAATTAAAGGGTTGGTGAGAAGGAAAGCAGGGACAGGGGGAGGAGCACAGACCAACAGACAAAAGGTGAAAATTGTCTGTTTCTCTAACGATTCCTGGAATAAAGGGTTGATGAGTGGAGAGAGGTCAACCAAGTTGGGCTGATGATCATTTGGGAGTTTAGAAGAGGGAGAGCTGATTTTATTAGCTGTTTCTATTAGCTGCTGAGCGAAGGTTTCTCCTGAAGAGCGGCATGGATAGCGTAGATGAGCGGCACGGTTAGCGTAAATGGGCAGCACGGCTAGCATAGCAGTTAGCGCAAGGCAGTTACAGTGGCAATGACCGGGACCAGGTTTTGAATCCCACGCTATCTGTAAGGAGTTTGTACGTTCTTTGTGTGTCTGCATGCATTTCCTCCGGGTGATCCGGTTTCCTCCAAACCTTCAAAATGTACCGGGGATTGTAGGTCAATTGGGTGTAATTGAGCGGCTTGGACTCATGGGCTGAAAGGGCCTGTTACTATTCTATATGTATGTCTATCTGTCTAAAGGAATTATCTAAAGTTTGGAATAAAGATTGCCCAGTTAAGATAGAAGTGAGCGGATTTTCTCTCAAAAGATTGTGGGTCTTTAATGCAAGGAAGTCCAAGAAAACAAAGGCAGTGCTGCTGCCATAATGGTAGTGCTACCGATGGTGCGGACCAGGGAGAGCCAGGGGCGGAGTCATGTCGCTGCTCCAAGGGGTCCACCTGCTAAGCTGCTATGTCAAAGGTTTTAAGCGGCCTATAGAAGTGGTCGGTGGAGTTTTTTTAACATCAGTGAAACCATGAAGATCTGTGGCCAAGATGGTGTGGCCCATCATATTTGGCAGCAGTCCACAAGGGTTGCAGGCTCCAGAGGATCAACAGACTACTTCAGAGCAGAATGAACTCCCCCCCCCACCCCACCCATCCCTACCATGAAGAAGCATAGGGGAAAGGACCCTAAAGAGAAGTTGACCACAGCAGTGGACCAGCGAGGGTCTCGGAGGCCATAGGACTGTTGGAGAAAGGTTGGCAAGAACCAGGTATTGGGACCAGAACTCGTGAGGGTGATGATGGCAAGATAGGATCCCGAAGCGCTTCAGGTGTTACTAGTTTTCTAATCCTATTAGAGGTTCGGAACTAGGAGCTCAGGTTCACCTCTGGAACAAACAAGAGCTGTAGGCCTGTGGAGGTTACAGGAAGAATGAGAGGGGATCATATAGAAATGTTTAAAATTATGAAAGGCAAGTTGTTTCCATTTGGGGGGAGGGGTGACTAGAACTAGGGGACATAAGATTCAGGGTGGTCGATGAGGAAGAACTGTTTTTCCCAGATGGTGGTGGATCCATGGAATTCGCTGCCCATTAAAGCAGTGGACGCCACCTCAGTAAATATATTTAAGACAAGGTTGGATAGATTTTTGAAGAGTAGGGGAATTAAAGGATATGGAGAAAAGGCAGGAGAATGGAGATGAGCCACCCTCTGATAATAATCAGATCAGCCATGATCTGATTGACTGGCAGAGCAGGCTCAATCGGCCAGATGGCCTACTTTTGTTCCTATGTCTTATGTACTTAGTGTAGGAGGCAAAACCATGGACACTCAGTGTCTCCAAAGAGTCTCCCTTTTGCTTCTCTTTCTCTTATTGGAGGGAGCATTGAGCTAGTGGAGCCTCTTTGTGTGTGTTTAAGGCAGCCAAAAGTTGACAATTCTTGACAACAAAGGAACCTTAAATCCTGAGTGATGTACAGGGAAAGAGCAGCAAATTCTGGATCAGCCATTTTACTGAATGACACCCAGGTCCATTCTTGTTCATCTTTCTTAACTCTGTGCTCTTGTGTTTTGAATAATATTCAAAATTATGAGGACATTTAATGGGATAAAATAAGAAACTACTTCTATTGACCAACTGCAAAGATAATTATAAGTCATGATAATTGGCTTACACAGAAGGTGAAGAGAATTTTACCACCACCCTGTTGGTCTAGAATGATCTGCCTGAAAGCAACTTCAATAGAAACTTTCAAAAGGGAATTGGATAAATTCTGAGTGAGGAAAAATTGTAGAGAGGAAAAGAACAAAATTAACTAGATGGTTCTTTCAAACACCAGACCCGAAAAAAATGGGCTGAATGGTTTCATTCTGGTGTGACTTTGAAACTGAAGGAAGTGTTCATTAAATCCCATTCTGTTCATTAAATTCACGTGGCATGTTTATATTAAATAGAATCAAAAGGAACAGCCAGCCACATCTCTGTTGGAGGTAAAATGGCATTTTAGCATTTCAAATTGAATGCAGAAGATTAATATTGGAACTTTCCACTAATTAACTTGTCAGTTCAGCCAAATGTTAAAAGAAGCCAAACGAACCCATAATTAGATAATGTGCCTGGTTTTCAGTTCAGTAATTGTAATTATCATTAAAATCATTAATTAATAATCACAGTTAAATGGGCTGCAAGTGTTACTCAGCATTTAACCTTTTAGTTACTAATCAGCAGAACATCTTCCTCTGCTTTTTAATCCATAGATTTATCATCTCAGTAGAGTGAGTCTTATTTTACAATTCAACCCTGTAATAGTCTTTGCTGCTTGAGAATCCAACACAGGATCACAAATTATCAGGTGCGAACATAGCTCTAGATTCAGGAGGATACTGGCCAGACCAACAGTATCAGAATCAGAATTTATTGTCACAAACAAGTCATTAAATTCGGTGTTTTGTGGCAGCATCTAGTGCAAAAAATACATGTTATAACCATCTTACAACATGATTATAAAAAAAATAATGGTGCACGAAAAGTAAGGCAGTGCCTTTGGTTCATTGATTATTCAGGAATCTGATGGCAGTGGGGGAAGAAGCTGTCCTTGTGCTCGTCTTTAGGCTCCTGCGCCTTTTTCCCGACGGTAGCAGAGTGAAGGGGGCATGGCCTGGGTGGTGGGGGTCTTTGAGGATAGAAGCTGGTTTTTTAAGACTCCGCCTCATGTCGATGTCCTCGATGGAGTGAAGTCTGGTGCCCGCGACGTCGCAGGATGAGTGAACAACCCTCTGGAGTTTGTTCTTGTCCTGAGAGTTGGCGCCTCCATATCGGGCAGGGATGCATCCACGTGAATGCTCTCCAAGGTACACCTTTAGAAGTTTACTAGTCTTCAGTGACATACTGAATCTCCTCACACACCTCACAAAGGAGAGTCATTGGTGAGCCTTCTTTGTGATTATATCATCATGGAGCCTCAGAACAGATCCTCAGAGCTGTTGACACTCAAGAATTTGAAGTTCTTGACCTTCTCCACTCCTGAACCCTCATTGAGGACTGGGTCATGTTCCTTTGACTTCCATCTGAAGTCCACAATCATCTCCTTGTTCTTGTTGATGTTGAGCGCAAGGTTGTTGTTGTTACACCATTTTGATTTCCAAAGACTCCCCAAATCCACAGCCCCCCTCCACACAAGAAGATACAGGAGAGCGGCACCATCTCCTTACTCCACAGTAGGACACAAACCATTTTACCATCATTCCCTATTCTCCTATCACTTCACAACTTAGATTGCAGTGTTCAAACATGATCAGAAGAATGGTCCTGCCTTGTCAGTGAAACTTGCATCTTGAGAATGAATGCTGAAATAGAGAATATTTCAATCTTCTTTCTTTACTTGTACTCGAAGATCCTGGGACGTTACTGCCAACAGACCAATCAGACAATGTGCCCTCTCTACAGGGGCAGCTCCTTAACCAGGTAAATTAATGAATGGTGATTGAGCAGTAGAGAACCTGAACCTGTCACTCAATGATTCAAATGCAATGTAAGAGTGCTCATGGAAAGAGGAACCAAATTAGAGAAAAAGTCAAAATTTGGAGAGAAAGAGGGACAGAAAAAATGTTTTTTCACTTAAATGTTCAATAATTAATCTCTGAATGAACAAGTCTATGAGAAGTTGTTTGGCAATGATTAATATTATTCTCTAGAAAAGGGTGCAATATATAGGAACTTCACACCATACCATATATATTTCAATGTGCACATAGATGTGAAATACCTTCTTTTGTGTAGCTGACCAGAAGAACAGAGTATGGTAAAAATCCCTATCATCCAGAATTCTAGAAACAAGCAGCCTCAAGCAACCGGCAAAAAAATGCGGAAAATAAATGAGTGAAAAGTGCAGAAGCT
This sequence comes from Narcine bancroftii, assembly GCF_036971445.1. Classification (NCBI taxonomy): domain Eukaryota; kingdom Metazoa; phylum Chordata; class Chondrichthyes; order Torpediniformes; family Narcinidae; genus Narcine; species Narcine bancroftii. The sequence goes on from NC_091473.1 coordinate 244,949,472, forward strand.
TAAAATTGGTGCCTTCTTGCCATTCATGCAATGTGCAGTCTCAAGCAACTGTGAAATTCACTTATCCGGCATCTTCAAATCCCCATAGGTGTCAGATACCAGGGATTTTACTGTAGCTGAACAGCAACTTTTGAATTTTGTCATTTTCTGTGGCTCCATTTGTGCAAACATAGGAAGCCATTCATCCCATTAGTCCATGCTGTCCCTAAAAGAGCAAATCCAGCAATGCCATTCCCCCTTCCTTAAATATCTGTTGCCCTGGTATTTAACAATGATAGAACACTTCAACATAGAAAGTTGTTCTTCACATGACTACAAACATTCCTCCTTGATTCTTTTGCCACTAACCTGCACCAAGAGGTAATTTATAGTGGCTAGTTAACCTGCTTACATATCTTGTGAATGATGGAAGAAACCAGAGCTGGACTGTTTGTGAAATAAACCCTTTCACTATATCACGTATTACTTGAATTCATGGCATGTTGGTTCCTGAGGAAATAAAACCACAGGGATAGTTAATAGAATTTGTAGATTGGTTGAATCACCGATACAGTAGAAGTCCAAAAATCCAGATGTCAGACATCCAGACCACCTGAGAATCCGGACTTTTCGAAATCTCTCAAACTTTTTAAATCTAGTGGCCTTTTGTGCGCGCGCGTGCATAAGCGCCATAGATGCACAGCGGGAACAAGCAACCACACTTGTTGGCTTTACTTTTCTTTAAAACTGCTCATTTTGATCAATGGAGCATGCTGTATTTGCTAAGGAATAAACTATCAAAATTTACCTGTTCATCTCTTCTTTAATCTTCCTTATATTTGAATTTTATGTACTGCCCAAGAATGTCAAAAATCCAGACTGACCCAATCCCTGAGCAGGCCATTGCAGAGAAGCATGCCCTGGTCTGCAGTCCAACTTCACCCGTGCCAACCAGGCAAGGGTCATTTTCTTGCATTCGGCCAAAATCCCTCTGAATCTGTCCATGCACCTGTATCAGAGTCCCCGATTCTACTGCTTCCTCCGGCAACTCATTCTATATACCCAGCACTCTGTATGAAGAAAGTCCCTATTAAATTTTTCCTCTCTCACCTTAAATCTACACCCTCTAGTTTTAGATTCACCTATCTTATGAAAAAAGCCTATAACTACTTACCATATCTCTGCCCCTCATCAAGAAAGTCCCAGCCTATCCAGGCTCTTCTTATAATTCAGGCCTACCAGTCCTGGCAATAATTTTTATGAATCTTTTCTGCATCTTTTCCAATAGGTGGGTGACCAAAAACTGTGTACAATACTCCAAGTGAAGTCTTATCAACATTTTGTATCATTATAACATGATGACCATGCTCCTGAGCTCTAACCATTGAAGGAAAATGCCTTCTTCACCATTCTGACTACCGGTCTCCTCACTTTCATGGATCTGTGTCGCTGTCCCCCCAAGCCTGTCTGCTCTTCCTGAGGTCCTACAGTTCACCGTGCAAGCCCTGCTCGGGTTTAATCGACCAAAGTCCAAAACCTCGCAGTGAGTTAAATTTCATTTGTTATTCCTTAGCCCACCTTCATAGTTCATCTGGATCCTCTAGTAATCATAAATAACCTCCTTTACTTTATCAACAGTGTTGGTGTTATCTGCCAACTCACTAACCATGCTAAGTGCATTGTCATCTAAGTCATTAATATAGATGACCAACAACAATGGATCCAGCTCATGCCTCCAATATGAATAACAAAAATCCACTATAACCCTCTGCCTCCTACTGTTGAACAAATTCTGTATCCATTTGGATCCCATGCCATCTGACCTTCCAGACTAGCCTACCATATGGGACCTTGTCAAATGCCTTGCTCAAGAGTTTCAGTTTCAAGAGATAGTGGGGCTCATGCAAGTGTAAGGCAGTAGATTTAATTTTACTGGAGGTTTATAAAGGGCATAGTCTTGAAAGCTCATTCATAAGGGTTTTTTTTTCCTTGCAAGTATCAAGCCTCAGTATCCAGTACCACAACCACAAGAAACCAGCAAATGTTGCATTGCTATTAATTGGCTAGTCAATCTGGATATAATGCAATGATGCCCTACATCTTCTAGATGTCCCTAGTGAGGCTTGTAAAGAATGATCATCGCTGCAGGGAATTGCAGCCTCTAGTGGCAGGGGCTCCGTATTACATGATCATCAAGTTCTAAAGCACTGACGGCCTTTCTGATTTGAACACGATGGACCTGTCTTCAAACAGGTGTAAGAAGAATTCAGTGAGTGAGCTGTTACAATGGTGGATCCACTGACCACGACTTCAAACTTTATAATTCAATTGACAGCTTTGCTAGCAAGCAGTCATTCTAAGCAACAGTAACCAACCATTGATTGAATCTGAAGGCCTAAGGTACTGCAGGCAATTTTTATGTTAATCAATTAAATACAGATTTTAAAACTCTGGATCCTTTCTTTAAACGATGACCCCCCGCCACTCACAATTTCTACTTTTTTTAATCATTATTTCTGTTAATTGGTAGCACTTCCCTCTGAGTCAGGTTAGGGATTCACAGTTTTGCCCCTGCAATGTTGAGGGAGTGCTACACTGTCAGAAGCATGGTCTTCTGTTTTTTTTGAATTTTTTAGTTTTCACACTATAAACCACATTGATCAAGATACATACATTTTCCTTTTCAAATATATACAGTGTCGTTTTCTCCTCCCCCTCCCTCTTCCCATCCCACCCTCCCTACCTCCCCTCCCATTCATTTAAAGTTCAGAATCTAAGATACATTAAACCCGTCAAACAATGTTGTCACTTCTGAATGAGAGGTTGTACTAGGACCCCACCTGAACTCTTTCAGGTGGACACAAGTGATGGTGAGATATTTTCAAGTCATCGCTGGTGTCCTGGTTAGTTTTTAATCCCTCAACTAAAACCTATAAAACGGATTGCACCGAAACCTCGTTCGAATGCGATTCGTTAATCCGCGGAATCGCTTATAGTGCGGGTGTCTGTGGACCCCAAACTTTGCAAATAGGTTGATTCAAATTCAGAATCCCAATATTAAAAGAATGTGCTTGCTTTCTTTCATTGAAATTGTTAGTTATAGATAGGGGATCCTTCGAAAACTGGTAAAATTTGGGTTTGATTATCCGTGGGCACTCTGACATATATGCATCTGTTCCGCAACTCGGCTGTAACACGGTATGAAATCGTGAACCCCAACTACCGCGTTCTAACGAGGTTTTACTGTATTAAGCAGATCATTCATGAATCCTGCCGGGCACATACAAAAATGCTACATTTGTCTGTTTGACGCAGCTGTCAATCAGAAATATTTAGTTGATTGTTAAGTGTTTTGATTAATTCCACAGATTTGAAAGAGGGATTATAAAGTCTACCCATTTTGATTCTTTGCCTCTTCAACCTGCCTATTAGTTGTGAAACATTCTGTACATGGCCAGTTACTTCTTGCAGATTTTTTAAAAATTGACACTTAAATATTCATGTCAAAGGATGAAAAGTTCTCCATTTAAAAGTCGATCTCCCTGTGATATGCTTAGCACGTTCTTCAAATATAAATGTATTTAAAGAGTTCGACCTTTATGTAAAAAAAACAGGGTTATGATTTATGATGTGTCATTGAATTCTTGCTGTGTCATTTTCAACTAGTCAAAAGCAAATGGCTTTAGAGAGAAAGTGTGAAGCAAAATTGAGCTCATTTTTATACAGCTTTGTCTTCAGAGAGGATACAAATTTCAATGACTTAATTTCTTGTTCGCAGAAGAGAGACATTTAATTAAAATAGGGTGATGTCGGCCTAAACAAGCAGCCATAATTACAGCAAAGACGATCTTCACCAATGAAATATTGTTTGACTCATCAAACAGAATGGTAACAACCACACATGCTACTGGCACTGAGCAATGGGTGCGGATGTTATAATTTCATCGGCACAGAAGGAGGCTGAATTATTGAAGGGCATAAATTGTGCATCTGCAACACAGCCTCTATTTGCCTCCTCTGCTTCCTGATCAGAGCCTGTGACAAAGGAAGTAGTGACTCTCATTCCTTCTATCACTACATGTTATCACTGAATGAGGAACGGGAACTCCCTGTGACTTATCTGAAGTAGTAGCTGCCATCTTAGCCACCAGGTATCGCAGCCATTACAAGTGTGACTCCACTTCAAAAGAATTTTGAAATTTATAAAGCAGCTTGGGGTCAAGAAAATGAAATCCAAAGTTTGTTTCTTATAGACATATTACAGACCCTTCCGGCCCGTGAGCCCACGCTGCCCAAATACCCCAATTACCCTACAACCCCAGTACATTTTTGAAAGGTGGGAGGAAACCGGAGCACCTGGAGGAAATCTTATGCAGAATGCAAATCTAGATTCCCTGATTACTTCACTCAAGACTCTGTTAAACCTTATCCAGTCAACAGCATCAAAGTTAGCTCAGCCAGAGGGATTATCCTACTCACCATCTGAACAACTAAGTCTGTTAAATTTGTGTTCAACTTAGTAATGCACCCATAACCTTTGTGATTCCATTAATGAGCCACTTCACCAACTGCCTCTTGGCTGTATGTAGGCGTCGGGTTTTCCAACCTGAAGCTTCAAGGAACCAATGAAAATGATCATGAGTTTATTGTCATGTACATTGTGCAATGTGCATATCCACATAAATTATTACTTGCCGCATCCAAAGAGGTCCTAGTAAATATAAAGCAAAATTGAATTTAAAAAGTAATAAATATATTATATAATGGTCAGAGTATCCTCTTGTATAAAAGTGTGACACAATTGGGTCTAAAGCAGTGGTTCTCAATCTTCTTCTTTCCACTCACATCCCACTTTAAGTAATCCCTACGCCATCGGTGCTCCGTGATTATTAAGGGATTGCTTAAGGTGGGATGTGAGTGGGAAGGGAAAGATGAGAATCACTGCTTTAGACCCAATTGTTACTGAAATATTTTGCTTGAGAAAAATTGTCATTGGCCCATTTCCTTTGGAGTTATGAAACCCTGCACATAACGAGTCCATTAGGGACAATTAAAACAGTGGTTTTCAAATTTTTTCTTTCCACCCACAGGCCACCTTTAGCGATCCCTTACTAATCACAGAGCATAGGAAATACTTAAAGTGGTATGTGAGTGGAAAGAAAAAGGTTGAGAACCACTGGTGTAGACAGTATTGTGCTGTCAAAGCAATCCATGATTAGAACAAGGGTGGTTTAAGAGTCTGATAACTGTCTACAGTGGATAGGAGGTCGGAGCCTGTGATAAGCCTGGTAATTTTCATTTGATGGTTATTTTTTTTGGAATATTGTGAGCAAAAGCTCAGGGGAAGATGCAGAAACACCGAGATTTGTTCAAGAGAACAGTTAAGCAAAGTTCTTGACAAAGGGTTCGGACCCAAAGCATTGGCTATCTTTTACTTTCAATAGATGCTGTGCGACCTGCTAAGTGTCCTCAGCACATTCATTTCAAATTATATTTTAGACAGGCCCTTGCCGCCCACGAGCTGATGCTGCCAAACGACCTCCAACACCCCCACCCCAGCTACATTTTGGAGGGTGGAAGGAAACCGGAGCACCCGGAGGAAACCCATGCAGACACGGGGAGAATGTGCAAACTCCTTACGGTCAGTGCAGGGTTCGAGCCATGGTCCCGGTCGCTGGCACTGTAACAGCATTGCACTAACCACTATGGTAACTGTACCACCCTCTACACTAACCGTGCTGTCCATGAAATAACATTGTCTGTTTCTGATTTGTGTGGGGTGTTTTAATAACTCAAGCATAAACCAATTACGACCAGTTCTGTAATTCCATAATTTCAAATGTTTGGAGAAAGTCAAATTCTCACAACTATGGAATTCAAACTCACATTCACTGGATTGCAAATCAGTCCTGAAGCCAATGCTCTCACTGCAGCTCCATTAACGAGTTAGATGTCACTGAATGTGCCAACCGAAGGCATCTTTTTTTTATTATGACAGGACTCTTAGAAGATTTTGAATTTTGACACTTGAGTAGGTGCTGATATTGTTATTCTGGAACATACTCAGCGTGAATCTCAGTGTCAGTATTCTTATTTGGTTATATTCATCATTGTTTCAAACCCACTCCCTTTTATTTCTGAAGCTGGGCATTTTGGTCTGTACAGCAAGAGGAATTGTCAAATAGTATTCATAACTAGGAACATTTTACATATGTCACACAAATTATTACAACCAAGATTAAAGAAAATAAATTCTTACACAATGCCACAGTAGAACACGTCTGAGAAAGTTTCATGTTATTGGAAGGAAGATCAAGAAGATTTGAGAGACCAAGAGGAAAGAAGTAAGAACTTGTGTTTATTTATACCAGGGGTAGCCAGCCTTTTAATTTTTAATTTAAACATGACAGACCATTTCAGCCCACAAGTCCATGCCGCCCAATTAACCAACATCCATTGTGTGTACTCGCGGGCCAAAATGGCCTGTTCCTCTGCTGTATGTCTAAATTAAAAATTAAAAATTAAAAGGTTGGCCACCCCTGATTATACATCGTTTTTCATGATATCACAAAGTACTCCACAGCTAATGAAATAGCTTTGTTGTGTGCCCACTTCTTTCCATGTATAAAACATGGAGAAATTGTTTTCACGCAATACCAAAAGTAAAGACGTAGCATTCATCATACAATGTTCAAATTCAACCCTCAGATAATGAACAACGCAAAGGTGAACTTAATAAGTTTCATGTATCTAGGAATTGTTTGTGGCTGGAAGTGACTAGGCATCGCACTTCATTATGTAGAGGGGCACAGGAATGATGGTGTGGGGTAAAGGTCAGGATTGGTAAATGCATAGGGCAGGGTAAGGATCTCACGCAGGATTCATACGCATGCATTCTACCAGTTAATTTCACAGGATCATTGAGCATAGAATTGCCAATAAACCCATTCCCTGCTCATTCCCCAAAGTTTTCCTTGAGTATCTGTTTCTCTCAGATCTCTGATGGATGCTTTGATTATCTCTTTCCATCAACCTTATGGGCAATCCTTATTTTCAGTTCATAACCATTCCTTGCATTGAGAACTTCTTCTGCACAATCATCCCATCCCAACCATCAGACATAGGTTGTACAGCACAAAAATGCCCTTTTGGTACATTACCTCCACGCTGACCTTGTCCATCTACACTCATCTTTCCTGCTGCCATCTGATTCCGGAATAATCAATGAACCACCAGCGTTGTCTCCGCTCCATCCTCAACATCCATTGGAGCGCTTTCATCCCTAACGTCGAAGTACTCGAGATGGCAGAGGTCGACAGCATCGAGTCCACGCTGCTGAAGATCCAGCTGCGCTGGGTGGGTCACGTCTCCAGAATGGAGGACCATCGCCTTCCCAAGATCGTGTTATATGGCGAGCTCTCCACTGGCCACCGTGACAGAGGTGCACCAAAGAAAAGGTACAAGGACTGCCTAAAGAAATCTCTTGGTGCCTGCCACATTGACCACCGCCAGTGGGCTGATATCGCCTCAAACCGTGCATCTTGGCGTCTCACAGTTTGGCGGGCAGCAACCTCCTTTGAAGAAGACCGCAGAGCCCACCTCACTGACAAAAGGCAAAGGAGGAAAAAACCAACACCCAACCTCAACCAACCAATTTTCCCCTGCAGCCGCTGCAACCGTGTCTGCCTGTCCCGCATCGGACTTGTCAGCCACAAACGAGCCTGCAGCTGACGTGGACTTTTTACCCCCTCCATAAATCTTCGTCCGCGAAGCCAAGCCAAAGAAAAAAGATAATATGAATGTTTGCCCTGTGACGCTGTCGCAATCACCAAATTTCATTACTTGTTCATGACAGTAAAATTCTGTTTCTAATTCTAATATGAGAGGCAAAATCACAGCTGCCTTTTGCACCCACATTGGACTGTCCAACTACCGCGCCCATCTGTGTAGCAGGACACTGCTGTAGTTTGACCTGCAGTTCTGCCGCTGCCAATTTCAGCCTGCTCCTGAGGCTCTAATAGTTGCAGCACAACCGAGCTTGGTGGTGAAAAATGCACCGGAAAAGAATGATACTTTGACCCGTGTTGGCAACTGCTTTGGAGAAGGGTGTTAGCTGAGGAGGTCAAGGCCAGGGGATTAGTTGTGGATCAAGTGCTAGAGGTGAAGTCGGGAGCAAAATGAGGGGCCAGAGCGCACGACTGATGGAAAGGACAGAGACCAAAAGCCAGAGCGTCAGGAATAGAGGTTGACGCCCTACATTTGGATGGCAGTGAGATTTGGTACTGTTAGTGGATGAGACACATTGGGCACCACTGTGATTAATTTACATATATTTGTTTTCATTATTCATGTAATCTTTATGTTCTATGTTTTGTGTGTTGTCGCGGTCTGGAAAGCCAGGGTTTTGTCAGGTTGTCAGGAGTTTGTCAGCTCTCCACTGGCCACCGTGACAGAGGTGCACCAAAGAAAAGGTACAAGGACTGCCTAAAGAAATCTCTTGGTGCCTGCCACATTGACCACCGCCAGTGGGCTGATATCGCCTCAAACCGTGCATCTTGGCGCCTCACAGTTTGGCGGGCAGCAACCTCCTTTGAAGAAGACCGGGAGGAGTCACGTGATGGAGTAGTGGCCGGACGGTGAACTCCAGCCCTCTCCAGAAAAGTCGGGAAAAACAAAGGAAAACACAAAGGAACAGAAATAAAAGTTACAGAAAAGTGAGTATAAAGGTGGAAAGAAGATGGCGACAAAAAAAGAAAAATCGAAAGCAACGGTAAGAAGAGAGGAAGAGAAGACAAAGGAGGAAAAAGGTGAAGGCCTTACCTGTCCGAAGAGGCCCGCTGCGGAGAGAGAAACCCGCTCCCTCAGGTCGGTAAATAATGGACTACAAAAATGGCTCGCAGAGCCGAGTAAAAGTGCGCAACCGCGCATGCGCGATACTTCGCGCGTGCGCGATGCGAATGAAAAAAAACACACCGACGGGAGGGGGGACCAGCTGGGGAGTCGATCTTCACAGCCGGCAACGACAGCTGCAGAACACCTGCAGCAAGAAGAGACCACAGAAGACAATAGAAAAAAGAAAGAAGAGGAGGAAAGGGCACCAAAGAAACAACAGATGGTCAACCCAGAGGAAGAAGAAGAGGAAGAGGAAGAGTACAGTGAAATAGAAGAAGAAAAGAAAGGCAAGGTAAAGGATATACTTGCTCTTATTAAAGGATACATGGAGTCATTTAAAGAATGGCAAACACAGGAATTTAAGGATTTAAGAAAAAGAATAAACAACACAGAAGAGAAAATAAATAAAATGGAGATGACCTTAACAGAAATGGGAAAGAAAATGGACAAGATGGAAGAGCGGGCAGTAGCAGCAGAAATGGAGGTAGAAGACTTAAAAAAGAAATTGGAGAAATCTAATAAAAAAACTAAAGAGACACAAGAACTACTAGCTCAAAAAATAGATACAATGGAAAACCATAACAGAAGAAATAACATAAAGATAGTGGGCCTTAAGGAAGATGAAGAAGGCAAGAATATGAGGGAGTTTATAAAAGAGTGGATCCCTAAGACCCTAGGATGTCCAGAACTACAGCAAGAAATGGAAATAGAAAGGGCACATAGAGTATTGGCCTCTAAACCACAACCACAACAAAAACCAAGATCTATTGTAGTAAAATTCCTAAGATATACTACAAGAGAAAAGGTACTGGAGAAGACAATGGAAAAAGTAAGAGAGGGCAACAAACCACTGGAGTATAAAGGGCAAAAAATCTTCATTTATCCAGATATAAGTTTTGAACTCCTAAAGAAGAGAAAAGAGTTCAATACAGCAAAGGCGATTTTATGGAAGAAAGGGTATAAATTTATACTAAAGCATCCAGCGGTATTGAAAATATTTATTCCAGGACAACAAAACAGACTATTCTCGGATCCAGAAGAAGCACGAAAATTTGCAGAACAATTACAAAAATAGACTGAGGGAGGAGACGGGTAATGAGAGTTAAAATGATCACGATTGATATGTATGTGGGTAAAGACAAAAATAGACTGAGGGATGAAGACGGGTAATGAGAGTAAAAATGATCACGATTGATATGTATGCGGGTAAAGAGGTATAAGAGTGAATAGAGACAATGAGCATACATGAATGTATCTGTACTTAGAGGAAAATATAGATAGTATAGACAAGAATTAATAAGGGAAGGTAATAGAATAGAGAGAATAAGGAGGGAATTAAAAGAGTGACCTTTGTGACATATGAAAAGTGAAATCTTTTCTGGGGGAGGCGGGGTGGGGGGAAATAGCGGTCACTGCAAAATCAGTTGACGCTTGCGAGTGGATTCGCAAATCCAAATGGAGAGGGGAGATGTGGTTGTCCGACAAGGGATAAAGGACAACTCAGGAGGTGAAGGGGAGATTGGGGATAAATAAGATAGAAATAGGAGAATAAGGAAAATGTTGGATGTTGTAGGAATGTTGTCTTATAAAGAGTTGAAAATAAGAAAACAGAAATGGAAAAGGAGGAAAGGTAATGATGGAAAAACGGAAAGAGAAGATAAACAAAATATAAAAGGGCTACGCTGAACTATATGTCTTTAAATATTAATGGAATACATAACCAAATTAAAAGGAAGAAACTACTAAATTTAAATGAATAAATGTATTCCATTAGAAAAAATAACATATAGGTTAAGAAATAATATTGAAATATTCGAACAAGTATAGGAGCCTTACAGTAAATACAATAGCGAAAACCTACCGGGGACAAACATTACCTAAGTTGATGGAAGGAGAAGGAAAGAAAAGAATGGACTCAGTAGAATTTCTGGTGTAATTTTGTTGAATGACAACATTGTCTGACTGGCTTAATGCAACCTAGATTGTATACCTAAAATGGATGAGAGGGGGGGGTGGGGGGGTGGTTTGGGAGGAAAGGGTGGGGGGAGAGAAAGTCACTGTATATGTGTGAAAAAGAAATAGTGTATATCATGGCTAATGTGATTTATGGTGTGAAAAATAAAAAATTTTTAAAAAAAGAAGACCGCAGAGCCCACCTCACTGACAAAAGGCAAAGGAGGAAAAACCCAACACCCAACCCCAACCAACCAATTTTCCCATGCAGCCGCTGCAACCGTGTCTGCCTGTCCCGCATTGGACTTGTCAGCCACAAACGAGCCTGCAGCTGACGTGGACTTTTTACCCCCTCCATAAATCTTCGTCCGCGAAGCCAAGCCAAAGAAAAAAGTGTACAATCAAACTTGAGCTTGCAGAATTTAAAACCTAGGACTCAGGAAGGGGAAGGGGTTCAAGAGCAGATTGTGGAAATAACCAGGCCTTTGGCGTGGTGAGATTCTCTGAGGGGGGGCTCCAAGAATCGAAATAAGAGAATGTTACCTTTTTCTGCTTCCAAATTAACCAATAATTTTGTTGTTAAGCACACTTTGAGAAAATAGATTTCAATTTAGAATTTTCTTGGATATCATAGATTTTTACCTGCTAGCTCTATATTACATAATTATTGTTTTCCACCTTCTGTGCAAGATTTTGCTTTTTGTGAATGGTTTAAGTTGGGTATCCAATCTTTTCATGATTTATTTATTGATAATAATTTAGCTTCTTTTGAACAACTATCTTTTAAATTTAAACTACCCAAACATCATTTCTTTAGAGAGCTACATATTAGGAGTTTTTTTTAACTCTGTGATCTTGAAGTTTCCTCGAGACCTTGTTATAAATATGATGGGGTGATCTATAATTTTAAACTAAATCAAAAAAGTTGTTATCATCTAAATATGATTTATTATTAAAGCCTAGGGATAATTCCCGAGATAAAATTTAAAAATTATGGGAGCAAGATCTTCAACTTGCATTTTTGGATACTACATAGGATTCCATCTTAAAAAATAGTAAATTTATCTTTGTGTGGCCAACATTCACTTTTACAATTTACAATTGAGCTTATTTTTCTAAAGTTTAATTTGCTAACATTTCCTCAAAATATGACAAGTGTAAGACTGAAGAAGGTACTTTGTTACGTATGTTTTGGTCTTGTTCCTCTTTCCATTTTTTTGGACTTTATGTTTAGTTCTCAACATGAATTTGACACCTAATCCTATAAATGCCCTTTTTGGATCAACTAAGACAACTGATTTGAATTTAACTATGTTAACTAATCTCTTTTGCCTCCCTTATTGCTAGGTGGAAATATGCTATCCCTCCTATTCATACTCAATGGCTATTTGATATGATGGCATGCTTAATTGGGGAAAAAAAATCAGATGTTCTATTGTAATGGATTTAAATTTTCTGTTTATGGGGTCTTTTTATTAATTATTTTTGTAATTTCTAAGATCCTGAGGCTCTAATAGTTGCAGCACAACCGAGCTTGGTGGTGAAAAATGCACCGGAAAAGAATGATACTTTGATCCGTGTTAGCAACTGCTTTGGAGAAGGGTGTTAGCTGAGGAGGTCAAGGCCATGGATTAGTTGTGGATCAAATGCTAGAGGTGAAGTCGGAAGAAAAATGAGGGGCCAGAGCACACGTCTGATGGAAAGGACAGATCTTGGATCTTGTTTTGTGAGTTTGTGGTTTCTTAGAATGGTAGTGAAATTATATGTACCGGTACATACCAAATAACTTCAGAAAGGAAGGGGGTAGAATTTGTAGTATAGTATATTTATTATTTTTTAATTTTTTTCAATTAGCCATATGTTATAATTGTTTAAGTGTTTACTGCTTTTTTTTCTGTTTGACTATTATGTTATTGAGTTTATTTATAATAGTTTAATTTTTCTTATAAAACAGGTTATTTTCTGTATATTCTTTGATTAATGGATTCTATTTATGTACTATTTCTGTAAAATTCCAATATAAATGTTGACAAAAATTCTCTAAGGGGTAGTGAAGGTGGCTCACCCATAGAATCAAAGGTAGGAATGGGACTTACAATCAGAATCAGAATTTATTGTCATGAACAAGTCTTGAAATTCGGTGATTGCTGCAGCATTCGAGGACAAACATTCATATTACAACCATCTTACAACATTACTATATAAAAAATAACAATAAGAGTCCACGAAAAGTAAGGCCGTGTCTGTGGTCCATTAATTATTCAGGAATCTGATGGCAGCGGGGAAGAAGCTGTCCTTGTGCCACTGGGTGCTTGTCTTTTCCCCAATGGTAGCAGAGTGAAGAGGGCATGACCTGATGGTGAGGGTCTCAATGCAGGATCCCAATCCATTCCTGTCACACTTATCCCCAAGACCTCAGTCTAATTTTTCCTAAAATACTCTGAAAACAATTTTTCATGAAGACCTGAATTATTTTTAATTTTAACAGTACAATGCCCCTCTGGTCCATGAAACCTGTGCCACCCAATTACATCTAATTAATCCACCAACCCCGGTACATTTTGGAGGGTGGGAGGAAACTGGAGCACCTGGAGAAAACCCACACACACACACAGAGCATGAATAAACCTTCCAGACAGGGGTGGGTTCAAACACGGGTCACTGACACTGTAATAACATTGTCCTAACCGTGTTGACCTACATGTGAAAAATATGTGAGGGAATTAAGGCTGATTCAATCCAGGAATTGGTCAGTAAAATTTCAAGGGTGATGAAAAACAAACATGAAACTGTTGCTATCATATTTCACGCCAAATGAACCAAATTTTCAAAGCATTATCCTGTTGCATACCGAGGCCAATTTGTAGTTATGATGTGGATGGAACTACTTGCATCGATCTTGATGATAAAATATATAGAACATGGGAGGGATTAATTGGATTGCTCTTTCAAAGGGCTAGCATGGGCCTGATGGTCTAAAAGGCCTCTTGCTTTCTTCAAAGAGTTCATATTGGATCATTAGTTTCCTGCATATATATCATCCATCAAGCACACTTCTTTGTGCTAATGGACTTTTTCTATCATGGAGCCCAAAATCAGAGCTATTCAGATTTGTGATGCACAAGGAAACTGTAGCTACAGCTATGTCCTGTTCTCTTTTCCTCAGCGCATTTACCGAATAAATACCAGCCATATTGATTTATCACGTTCTAATAGCCGGGGCTTTGAATTCAAGGAATGAATCTTAAAAAGAAACAAGATGTTTCTCCAGCCCTATCAACTACTCCACTACAATCAATAAAGATATCCAGCCCTTGATAAGATCAATTCCTTTTTAAGAGCTACTCTGTCACTTGTATAATAATAAGGTCTGAGTCTTCATGACAGGGGAGCTGAACTTTATTGTCTGGCTGATAAATGTGAATTAAAGAGCTCAAGTTTAAGACATGGCAAGGAAGAAACTTTCCACATCTTGTTACACCATATGTGGCACAGAATAAAATGTATCTTTGCAGAGGTTCTTGTGAAAAGGCTCATCAGATTGCAAGTCAGAAGTGAAATGAGGTGGAGACATGCAGGAATTTGCAAACCTTTCAGAGATGTTGGACGCAAACTGCTCTGCAACTCAGAATATAGGTGCAAAAAGAGAGCATACCACCTGTGAAATGTGGGAAAACAAAAGCACCATGGGAAAGAAATTAACAACGTGGTTGAAGTAAAAACACAATTCTGGTGAAACTCAGCAGGTCAAATTGGTTATCAGAACGAAAACATAAACAAGCAAGAGTGAAGCACTGGAATCACTACCTGGAAGACCAAAAGCATAGCACGTACAATCAGCTGCCACAGTGAAAAGGGAAAAAGACATGGCCATTAAATTTTCAAGACTCTGGGGAAAGAGCAGGGAATAGGATAATCCAATTTCTCTTTCAAAGAGCTGCCCAGTCATGATGTTCTGAATGGCATCTCAGTGTTTGATTCCCATCCCCCCACTGCCCAGTTCTACCTCCTACCTAAACCTCATCATCTCTGATCATCCCCCTTCCACAGCCTCCAACCTAATAGTTCCCCATTCCCGCACTGCCTGCTTTGACCTCCTACCCAATTTGACCAGCTGAGTGTCACCAGAAGGGTGTTTATTCTTCAATCACCTTGTTTGCAGATTTTCGTGTTTTACTTATTTGATTCATTGCTACATGTTGGCAATAGAATCCACCCACAGAACACACAATTATTGATATCTACATTAATATATCCAGAATGTCCTCCTTTTATAAAGAAATCATTATTTGGGTTGGGATGGGAGTGTCAGATGCCCAGAGAGTTATAGGGGATGCTAGTGTTCAAATTCGGCCACTATACAACGCCACTGGTTATGCCTGATGGTAAACTTGCAGATAAGTCAGACTGGAACCAAAAAAAACTCCTCAAGAGTTGGAGGGGAAGGAAGCTACATGATGTGAATAAATAGATTTAGTCATTATGTTTATATTCATTATTGATCTCTGTATACATACACATTAGTCGCACTATAATAGCAGTTAACAGAACATTATTGCATTATTAATCCGCTGCCTGAATATTCTGTCTGTGTCTGTGTGGGTTTCCTCTGGGTCCTCCGGTTTCATCCCATCCATCAAAACATATGGAGGTTGTAGGTTAATTGGGATATTTCGGTGGCATGGGTTCATGGGCTGGAAGGGCCGGTTACCGTGCTACATGTCTAAATTTAATTTTTTAATTTATAAATATATCAATACATTTACCTGCAATGATCAGAATGTTTAATAAGTGAGTGGAGATGCTTTTATACTGATTTTATGAAGATCAACTGCTGATCCATTGAAGATACAATAACTTCCCATGAAGTGTGCAGGCTCCACGCCAATTCCTGTTATAACCTAATGTACTAGTTATCTCTATTGGGTACTTGTCCAAACATTTTACTGACTTTAGAACATTAAAATGATCATTTGATTCAAAAGCACACTGCATTTATAGCTTATGAGGGATATCATTGCATATATAAACAGACTTTCTCCCCAACCCTAAACATATTTTTCTTATTCCTCCACACCAACACCAGAGGACAAGACTTTGTGATGGGTAGGCAGCTAATGGAAGAAAGTTACCCACAAACACCCTGGAGTATGAATTTGGGGCCTCTAGTGTAAATTTCCTTTTTCCTGACATCATTGCTCTGAAACACCAGTTCCAAGGGAGTGCTGGCATCCAGTAACATGGTCATCAACCTGACTGAGCCGCCAGTCACAGCGAGAATTTCTCTCAGGTCACAAGCCAGGAAAGGTGTTTACCTAACCATTTCCACTTTTCCTGGACTACTGAGGAGATTAGAACATAAACATAAAACTTAAGATGAAAAAGTATATAAGTTGTATTATTTTTAAATTAAACAAGCACATAATTTTTTATTGGCAGCTCAGGTTAGCAATGTTCCTGTGGGACAATGAACATTCTTGATATAATTATGGCTTTTTCTTAAATTCTTTAAACCCTCTGTCACAATATAGGCTCTCAAAAAATTATGATGTTTGGATCCACAAATCCCAAAACAAAGTCTTTTGGATTTACATTGTTTTTCCATTTTATTGTTTCCATTTTAGTGACGCCTGCTTGGCTCTCTTGACCATAACAAGCCCCATAGATTCTGAGCAATACCAGTGGAAGACCCACTTTTATGGATGAAAAACCTCTATCTGAATTCTGAAGTGATTTTCTCACTCCAGGTCAGTACTTGGGATCTGGTCTCATCCTTTTTTTTAAATATTTTATTTTAAAAATTTCCATACATGTAATTAATAAACAATTCTATAAAACAATAAGAATTTAAATTTGAGAGAGTTTCAATCATTACATTTTAGTTATAACCCCTCTCCTTCCCTCCCTCCCTAAACCCCTCACCCCAAAATAAAGTTCTATATAAAAAGGATATCTCGTAATATAATGTAAAGAAAAAATGGATTGCTCGGAGATCACTTCCCAATACACAGGACTCCAGCAAGGTTTATATGATCAATTTGGGGAAGATTAACACAGGCCACGAGAGGCTGGAAGAACACCATTATATATTTATACCTAAAATTTGCATATACAGGTTCCAAATGTGCAGAAATATACCATATTTATTTCTCAAATTATATGTAATTTTCTTGAATTTCAGCATTCCATCTTCCTACCACTAATGCCATTTCAACAAATTGCATTTGGTATATTGATAGCTTCAGAGATCTGGTCTCATCCTGACTAGGATAGATATTACATCATATAAAAAGATGTATTTGAAATTAAAACCTACTGTGAGCAACTTCCTTGATCAAATTTGATTGCCTTAGGAATCTTACAGGGCAGTTTTTGCCTTGGAATTTGCACTGAATTTACCTCCCACAATTATGGAAATGGGAGGGTGAGCAAGTCAGGGAGAGGTGCTAGATCAATGAAGTGTAAGGACAGATTTGATGGACTAGCTTGTCCTTTCCTTCCAGATGGTTTCAGACACTCACTAGAATCATCCTCATACTCCCTGGCACCAGTCACCAATCTCTCAAATCCAAATTAACTTCCTGATCCAAGTGAGGAAAAGGGAGAGGAACTTCAAACCATATCCACTGTACACTGTTCACCCAATTCCCTTGTGAATTGTGCCAAGCTTCATGGAACGTATAGGTTTCCCTTTTATTGGAAGAATTTAGAACATGTAACAGTATAACATGGGAATAGACCTTTCAGCCCACATGTCCACAATAACCCATGATTGCCCAAGTTAAACTAAAACTGTTGCTTGCACATAAATTTAATTTTACATTTTTAAATTTAGACATACAGCACGGTAACAGGCATTTCAGCCATGAGTCCATGCCACCTAATTTACACCCAACTAATCTACACCCCCAGTACATTTTGAATGGTGGGAGGAAACCATAGCCCCTGGGGAAAACCCATACAGACATGGGGAGAACGTACAAATTCCTTACAGACACAGTGTGGGATTTGAGCCTCAGTCCAGTCTCAATTGCTGGTGCTGTGTAGGCATTGCACTAACCACTACAACAACCATGGTGCCCTTATGGTACATACTCCTCTTTTTCCTGCATATTTAAATATCTAGAATCCTCTTAAATCCTACTATTATATCTGCTTCCACCACCACTCCTGGCAGCCCATTCCAAACATCCGTGTAAAATACTTGAAATACTTGCTCCCCACATTTCCTTTAAAGTTTATCACCCTCGCCCCTCCTCCCCCCCCCCCCGCCCCCCCTGGCCCCCCCCCCACCCCCGCCAATCACCTCAAACACACGTTCCCAAGTATGTGACAGTTTTACCCTGGGAAAAAGATTGTGACTGCCTACCCAGTCAGTGCCTCTCATAATTTTATAAACTTCGATCAAGTCACCCCTTCAACCTCTGATGCACCAGAGAAACCAACCCGTTTGTCCAATCTCTCCTGGTAACTCGTACCCTCAATCCAGGCCACATCCCAAGTAAATCTCTTCTGTGCCATTTAGATTTCTCTTCCTCCCCATCCACCTTTCTCATTTAGATATCTCCAAACCAACCCCCGATTGCTGGAGCTCCTCTTCAATCTTTTCCTTCTGCTCTATAAGACCTAACTCCCCAATGTGATCTCTCCCTATCTCCGAGCACATCATGGCTCCTCGTCCCACAATCAACCCCTACACATGGATAGTACTTCTTTTCTCCACTCAAAATTACCTTCATTTCCCCATTCCATCTCTCTGTTTTCTCCAATAAATCCTCATCATATTTCTGGCATCCTCTACATTCTACAACCCACTCAGCTACCTCTCACATCCATCTTTTTTTGGATCTACCCACACATCCTCCGCACTATTTGATTATCTTTTCACTCCTTCCACTCCCTATCTACTATTCCATTGATTTTCAAACTAAGGGTGTTATCCCAACCCAATTCTACAGGGGGCCACTGTAACATCTGACATGGATCACCAGGAAAAATTAATAATTAGCACAGCAAATCGATGGTGGAATGGAAGGGAAGCAGAAAGAACAAATCTCTCTGAAAAGTGACTCAGCAAAAATAATTGGGAGCTATTACTCAACCTCTATATTTATTGATGAAAGGTAGATTTAAGCCATAGAGGTCCCAAAAAAAGGAACAAGTTGAATGCCACACCTATCTTCCCTTATAATATTGATTGATGCAAGTTTGAACACCCGTATGTTCTTCATATAGAATATAGAACAGTACAGGGCCTTCGGCCCTTGCTGTTGTGCCAACCCCTATATTCCTTTAAAAAAACCCACCCTACCCTGCATTTTTCTTTCATCCATGTGCCTTTAAGAGTCTCCTAAATGCTCCTAATGTTTCAGTCTCACTGGCAAGGCATTCCAGGAACCCACAACTCTTGACGTTAAAAAAAAATTATCCCTAAACTTCCCTCCCTTCACTTTGTACATATGTCCTCTGGTGTTTGCTATTCCTGCCCTGGGAAACAGGTGCTGGCTGTCCAACCTATCTATGCCTCTCATAATCTTGAAGACCTCTATCAAGTCTCCTCTCATTCTTCTACGCTCCAAACAGAAAAGTCCCAGTTCTTCTAACCTTGTCTCATTTAAGACTTGTTTTAATCCAGGCAATGATCCTGGCCAATCTCCTATGCACCCTCTCCATAGCTTCCATATCCTTCCTATAATGAGGAGATCAGAATTGAACACAATACTCCCTTTACCAGAGATTTGTAGATTTGCAACATGACCTTGCTACTCCTGAATGCAATCCCACTATTAATGAAGCCCAGAATCCCATAGGGCCATGGGATCTTTTATATTGCTCTGATCTGTTGATAAATATTGCAGTGAGATAACAATTTAACACCAAATTAATAGTGCTATTAATACCGTGACTCTATCGATAAGTATCCAATACACACAGGTTAGGTCCCAAATTAATCTTGCTTCACGCTACCCTTTAACTTACATTGGGTAGGTGGAGCACAGATCAAACCATGCTGATCCATTTTACATTTACAATCCACTTACAAATTCGC
This sequence comes from Narcine bancroftii, assembly GCF_036971445.1. Lineage (NCBI taxonomy): Eukaryota > Metazoa > Chordata > Chondrichthyes > Torpediniformes > Narcinidae > Narcine > Narcine bancroftii. The sequence goes on from NC_091473.1 coordinate 244,969,345, forward strand.
TGATGAAACCATGGTAGAGGTTTGATTAAAAAGAGGCAATGAGTCAGCATACACGAGGGAGATGAAAAACTTGACAGAATGGTGCACCAACAACAATGTCACCAAAACCAAGGAGCTGATTATTCACCTTAAGAAGGGAAAACCGGATCTGTATGATCCAGTGATCACTGGGGGATCAGAGGTGGAGAGGGTAAACAAATTTAAGTTCTTGGGAGTTACTATCTCAGTAGATCCTTCCTGAACTCAACACACTAATGGCATCGTGCAGGAAGCACATCAGCGCCTCTACTTCCTCAGGAGTTTGAAGAGGTTTGATATGACATTGGAAACCCTGGCAAATTTCTATAAATATGTGGTGTAAAGTGTGCTGACTGCCTTCACCATGGTCTTGTATGGGGCATCAAAACCAATGAGCATAAAGCCCTGCAAAAGGTAGTGGACACAGCCCAGGACATCACAGGCAAAACCTTTCCCACCATCATCTACAGGGAATATTGCTTTCAGAGAGCAGCAGCAATCATCAAGGATCCACATCACCTAGCACATGCTCTGTTCTCTCAGCTATCATCAGGAAGAACTGTAGGTGCGACAAGACTCGCATCACCAGGTTCCGGAACAGCTGCTACCCCTCCACCATCTGACTCCTCAACAACAAACTCAGAAACTCATTTAAGGACTGTTACTTTTGTGCTTTATTGATTGTTTTCTCTCTGCATTGCACAGTCGGTTTGTTTACATTTCTTTATTTGTTTACATGTGTACATTGAGTACAGGTTTTTTTGCACTACCAATTAGTGGTAATTCTGCCTTGCCCACAGGAAAAAAAGAATTGTATGTGATGTCGTGTATGTACTCTGACATTAAATCAGAAATCTGAAATTATTCATCCTCTTGCAAAGAATGTTTGTCATAAATTAAAGTACTGCCCCTTCATTCATTCACAAGGCTAGTAAACATGGTTTAGATAACAAAAATAAAGCCTTAGGTTGCAAACATTCCCCAGAAAGACATGGTCTGAGTTAAATACAGAACAACACTCCATCAAGGATGTTCCAATAAACCTCGCAGAGTAAGCTTGGATACAAAGTAAACATTCCTTACTATTCTGAGGTCTATTAGTTAAAAATAGGTAAGAAAAAGGGTAGGGAAAGAGGAGATGGAAATAGTGGGTTGATAGAGGTGGTGTTGCATGTAAAATTAGGTTTAATTAGTGTAATGGAATATTTGGAGATGTTTTTGGGAGTTAAATTGGTAAAATTAGAGAAGGTTACATACATACACACTTTAAAACAGATCTTATTTGTAATACTGAAGAATTCATATTCTTTACAGAAACTATGGAGAATGCTATGCACATTTCACAAGTAGGTGCTAATTGAAATGATGCCATGAATTGAATAGACCATTGTCTTGGAAGAGTTAGGTTATCTGTGTTGGATTTTTTGTTGCAAAGCTTTTGACATCTCTGCAAAGTGCTCACTCAAAGGACATTGAGAGGTTTGTTTCCCTAAAACAACAGATGGACTCCAAGACTGACTCCTATTGTTTGCTGGAGATGAAGGGGTTTTGCAAGTGAGAGAGAGAAGGACATGTGGTTGGCAGTTGGAATCTCAGATGAAGAGAGAGACACACAGCTGAAACAAGCAGGAGAAGCTTGTTGGAACTGAAACAGAAGCTCCCGAGTGGTGGGTGGCTATCATTTTGATGTTTCTCTTGGAATGTGGATCAGAAAGGAACTCTGTGATAGCCTGAAAGAAAGAGATTATCATCTAGAAAACTCTGATGGAGCAAATTTCATCAGAAAGACATCGAGGGTGACAAATGATGGTACCTCAGTTGTAGAAATCCTGGAACAACACATGTCTCTCTCTCTGCAAATCTACAAGAACCTTCCTAAGCAGCACCTTTCGAACACGAAAGCTTGGTGAACTTCATACATGTTAAATTCTGTGCACAGTATAAGAATTGTCTGCAACCAGAGAACTTGGAAGAATGGGAAGTGAAATTGAACTGTGAACCAAAGAACTTTTCTTAAATTTACACACACATTACATACACGTGTGCTTAGAATTAGAAAGGGGGTAAGTTGGGTAGTTAAGTTAATGGTGATAAGTTAAAGTTTGATTCTGTTTTCATGTTCAAAGATAATTAAAAACAACTTTTGTTTAGGTAACCATTGGTCATGGTGAATATCTATTGCTGCTGGGTTTTGGGGTCCTTTGGGCTTGTAACATTAGATTTAAGATAGTCCCTTTACCGAGATGTATAAATGATATCGACCCAAAATGCTGACTGACTATTTCTACCTTGACTTGCTGAGTCCCTCCAGCTTCACTTTGTTTGCTGCTGTTTATAGTGGACACGGGGTGAATAAGAACCTTTGAAATCCTCCACTTTAAGACTTTTCGGGCATCAAGTTTAACTGTTGCTTTGGGCAAATTTGTATTTCCTTCTAATGCAATTACAGTCACGGGGTGCGCACTGGGCTAACCATTGGCAAACCTTGGCGTGGATGCTGTTTAATCATTTTGTCACATTCCCCAGACAAACTCACCAAATGGCAGGCCAAACAGGTTTACTCCCCACCTCCCTCCAATGAATGGGCACATTCAAAGACAATCTGTCAATAACCGTGCATTGTATCTGCAGTGCCTTAGCGTTTGAAAGACGGATACTTTAAAACCTTCTGTTTTCTGAAGGTTTCATTGCATTGGAAGCTACTTTTGGATTCTGAGTTGTGTACGGTAATCCTGGCAAAGTGCACAAGTATTGTGTCCCCTGGTAGAGTTCTACTGCCTTAGACAATCCTTCTAGGTAATCGTCTGATAGAGAAGCATTCTCTGTTGGACAATTGTCTGATTTCAAATCTTGCTGGAATATATAACTGCTCTCCGATAGACAATTCCTTATACTGTTCCCTGGTACACAATTTTTAACAGTCATTTGATCTCGGTTAGACAATTTCCGGTTAGACAATCTTTCTCTGGAGACATGCCTTTCTGTTAGTCAATCCATCTCCTTGAGACAATCAATCCCTGACAAAAAAAATCGATCTCTAATAGTCAACTGTTCAGATAGTAAATCACTCACTGAAGTACAATTTCTCATCGATGATTTCTCTCTGGTAAACAGTCCTTGTATAATTGTTAATATAACTCTGAGAAATAATTTCGGAGTCACTCGTTTTCAGTTAGAATATTGTTCTCTGATTTGCAAAATCTTCTCTAAGAATAAATCATACTCTGGCAGACAATCATAGTTTTATAGATACTATTTTATAGTTGTAAATCGTTCCATGATGATTTTTGACAATCACTGCATCTAGACTGGACAACCATTCTCTGATGTATGATCACTCCCCAACGACAATTATTTCTCACCTATAACTATGCTCTTAGATCCCAACCTTGATAGACAGGGTAAATTGTTCCCTTACAGTCAATTAATTATGGCCAATCTTTGGTAGACAACTGCTCTCTGATGGAAGGCAAGACCCTGAGAAACATTTGTTCTTCGACCATTTTTCTCCAGTCTTAGTGTCTCCAACAGCTTGTACTCCATCACAATCTTTGAACATTTTTGTTTTCCTGATGGAAAGAGTTTCAACTACTTAAAGCTAGTTGTATCCTGGATCAGATCCCACTAACATCAAAACATGTTAATGAACTCCAAACACAGCATCCTATACAAACACTCACTCACTTGGAACTAACATTCACCTCACAGCCCATCAGTTCCTGATTCTCAGTCTATGAAATTGCTTACCTCTCTTCTGCCTGAGTATAGTTTTAGGTTGCTGTGTTACGAGAAGAAAATTTGCATTTATTGAAAGGATGCAAGATAGCTATTTGGTACGGCAGCCAATTGAACATGTTCTCATTGGAAAAATAAAGGATGAGGTTCTGACCTGGTTGGTGTTCCTGAGACTTCAAAGGGACAAAATAATGCTGACTTCACATTGTCCATAGCAGTGGAACCAGAGGACACAGCCTGCACTTAAAAGGGGAATAAATTTAAAACTGTGGAAACAATATTCCGGTAAGTGAGTGGTCAAGCTATGGTTTGAGTTCCCTTGGGCGATTGTAGTAGCAATTGGTATTGATTTATTCAAATTCAAATTCAGGAAATAATATTTTGGGAAACAGTATGTGAGTAATTCGAGACATGGCATATGCTGTGCATCGAAAACAAAATACAGGATAGATTTAAACCAGGCTGTTAATTCACTATCACCTGTATAACAGTTTCATGTAAGGTCATCTAAGGAATAAAATAAAGGTAAATAACAAAATCTGCAGATGCTCGTGGAATAAAATGGTTTTTTCAGGGTTGGTAGAAGAAGTTCAAGTCATGACATTTTTGTGGTTCAAGATTTACCAAAACATGGTTCACACATTTGGACAAGAATTTTATGCAATCATACAATGAAAAACAATGGTCAGACAATGTTCAGAAAATGGACCAAAGAGCCAATGGAGAATTATTTTTGTACTCCTGAAACTTGCAGTGATCTGAGATGCACTTTCTGAAGTGGATTTAATAACAACTCTCAAAGGAGAAATGGTTGCATAAGTACAAACACTTCTTGGGCCATGGAGAAAGAACAATGGGAGAGTTTAATTGGATAGCTCTTTCAAAGAGCCACCATAGTTACGATGACTGAACACTCTCTTCCTTTGCTATTCCCTCTACAAAAAAGTATAATTCAGTGGAGTATAATAGCATAAAACAAACCTCATGCAGCACCAAGAACAAATATACTCATTCAAATATTAAAACAAAAGCCTGCAAAGCAGAATACTTGATGTTAAACAATTTATTTTATTCTTTGAAATGTAGCCTGGATTAAAATATCCTGGGATTTATAAGAGTGATTGGCTGACGGTGCTTCAGTCAAAGAAAGAAAGACATAATGCTCAAGGTCATGGTTCAGTGAGGCAGATTTTAGGTGTTCAAACTGGAGCGATTAAGGGAATAGTGAGAAAGCCAAAGATGTCCAGGGAAAAAAATGTTTGATTAGGAAATGGGAGTCATGAATTATTGATAATTTAATAGACAAATGTTTAAAGTGTGGTTTATTAATGGAAGGGTATGGTAACATGGTGATTGAGTTTGTGGATGCATATCCAGAGACTTGGATTATTGACTCTTTGTACCCCATCAGATAATTTAAAATCACACGGTTTGATACATTTGGAATGAAAATCTATGTTATTGACCTGTGACTATACAACAACTGCATTATAGTGAAAACCATCTAGTTCACAGATATTCATTGGAGAAAGAAATCTGTCATCCTTTTCAGATCTGGCCTCTATATAACGCCTTACCACTAACGTGGTTAATTTTTAATGGCCCCTGCTAGCCATTCAGCTCGAGGGACAGATAATAAATGATGGTATAACTTGTGATATCCATATCATGTGAAAGAATTAAAAAAATTCATAATGTGAACCCATCCAAATTGAAATGGTTGACAGTCACACTGAAAGATGGTACAGTAATGTTAGATCAATGGCTATTGTTCATCCATGCAATGCTCTAAAGCTTGTCAGATGGTCGCTACAACATATAAAGTGGTTATTCAAGCTTTCTAGCTCTTTACAATGCAACTAAACCAATTTCCCTTCCTTGAGCTACATGGTTTTATTCCATTTAATTTTTCAGTTTTCTTTTGAACATTGTACAGCTTTTGCCACAGAAAATATTAGGGTTTAAAGCAGCTCTCAAGCGAAGTAAAAACTAACAGTGCCGAGAGTACGATCAATCCATAAAAATAATTCATAATCTCTATAGCCCTTGGGCAAGTGTATTATAGTCTTCAGAAGCAAGACAGGAAGGTGAGTTAAGGCACTTGTCGGCCATGGTTTATTCAACTTGAAAAGTCGATTGGCAGCTTTGTTTTCTCTGTCTGTCCTTGCACAGATATGAAGATATTGACTTAAATTGCATATTGCCATGTGTAGCAAGATACAATGAAAATATAATCGAAATACAAGGATCATATTCTGGTTGGCTGCCAGCTGGTAATGGTGTTCCACAGAGGCCAATGTTGGAGCTGGGGTTTTTTTTTCATGTTGCATATGAATGATTTGGATGATGGAATGAATGAATTTGTGGTCAAGTTTGCAGATGACATGAAGGTAGTTGGAGGAGCAGGTGGTGTTGATGAAACAGGGAGGCTGCAGAAGGACTTAAACAGATTAGAATGGGCAGAAAAGTGGCAAATTAAATACAATGTCAGAAAGTGTATGATCATACACTTTGGTAGAAAAAATAAATGGCCTGACTATTTTCTAAATGGGAAGAAAAATTGAAAATCCCCAGATTTTCACAGGTCCCTTTGCAGGATTCCCTGAAGGTAATCTTGCAGGTTGAGTCAGTGGTGAAGAAGGCAGATGCAATGCTGACATTCATTTCAAGAGGAATAGAATACAAGAACTGGTTTAACCTCACTTGGAGTACTGGGAGGAGTTTTGAGCTCCTCATTTAAGAAAGGGTATGCTGGCATTGAAGAGGGCTTCACAGAGATTATTTCGAAAATCAAGGTTATCAATGAGGAGTGTTTGAGGGATCTTGGCCTGTGCTCATTGGAATGTAGGAGAATGAGGAGGGAATCTCATGGAAACATTTCGAATGTTGAAAAACATGAGCAGAGTAATGTAAAAAGGTTGTTTCCCATGGTGGAAGAGTCTATAACAAGAGGGCACAATTTCAGGATTTTAGAACAGAGATGCAGAGGAATTTCTTTAGCCAGAGAGTAGCGAATCTGTGGTATTTGTTGCCATGAGTGGTTGTGGAGGCCAAGTCGTTGGGTGCATTTAAGGCAGAGATTGATTAGCCAAGGCATCAAAAGTTATGGAGAGAAGTCCAAACAGTGGAGGTGAGTGGAAAAATGGATCAGGTCCTGTCCAGAACTGCCACCTCCACCAAGCCCCTTCCAGCGCCGCCACCCCACCCCCGTCCAGCGTCATCACTACTCCCCATCCAGTGCTGTGCCACCCCCAGTCCAGCGTCATCACCCAACCCTTATCCAAAACACTGCCACCACCCCCTCCCCCGTCCAGAGCCACCACCACCACATCCCCTACCCTGTCCATTGCAGCACCACCACCTTGGGGTCTGTGAAGGATTGAGGATTCCATGAAGGGGTCAGTGATCTAAAATGTTTGTGGACCCCTAATTTAAGAGCCTGATAAAAAGTGGAAACAAATTGTTTTCAAAATCATGTAACTTCAGCCTGACAGAAAGGGATGGAATAGGATGAACCCTTTAATATGTTGTCAGCTTTCCCAAGATGGCAGGAGGTTTAGACAGAGATGAGGGAAGGGAAGCTGGTTTGCATGATAGCTTGAGCTACATCCACTGCTCTCTGCAGTTTCTTGGGGCCTTGGTACCAAGCTATGGTGCATCCAGAAGTTGGGACCAGGACTATGTTGCTTAGCCCTTTAAGTTTGTTCCACTGTTTAATAAGATCATTTACAATCTTTCCTACTTTGAGTAAACTTGCTTATTGAGAATCTGTGTACTTCAAAAATATTCAATTACTCTGTTTCAATGTGAATTGAGGAAAAGTTCCAGAGATTTACAATCCAGTGAAGGAGGTTTTTCCTCATCTCGGTCTTAAATGGGTGACAAAACAATGTGGCTGAGTAGGAGATTCCCCCACAAGAGGAAAGATCCTCTCCAGAAAGATCTCTTAAGAAACAAGTTCCCTCTCTCTCTTTGAAACACCACTGGACACAATCATAACCTATCTAACCTTTCCTTCCAAGACAACATGTCTAATTCAGATATAGAAAAACAAACTGCTGGAGTAACTCAGTGGGTCAGGCAGCAATTGTGGGAGGCAATTGACAACTTGGTAGTGGAGAGAGTAGAGAGAACCAAGGTCCTTGGAGTCCACTTAAAGATGACCTATCGTGCACACACACCATCTCCTCACTTGTCAGGAAGGCACAACAGTGACTGCACTTCCTGAGAAGACTGAGCTGGGCAAGGCTACCAGCCTCGTCAACCTTCTACAGGAGTTCCATTGAGAGTGTTCAGCCAGCTACATCGCAGTGTGGTACGGTTGCTGTAGAGAATTGGATTGGAGGTCAATGCACAGGACCATAAGAGTGGCAAAGAGGATCACTGGAGTCTCTCTCATCCATCAACGTGATTTACTTGGATCGCTGTCTGAAGAGGGCACACAAAATCGTTGAGGATCCCTACCACCCAGCATCTTTCATCTATTCCTGTCGGGGAAGAGATACAGGAGGATCAGAACCAGCACCACCAGGCTGAGGAGCAGCTTCTTCCCACAGGCAGTGAGAATGCTGAATGACCAAAGGAACTACTCACACTAACCATCCGAGACTCTCATACAGATATGCCCCAAATTATGATGTCCCGACATACGATATTTCAAAGTTACCATGGTTCTGTTCTCGCATTTTTTCAGCAAATCTGGTGGGGTTTTTTTTTTAATCAGCAAATCTCGTGTTTTTTCACCCAATTTCAATTTACAATCATTTCAACTTACGATGCAAGTCCCAGAACTGAACCCCATTGTAATTCAGGGTCTACCTGAACTTCCAAAGCAGTATTTATTTATTCATTTTTTAAACAGTATGTGTATTTGTCCTGCATATGTACTGCTTGTGCTATGTCTGGTTATGTGTCTTCATGTTTTGCACCAAGGACTAGAGAACACTGTTTTGTCAGGTTGTACTTGTGCAATCGGATGATAATAAACTTGAACTTTATTTTTAGTCAAGCTTCTGCATCAGGACATGCAGAGTCTTGACCTAAAAGACAATTCCTTTGCTTCCACAGATGCTTTTTGATTCTTGCATCTGCAGTCTCTTGTGTCCGAGCCAGATATTAGTCTCATATGTCTTCTTTGAAATACTTCCAGTACATTACACCCTATCCTTCCAAACAGTCTTTATTGCTTCACTCAGTGTCATTAGTCCTGTCTGTAAATGTTCAAAGGTTTTAACCCCACTTCAGGACAAAAACACAGCCTCATTTCAGTGCCATGATTAATTTCTGCAGTGCTAATAACCATCCGATCATTGGGAGCTCACTGTGCAAACTGTGCTGAGGAAATTCAGATAAAGACAGAGCATTTTCTTCAATGTTAGATCATCTATTGGATTATTTCCCGAATATATAAGCTATTATTGTTTTCTGCCCGATATAGAAACATAAATTATGCTTTAGCAAGCCAACAATATTAATGACCTCTGATAATGACGTCTGTCAAGTAAAAGGAACATTAAATATGACACCAGAACTGAGAGATTATTATCATTGGCACAAAATGAACAGGCTGAGGCTTTTACCTCAAAAGGGGAAAGCAGAGAAGTAACCACATGGCATAACCATAATTATGAAGGGGGTTGAGAAGGGAAAACAAGGACCTTGTTTCTGCCTATGGCTGTCTCAAACTAGTCCTTTTATTGGTATTGGAAGTGTAAGGTAAAAACATCATGAGATGGGACCGGAGAAGGAGTCACCCAGTACTAAGGAGTAACAGAATGCAGATGTGACCTTGTACACTCAAGATAAGCTTTGCACTAACAAGAATGATGTACAGCAGACTAACAGAGAAGGATAGCAACAGTTTATTCATTGGACAATGTCATGGTATGATAATTTACTAAGTACGTATCCTGAGGAATAAAAAAAACACCCCTTGCTGATAACGGCAGAATGCGCCTTCTCCAACTAACACTGTTAGTTGCAAGTGTTACAATCCGGCAATAAAGAACAAAGAACCTTGATTTCGACTCAGTCTGGTGTTTGACTCACTCATTCATGAACAAAGCAGACCTAACAGAAGATATATCTATTATGGAAATTATAAGAAATGTCTTTAGCTAGAGCATGTTAGAAGAGGATAAAGTGCATTCAAGGTAAAATTAGAGAAGGAAATGAGGGAGAAAGGAATAGGGAGTTATCCTGATAGGTCTGCTTGAAATAGATTAGGAGCGCCGTTATGTGGAGTATGAAATCTAGCATAAACCAATGGCTTTTTTGCTGCTGTTTCAATACAGTTTGATGTGAGTACATTAGGCATTTAGTTTCCTGGGATTTTTTTCTGCTTTGTAATATCCTTGATAACTAGTTGAACAAGTTCAGTTTCAGCGATGACATACTAAACAAGAATCGTCGGGTAAATATTTTATGTGATGCACGTCTTTGGGTCTGTTGGGACTAGAGACTTTGATTGATAGGTTTACCTGGTATGAAAATATAGGTCAGGTTTATACAAGAGACAAGGTTTGTGATTTTGTTTTATTCCTTTTGAAGGACAGATTTTCAGCAGGTCTCCTGGCTGCCAGCTTTTCATTGACCTTTTCTCTACATGGAAATCGTGGCACAGAAACGGGCTGCTCGACCCATCCAGTGTGTGATTCTCCTCGAGTGTAAGATTCAGTCTCAAACATGATGGAATATGAGAAACAAACTGCCACAGGAAGTTGTTTTTTTTGGTTTTATTTTACAGGCAGGAAATGCATGTCCAGATTTCAGTATCAAAATAAGGGAGCATATAATGTCTTTTTCATGTGTAAAGCGTTCAGCAATTTGTAGCAAGGCAAAGATATTAAGAACCCTTTAAACATTTCTGGATAATTTACACTGCTCCACATTTATCTTCCTGCACAAAGAACCTGCCCCTAAACCTGAGTTTCACAAATTTATTGCAGCTGTATATTAATTGCCAATTAACCTGACCACAAAGTTGGAATTCAAAATCATACCTTTACAAAGCAGAAATTTTTGTTCCTACGATATCACTCAACTTCTCTGCAGTGGAGAGGGTGCAACTGAAACTGTGGAGAATGAACCCTATCGGTAGAAAATTATCATTAAATAATATTCAATTTTTATAGTTTCAATTTTTCCTTCCTTTCTCAATTTCTCTTCATTGGATCTTTCCTTTTTCCTTTATATTTATTTTTCTATGTCATATCTAATTCACTTTATTTCCTTGTCCAATGTTCCTTTTTTTGGTCAAACTTCATTGGTAAAGGGGACTGGCCATTGGTCTCTTTATTGAGAAGTTTCCCAAAGTGTCCAGGATCAATTTGCCCTTCTAATGACTAACAGGTCAAAGGGAGTTCAAATCACAGTGAGAAACCCTGTTCTGGAAAATTTTGAGTTATTATTTTTAATATTAACCGTATCCCTGGATATTTCTTCAGATTCACTCTGTTAAGCAGTTTCCTATTTAGGGTACCATTTTTTTCAGTAGATTTTGTGCCCAAGTTCTACAAATAGTCTCAGCAAAGTCTCACAGTTCTTTCTCAGTGAGGAGATTTTTGGTGTGATTCTTGCAAATTTCTACAGATGTCCTGTGATGAGCATTCTGACTGGTTGTATCACTCTCTGGTATGGAGGTGCCAACACACTGGACTGGAAAAAATCTACAGAGAGTTGTGTACTCACCCAATGCAATACTGGAGATCAGTCTCCCCTCCATTAAGGACATCTACAAGAGGTGGTGTATCAAGAAAGCAGCCTCTATCCTCAAGGACCCCCACCACCCAGGCCATGCCCTCCTCTCACTCCTACCATCAGGAAGGAGCCTGAAGATGAACACCCAACAGTACAAAAACAGCTCCTTCCCCACCCTGCCATCAAATTTTTGAATGGAAAATGAACCACAAACACCACCTCACTTCTCTCTTCTTTTGCACTAATTTATTTTTTAATGTAATTTATTCCAATTCTACACCTGTAATGCTGTGGCAAAACAATGGATTTTTTGACACATGTTCATGATGATAAACTCTGATTCTCACAAAACAAAACAGGGGCCAAGAGAGGGATTTTCTGCCCTCATTCAGTACATAGGTATCAAACAGTTTTCATCCAGGTTTTCTTATAGGAACATCCCTTTAGGCTGCACACTGAACCCTTTAGGTATAAAATAATTGTCTCTGAGAGAAGCCCAAGACTGATTCATTATAGTCTGCATGCAACACGTTCAGAACCACTTGTTCTCATACTCAGTCTCCAAGTGACTACAGCCATCAGTATCTACACACTAGAAAGATCTTCAAAGGACAGGTTGTAACAGGCCAGATATTTAGAAGTTGAGGGCATCTACTCAGTCCTCAGATCAATTCCAGATCTCCACATGAAGAAAAGAAAAACCCCTCCAGCTTTCCTCTTCTTATTTAGTACAAGGGGGTGAAGAATGGGAATCTGGGTGATTTTTCTCAATATTAACTGCTATCTTCACTGGTAATGCTTTTAATTTTTAAAAATAAATTAACCATGCAGTCTGGTAGAAGGCCTTTCTTGCTCATGAAATGCGTGCTACCGCCCAATCAGCATACCAATCCTGTACATTTTTTGGAGGAACTGGAGCACCCAGAGAAATCACTCGCAGGTCCCGGGGGGGGGAACTTACAAACTCCTAACAGACGATGCCGGATTCGAACCCTGGTCACTGGTGCTATAATGGTGTTGCGCTAAATCTGCGACCCTTATTCAACCAGTTATTAAGGATATTACTAATGAGAATAAAATCCAAGGAAACTAAAGGCCTAATCTACTGACATCTTTGTTACTGACTTTGAATTTATCCAAAATCTCTTGTTTATTGCAAATATGGTAAAATCCTCTCCTGAAATACCACTGCAAAATACTAATTTAGCTTCTCAGCCATACCTTCACCTTCCATCACTAGGTTGCCTTTTGGTTCCTGACTGGCTGATCATTTATTTGACCTTTTTTGTTACTGCCCATAGGGTTATGGTAGCCTAGCGGCCGCATTAGTGGCCTAGTAGACATCAATCAAGAATCACAGATTCAATTCCTACCACTGCAGTGGGAAATTTTAAATTTAAGCATCAATATTTTTTAAAACTGGAGCTATGTAAAACAAAGTTCATTTCTGTAACATAACTCTGAAACAACTGAATTGTTTCATCTGATCTGAACCATCTGTGTCTCCAGGTCATCAATGTGTCTGAACTGCTTTTTTAATTAAGGGCAATAGCGACTAGGCAACAAATAGTGATGGCATTGACATTTATGATCTCATCCAATGAAAATGTGCTTAAAGAGTTATTCAGTCCCTTAAGCATGTTCCACAGTGAAAGGCTATTTCCACAGTTTCCTGGAATGTCCTTTCTCTAACATTAAGCTCATGCACCTTATTCTATGCACTTCCATTCCATTTCTTAAGCTTTCAAACCATGAATAAGATACAGCCAGAAGGCAAAAACTATTTCTACAACAACAATGGGCTCATGGGCTTTGAATCAGATGCTGGAAATTATAAGTAAAAGCTCAGAGTTTTTGAATGAGAAATCACTCCAATTTTTCTCAACAGTTCCTAGGATCAATGATAACAATATTTTAAATTTTAGACATAGACATTCATCACAGTATCAGGGCCTTCTGTCCCATGAGCCTGTGCCACCCAAACACATCCAATTAACCTGAAACCCAGGTACGTTTTTTTGGAAGGGTGGGAAGAAACCTGGGTACCCAAAGGAAACTCATGCAGACACAAGGAGAACGTGGGCAGCACAGTTAGCTTAGCGGTTAGCACAATGCTGTTACATCGCCAGTGATTGGCACCGGGATTCTGTAAGGAGTTTGTATGTTCCCGCCCCCGTGTCTGTGTGGGTTTTCCCCAGGGGCTCGGGTTTCCTCCCACCATTCGAACATTGTAGGTTATTTGGATGTAATTGGGCCGCACTGGCTCGTGGGCTGAAAAGGCCTGCTACCGTGCTCTATGTCTAAATTTAAAATTTTATGTACAGACCTTTTTCACGCAGTACCTGATTCGAACCCGAGTCGCTGGCATCGTATTAGTGTTGTCCTAACCACGCTGCCCAAAAATACACCCATGTGACCAATTAACCTACTAACTTATACGTCTTTGGAATGTGGGAGGAAACTCATGCAGACACAGGAAGGACGTACAAACTCGTTAGTGACAGCGCGGGATATGAACCTGGGTCACTGGCGCTGTAATAGCGCTGTGCTGACCACTGCAATAACTATGCCACGTTTTGAATCGATGAATTCCTGAGAGAAATAAATTACAAATGCAGTTCAGACACGGTGGAATGAATGAGTTTCCTCACAACTCTAAGGTTTTACTGCCTTCTAAAATAAATGATAAAACTGTTAGGTATGGTCTGGAAACAGAAATTAAAACTGAGGATAAATAAACCCAAGGCTAAAGTGAAAGCCCAAGATGTTTTCAAAACCATTTTGTTCAAATTGAATCTATCTTTTTTTTAATTCATAGAAGATATTCACTAAGAAGTCAGAGGTGTAGTGGTTAACGCAAAACCCAGGGACCTGGGTTTGAATCCACTGCTACCTTTAAAGAGTCTGTCCATTCTCCCCATGTCCTGCGCGAGTTTTCCCCGGGTACTCTGGTTTCCTCCCACATTCCAAAGCCGTGTGGGTTAGAAGGTTAATTGGGCAGTGCAGGCCAGAAGGCCCTGTTACTGTGCTCTATCTCTAAATTGCTACAAGGAGAGTGTTGCATGCTGTACATTATCCAAACCTACATATCAAGGAGCCACTCCCATCTTTCTTCCTGCTCACCCTATATAGACTTTCCATGGGAGTGACTCAGTGCTGCAGCAGAGACATTTTAAAAGGCCACAAAATATAGAGAGTTACTGAGCAGAAATACTGCTGATCTTTCGATACAAATTGTTCTATTTATTTTTCAAAACATAAATCACTGACAAATTCAATTTTAATGCTGTGGCCACCAGTTGATTAGCTGAGCTCTAATCCCTGTCTGATGAATGAGTGGGTATCGATGGAATAGCAACACAATCCAAATTCCCATTAAGTCCTGTGCACAATTTTACACATCACTTACTGCACTCACTATGGAATCAGACCTTTAATCTCATTCTCATTAAATACCTAACTTCATGCCCAATGTTTTGATCTGCATCTCGTTTTCTGTTCTTGATCAGCCATGGCGATGCATTACATCTGATCTAGAAGTATTTAAGGAACTAATCTCCAATTCTACAATCCCTGTGGAGGTACAGGTATCCCCTGCTTTTTGGAAGATCACTTTACATCACTTTGCTTTTACGAAAAACCCTACATTAGTCCCCTTTTTTGCTAACCGAAAGAAATCCAAAGAGGATTTTTGCTTTTACGAGGAAAGACGAAAATAGCATTTAGTGTTTGTTTTGCAGAGAGCCATTATAGAGACAGCGCACATCCTGAGCAGCGAGAGTGGCACCGTCTAGCTCCTTCCCTGGGAATTACACTCACCGTCAAACCACCATAGCTTTGAACTATCTGTGAGCATCTGTGCTTTATGTCAATTTATTTTGTGCACCCACAGATGTGTCCTAAGGTATTAGAAAAGCCTGAGAGAGCTTGAAAGAGTGTTCCGCTTAGGATAAAACTGGACGTAATTCCTACTTTATATGGGCTGAGTATTTATCATATCATTCCTGCTTTTACCATATATTAGTGTTATTTTAGGCTTTATGTGTTATTTGGTATGATTTAGTCATTTATTTTTTTGGGTCTGGGATGCTCAAAAAATTTTTCATATAAATTTATGGTCATTGCTTCTTCACTTTATACCATTTTGCTTACGAAAGGTTTCATGGGAACGCTCTACTTTCGGATTGCAGGGGAAACCTGTACCATGTGGGTTAGATCCCACTACATTGTCCCATCAGACACTGTCAAAATAGGCAGGTTTCAGGTTGGATAGAGTAAAGCTACCTCTGTACTGTTCCATCTCATCTTCTCGCTCAGCATTTAAACAGCCTGCATGACTCAACATTGACTTAAATAATTTCAGGGAACCAAACTTTGCAGTTTGTGTTAGAACTGCCCAACTCTAATGAATAGTTAACTGGGGTTTTTGTTTCTCTTCACAGAGGCCACATGACCTGTTGAGCATTTCCAATGTTTTTTTGTTTCCAAATTCCAGCAGCTGCCATCTTTTGTATCTCTCTGTCCTACACTTGTTTTATTCTCTCTGCAGTCATCTCCTATTTACATCTCCAGACAGTCATGCTCCTTGGTTCCCTCGATCCTTCCTCTTCTCCTCAACTTAAAATATGTTTGATTTATTCCTGATTCTGATGTAAGGTTGCCTCCTTCACATGTAAATTCTGTTTCTCTCTGTATTCATGCTGCCTGGCCCACTGAGTATTTGCAGCATTTTCTGGTTTTATTTCTGGTGCAGTGTGGATAGGTGAAAAATGGGCCTCCCACTCCACCATACAATCTCAGGATTACAACTTTAGTATAAGGATTCCTTGTATTTTTTTTGTTTTACTTGTCAGTGTCTACATATAATGTTCCCCTTATACTGTCTCAACCCCCAGTCCCATGGAACTATAGAACATTACAGCACAGAAACTGGCCCTGCTGCCCATCTAGTCTGTGCCAAACTATTAATCTGCCTAGTTCCAATGACCTGCATTTGGACCATAACCCTCCATATTACCTCCCTATCCAAACTTTTTTAATGTCAAAATGGTGCCAGTATTCACCACTTCAGCTGGCAGCTCATTCCACAGTTGCACAACTCTCGGCGTGAAGTTTCCCCTAAAGTTCCCTTTAAATATTTCCCCTTTCGCTCTTATCCCATGTCTTCTAGTTCTTGTCTCGCCTCGCCTTAATGGAAAGAGCCTGCTTGCATTTATTCTTTCTATACCCCTCATAATTTTGTGTGCCTCTATCAAAACTCCCCTCAATCTTCTACACTCCAGGAAATAAAGTCCTAACCTGTTTAACCTTTCCCTATAATTCAATTCCTCAAGTCCCAGCATCCCCCAGCATAACTAAAGCATAAACTAAGGCACAGAGTAAAGTTACCATTAGATATGGGGTAAACATCAACCCAATTGATTTAATATAATGGTCATCATACTATTCAAAGTACAATTTGTCCTATTCGTTCCATACCTCAAAATTCTCTCTTAAAAACAGCAAATTCCAGATGAAACATTGATTCCATGATATGCAACATTCTCCTTCTCCTCACTCTACTTGTGTCTCTACCTATCCCACCTGTCAAAATCAATGTTATCTCAATAACAACGGGTACGATTGGGGAAAGTCGACCTTCAGGAAATGACACCATGAAGCGACAGTTTCAGACCAAGGTTTGAATTTAGTAATCGAAGACCATGGGAAGCCAAAATAATCCGTGACCTTGAGAAGGAAAATAAAAACTTGCAGATGCTGAAAGTCTGAAATAAAAGCTGAAAATGCCGCATAACCTCAGTAGGTCAGCCAGCATCTGTGGAGAGCTAAAAAGAGTTAATGCTTCAAGTTGTTGATCTATCATCAACGTATTCATTGTAGTGGCAGCCCACACAAAGTTGAAAGGTGGCATGTATTGCAATCAAGGGCTGTGTGAATTAATTGTGCATCATTCCAATTCCCTTTCCCCTCTTGCCCTCCCTTTTCTTTCCCTCTTCCTCTCCTCACTCCTCTCTCTACACTTCTTTCTCTTTGTCGATCCATTTAGCCACTGGGTACACTTTAGGCAATGCTAAGAGCACGAAGACACTGATCACTTATCAAGGGCACTGAAAATTAACCTGACTTCCTGAAAACACCAAGGGATTGCCCAGGTTTAGAAATGTTCTTAACTCTTCAACTTCAACCTGATTCAAAATTCTCCAAACCATATTACCACTTCCGTCAGAGGCCATAGCAGGAGGTGAGGAATTAAGGAAAAAGGAAGGAAATGGAAAAGAAAAGTGGGAATAAGAGAGAGAAAGGGGGATTGAGAAACAGAAAGGTGAGGGGAGAGAGAGATGAAAGAGGGGAATTAATCGCCTATAACATGCAGTATTGTCTTGAAATTCATCCCTGCTTGGTAACATTAAGCACATTATCGAATATAGAACAGTGCAGCACAGTACAGGTCGTTCAGCCCACAATGCTGTGCCGATAAGGGTATCCGTGTTATATGCCTCCAACGTGCACTCCATTAACCTAACTACAGCACCAACCTCATAGAACAGCATAGAAACAGGCCTCTTCGGCCATTCTAGTCCGTGCCTTGAGGCTCCTTGAGATAAATTCCCAGGAAAAAAATCTACAGGAGTGTGAAGCACATTAAAAGGAGGATATTATACGGGGAGAGGAGATCCGGATTTATTCAGGCGACAGCAGAGAAAGTAAAGGGAGAACTTCAAAATTATGAGGAGGTTTGGAGAAGGGGGTGAACTGTTTCTAACCAGATATAAGTGCGGGCAGAAATCCTGGAGGAGGGGGTGAGGATTTTATTTTACATTGCTATGATTCGGGTGCAGATGCAATGGCAACTCTCGTCAGATAATGCAAGAGGAGAAAATCTGCCTTTCTCCGTAAGAAGCGGTGGTAGGTGGGGGACGTTTCGCCGTCAGGGGCCGAATGTGCACGTTGGGCTGAAACTTCGGCTGTAACTTTGCAGCTGATACTATCTTCCTGGGAAAATTCAAAATCAATTCTTTTCCTCCGTCCAGCTCGGGGATGGAACTACGTTGTGTACCGAAGGCTGATCTCTCTCTCTCACACACACACATACCTCTATCTTACAGCCAATCCTCGAGCAAACTTCAAACTTAAGGTCGAGCAACAAATGTCTCCTATTTTAAAGCTTGCTCCAGCAAACTTGGGCGATATCGCAGCCGAGAATGGAGCACCAGTTCCCGGCCGTGGACTGAATGAAGCGAAGCTGCCCCCTGAACCCCCCCTTCTCCCCTCTCCAACCCCTTTCCTTCCACAGAATCCCAACCAAACGCCACAGTCTGGGAGCTACTTCGCAAGGAATGCGGGAAACCATTTAAAGTTCCCAAAGGATCCATTTGATCCCCTCGACCTCGCCTTTTCTCCTTCCCCCGAGCTCGCTTACCTGTTGTGCGAGCCTCCCTTCAAATGCGGCCAGCGACGCCCGTCATTCGGGGCTGGTCCGTGGGACGCGCAGAGCTCCGCTGCCTCTCTCTCCTGCTGTGAAGCGGGCAGATAATCCCCCCCCACCCCACTACGCCAAGGGCAGGCTTTGGAAGGGTTGCTTCCTGGGATTTCTTCCAACTTTCAAAGTCTTGGCTTTAATTTCCAGGGGATCGCGCGAATTCGATGAACGAGTGGGTCCAGGAGTTAACTTGGTGGTGGCTGGAAGATGTGGCGAGGAGATGCTGTCACGGTTTGTACGCCTGTGCTGTTTCCCGGGAGAAATAAACTCGTACAGATGCTGATGTTGGAGCCACGGTGTGATGCGGGCTCTGTGGTTGCGATGTGAATTGGGAGTAGGCTTGGGCTGCGCGGTTAATGTTGATGCTGCCTTCGCTCTGGAGGGACCCCGTCGGACTGTCGGCGCTAGCGCACAGTGCCGCTCTGAGCCCGTCTTCGCAAAGTGCAGCCCCCAGCGACTCCCGTCTTGGAAGCAAAGGCACCAGAGAAGGAGATGGCCTGGGGCTGGTGTAGGCACAAGGAGGGGGGGGGGGCGGAGAGGTGGAGAGAGAGAGAGAGAGAGAGTCAGTCACATTGGAGGGGGCAGAGACAGGGAGGGTGGGAAGGGGAGAGAGTCACAGGAAAAGAGAGAGTTACAGGGAGGGGAGAGAGAGGGAGGGGAAAAGGAGAGAGAGGGAGGGGAAAAGGAGAGAGAGTCACAGAAAGAGAGAGAGAGTTACAGGGAGAGGGAGGGAGGGGGAAAGGAGGGGGAGAGAGGGTCATTTACAGGGAGGGAGGGAAAAGGGAGAGAGAGAGTCATTTACAGGGAGGGAAAAAGGAGAGAGAGTCACGGGGCGAGAGAGAGAGTCAATCACAGGGAGGGGGAGAGTGAGAGAGAGAGACACCCACAGGGAGGGGACAAGGAGAGAGAGTCGGTCATTGGGAGGGGGAGACGGAGGGAATAAAGGGGTGAGAGAGTCACAGGGAGAGAGATTCAGTCACAGGAGGGAGAGAGAGAGAGACGGGAGAAGGTAGGAGAGGGTCAGAGAGAAAGAGAGACAGGGAAAGAGTCACAAAGAGGGAGAGAGAGGTGGGAGAAAGGTGGGGGGAGAGAGAGAGATTGGGTTTGAATATCATTTCAACAAGCTTATGACTATCGTTTGAGGACGAGAACTCCAGACATAATCCTGGGAGAGAGAACAAACATCACCTCATCTGTGATACTCTGGGTAACCTCTTTCTTTTTCATATTTGAACAGTGAGGAAACTTCCTCTCTACATCTACCTGACATCCTCTCAGGATCTTGGATCATACACAAAGGTGCTGGAGAAACTCCACTGGTTTTATTGGAGGCAAAAAATATATAGCCAACGTTCCGGGCCTGACCCCTTCATCTCCTTGCCTCCTATGGACCCTGCAGGACCTGCTGAGTTTTTTCCAGAACTTTTGTGTGTTAACTACAATGGCAACGTCTGCAGATTTTCTTGTTTCACCCTTCAGGATCTTGTATTTTCAATCAAGAACTCTCTCACAATTCTACACCCCAATTGATAATTGCCTCCAAAACCCTCTCTTTTCCACTCTCTCCTCATAAGACACCTTACCAACTCTAGGCTTTAGTATGGTAAACCTTCCCTGGACTGTTTCTAATTAACAAATATGGAGACCAATTTTGTACATTGGTATATCCTATATAACTAACATAACCTCATTACTTGTATATTTAATTCCCCTCGGAATAAAGACAACTTTCTGGTGACCTTCCTAATTACTCACTGAACTTAAATATCAGCTTTTTACCAGATCCCTCTGTATCCCAGTGCTGCAGTCTTTCACCATTGAGAGATGTTTCCTTTTATTTTTCATGCCAAAACGAACAATCCCTTCGCTCACAAGATGGAACATGGAACAATATATGTCTGATCAATTAAAGCAAAGCTGCTTCCCTCTGTTCTCAGCTTATTCATATTCAAAGAGCAGGGGTAGATTGCTCAAACATGGTTTTCTTCACACAAAGCCTTGGGGACTTCCCCCTGAGTTAGAAGGAGAAGTGTAAACATACTATGGCTTGTAAAGGTGAACAACAAAGCCAATGAAGTGCTTTCAAATTTGAATTGCTGTTGTAAGTATGACTTAGCAAGATATCACAAACATACAATAAGTATAATGATCAGATCATTTGCTTTTATGAATGATGTCCAATGGATGATTGGGCAGGACTACACCTCTGTTCTTTGACTGGGACTGTGGTCCTTTAACATATCCAAATGAGAGAGCGAACTAGGCTTTTGGCTCAACCTGTGAAAGTGCTCAAGTCTCTGGAAAGTGATTTAAATGCTATCCTGATATCCATTTAAGTAACTGCCATGTTAACTGTATGTTAAACAAAGAACTTGAACATTTCCAGTGAAATTTTATTGATAGAAAAAGATGAAAGCAGAGAACATTCTGAGGAGTCCAGATTTATCATCATTCTCACTTTTGCCCACTCGTTCTTACACTGTCACGTCCTGCTGCCCTGTCTCACGATAATTGTCCTTTTCTTGGTTTGCTATCATTCACTTTTTTTTCTTCTCTGTTTCCCTGGCAGCCACTGCTTCAATAAGTTTCACCCACACTTTTTTGGTGTCTCATCCTTTACTTCTCAAACTGTGCCACTCTTATTTTTCTCAGCATCAATCTATATCCAGCCCCATTCCCAAATCCATCTACTTCCAATTCACTATTTCCACACTATCATTCACTTTTTTTTCTTCTCTGTTTCCCTGGCAGTCACTGCTACAATAAGTTTCACCCACACTTTTTTGGTGTCTCATCCTTTACTTCTCAAACTGTGCCACTCTTTTTTTTTCTCAGCATCAATCTATATCCAGCCTCCCGTTCCCAAATCCATCTACCTTCAATTCACTATTTCCAAGTGCCTTTCTTACTTGTGCACCATCGAGAGCCATTCCTGCCGGAAACATCACAACAGGTAACGGGAGATGGCGCTGCTCAAGAAATGAAGAAACTGCAGAAGATACTGAATTGACCATTTTTAAAAGTTTATTTTGGTTTTTAATATAGACACACAGCGCAGTAACAGGTCGTTTCGGCCCACAAACCCCCGGTACATTTTGAAGGGTGGGGGGAAACTGGAGCCCCTGGGAAAACCCAAACAGACATGGGGAGAACGTACAAACTCCTTACAGGCAGTGTGGGATTCGAACTCCAGCCCCAATCACTGCCACTCTAACAGCATTGCACTAAACCGCTACATGCCGCCCTGTGAGAGGCAGCTCAGAACACAGAGCATATTCCCCTCCACTCCTTAGGATTCCATCTACATTTCCTGCTGCCTAGGAAAGGCTGCCAACATACTGAAGGATTGTCCAACCCATGGACACACACTCCCTCCCTCTCTTCCTCCCGCCCATCGTGGAGGATGTTCAGTAGTGTGAAATTATGCACTAATGGGCTTAAAGACGGTTTCCTTCCCCACAGAATTGGGCTCCAGATGCAGCAATTTCTTTGTACTAATTCATCTTCTGTTCCCCATTGTAGCTCTATCCTTTGTAATGGTGTTCTTGTTCTTCTACTTTATCCAACTGCATGAATGTCACTGAAGAACTCTTCTCACTGTACCAAGTGTAATGTGACAATACACATATATAACCTCTGATTCTATAATTTGTTCCTCCTTTCCTCATGTCTTTCACTATTTCTTTTACTCTCTCTAACTTTAAATTAACTTTTTTGTTTTGATCTCAACATCTTGCTCCCTCCCTTATCTCTTTCTCCATCAGTTCTTTCCATCATTCAGACTCTGCCTCTTACTAGGTTGCTCTCCCAATTTTTACCTCCCTTCCTGAGTCTCTTGGGTCAACAAGATACACATTCTTATACAGTAAAACGACTGGTGACCGGCATCTACAGGGATTGGTGGATGCCAGGTAAGCAAGTTTTCCGGTTGCTTGAGATGGTGGGTTGCGTTAAGGGAGAAGCAACGGCAAGGCGTGCCAATTTTTTTTACAGATTTATTTGCAATTTTTTAATTATGTTTTTTTTTTACAGATTTATTCTCAATTTTTTTTTGCCAGTTGCTTGAATTCCGGACAACAGGGATTTTACTGTAATATACTTTGGAAGTATAAAGCGTACAGAGATACACCTTGAATAGATCAGGAAACAGAAAAATTCTGGTGCGTCAGGATTAGGATATAAAATCTGACAATTGGCATCCTTCATTAATAGCTGAAAGTTTTTATTGTGAAACGAAGAAGGTAATAAAGCACTTAGAAAATCATAATCAGACCACGGTTGCATCAATGAGTGTACTAAAAGCATTTGAGAAGTATTTTCATGAAGATTGTGTTGCTTTATTGGAGTTTCATTCATTCATTGGAGTTTAAGGTTAAAGGATGACCTGACAATTGATCCTCATATTTTAAATGCTACTCAAATAAATTCCTCAGTGGGCCAGGATGCAGTGCATCAGAACAGAACATTTCATTGCTAAATACAATGGGAATGAAAATTCCATGATTTCTCTCATGGTAACGTGTGAACATCTCTAAAATGGTCTTGCATTGCTCTAATGTTAGCCTCGATCCAGCAGTAATACCCTTGGTGTGAGACCTCAGATAATGGTAAGGGAAAAGTGTTGCTCTCTCCTGTAAACTCCACTGCTGGAAATGGATAATGCTGGAGATGGTACAAACATTCTTTTCAGGAAAAGATGCGATTTGTGGTGGTAAGTGTGCTGACCAGCTGCGCCACGGTCTGCTAAGGGGAACACCAATACCCCTGAGTGGAAGCCACTGTAAAAGGTTGTGGACACAGCCGAGGACTTCGCAGGCAAAACCCTCCCCACCAACAAAAAACATCTTCAGGGAACACTGCCATCAGAGAGCAGCAGCAATCATCAAGGATCCACATCACCCACCATGTGTTCTGTTCTCGCTGCTATCATCAGGATTGAGATGTAGGTGCCTCAAGACTCACGTTACCAGGTTCAGGAACAGCTGCTCCCCCTCCACCATCAGACTCCTCAATGACAAACTCAATCAGGGACTCATTTAAGGACTCTTGCAATTTCTTTTTTTCTCTGTATTGCATGGACAGGTTGTTTAAATTTCTTTATTTGTTCACATGTATCTCTTTGAATACAGTTCCTTGCAATACCAATAAATAGTAATTCTGCCTCACCTGCAGGAAAAAGAATCTCAAGGTTGCCTGCCTTGTCAAGATGTGCTTGTGATAATAAATCTGAACTTAACAGATCTTATGTCGACTTCAGCCACAAAATTTGGTCTTATCTCCTTTGGGGGGAATCAATAGAATAAGTGGCCACTTTGTGGAAAGCCTTCATTCAGCCTACAAGCAAGACCCAAGCTTCCAGTTTTCGGACACTTTAATTCTCCATCCCAGTCCAAGCTCTCTGTCTCCCATCCCCTACCTTGTTCAACGCAGACTCTAATGCGTTGAACATTTAATCTTCCACTGGGTAACATTTCATCCTTCTGGATTTAATATTCAGTTCAAACCCCTCCTTGGAATCTCATTCTAGCATACACAATACCTCTTGCTCTCTATTTATATTTCATCTTCTATTTACATCTCTACTTGGCCTGCCTTGCATTATCCCCTAATGCCTTTGGCACTCCTGTTCAGGGGTCACTCACTCTTTTAGTCTCCATGCCTTTCCTTTGTATTCTCTCCTCCCTTCACCTTCCTCTGCATCGGAAAACGTGTTTTATGTTTAATAGTTCCATTCTTCAGAAAGATTTTTCTCCCTCAACAGGCCTGCAATATATTTCCAGCATGTTTTTGTTTTGTGTGCGGTGTCTGGGATCCTCCGCATTTTTCTTTTGGCCTTATTGATGTTTTGTTGAGAGATATGCCTTGGCCAAGCTATGTGCAAAGGCTAAAGAACAGAATGGATGACAGTTTTTACTCAGAGTCAAGGCTAACAGTACACAACTTCTCCATCTGCAATGGCGATTCAATTAACAAATACATTCTGTATTGTATCTGACAAATGGGAAGGTGCTAGACCAGTGGTTCTCAACCTTTTTCTTTCCACTCACATCCCACTTTAAGTAATCCCTATGCCAGAGGTGCGCTATGATTGGTAAGGGATTGCTTAAGGTGGGATGTGGGCTGTGTCCATTATCTTTTGCAGGGCTTTCCGCTCAGAGGTCTTGGTGCTCCCATACCAGTCCATGATGCAGCCAGTCTGCACACTTTCCACGACACATCTGTAGAAGTTCGCCGAGGTTTTCAATGCAATAACAAACCTCCATAATCTCCTGAAAAAGTAGAGGCGCTGTGATGACTTCACCACTATGACATTAATGTGTTGGGTCCAGGAAAGATCCTCTGAGATAGTGACTCCAAAAAATTTAAATTTGCTCACCCTCTCCATCTCCGATCATCCAATGATCACGGGAGCATGCACATCTGATTTTCCCTTCTTAAAGTCTACAATCACTTTCTTGGTTTTGGTGGCATTGAATGCTAGGTTGTTGTTAATGCGCCATTTGGATCTTCAATTTGGATTGAAAAACCATTGGAAATCTAAAATGGGCAATAATTGCCCTGTGTTCACCATGAAGCAAAGATAATATTCATCCTGCTGCCATCACAAAAAGGAAAAGCCAATACCTTAACAAAAAGGGAATCTGTTGAAGTGTTTCCAACTGCTTGGTTCTTGGTGTTCTGCTGCCGCTCTGTGGTGATCTTGTAAATCGCTGACACAAAGTACAACTTATTTTTCAGTGAAAAAATTCTCCAAATGTTTAATAATCACTGAGGATTCTTCCAAAAGCTGATTAAACAAAATGTTGCATTATGTATCAAAATTACAGAGGACAAAATGACCCCATGCAATTGTAGTTCTTTAACAGCAATATTATCAATGTAAGCTGGAAATCCTGTGTACAATGGACAATTCCTGGCTTTTGCTCATATTCATTATTGAGAGTGACATTGTTTTCATTATATTCCACTGCTCAAGATCTCAATGGAGGTACTAACACCACTGAGCAGAAAGCCCTGCAGAAGTTTGGTAGACACAGGCATAACTCTTCCCACCATCAAGAAAAGCTACATGGAACACTGCCATCACAGAGCAGCAGCCATCATCAAAGGGTCTACACCACCCAGGACATGCTCTGTTCTCACTGCTGGCATCAGGGAAGAGGTATAGGTACTACAAGACACACACCACCAAGTTCAGGAACAGCTTCTACCCCTCCACCATCAGACTCCTCAACAACAAACTCAATCAGGGACTCATTTAAGGACTCTGCTCATTATTGATTACTTAATATTTATTTTGTTCTATATTGCACACAGTTGGTTTACATTTCTTTATTTGTTTACATTTCTCTATTTTGTGTACATATCTTTTCTTGAGTAGAGTTTTTTGCACTACCGAGAAGTAGAAATTCTGACTGGTCTGCAGGTAAAAGAATCTCAGGGTTGTAGAGATGTCACGTAGTTAATCTGACAATACATTTGAACTTTGATTGTACATGATTGTACATAAATGAGTATTTGCATGTATGCACACCACCCAGGACATGCTTTGTTCTCACTACTGCCATCAAGAAGAGGCACAGGTGCCATAAGACTCACCCTCGTTATCACACCACTAGACTCATCTTCCCTTCTCCTCCCCCTCTGCCTTCCACAAGGTACACTCCCTCTGTGAGTCTGTTGTCCACTCCTCCCTTCCCACCAATTGCCCCCTTGGCACTTACCCCTGTGACTGCAGGAGATGCTCCCTTCCAGCCACACGTCCTCCCTCACCCCAAACAGTCCTTCCGAGTGAAGCAACACTTCATTTGTCAATCTGCAGGGATCATCGGCTGTATCCAGTTCTCCTGTGGTGCTCTCCTATGCATCAGAGAGACTGAATGCAGACTGGGAGATCGTTTTGTTGAGCACTTCGGCTTTGTTCGCCACAATAGCGTGGATCTCCCAGTGGCCATTTCAATTCCCTGACCCATTCCCTCGCTGATATGTCTCAAGAACTGCCAAATTGGAGGAACACCTTATATTCCATCCGGTCACTCTCCAACCACTGGCATTAACATTGACATCCAGTTTCTATTAGACCCCCACCCACATCTTTCTCCAAGTCTCCTTTCCTCTAGCTCTATCACTCTCTCTCTCTCTCTCTCTCGCTCTTCCCCTTTCCCTGTGTCTCCTTTCACAAAGCCAAGCACAACATTCCTCCCCCAATCAATTATCACCTTTCCTCTCTCCTGCCCTCTCATCATATCCAATTAGCACCTTTTGTCTGTACTCCTCCCCTTCCCATTCTTCCCTTTTCACCAGCCTTTTAATTCAGACACCTGCCTGCCTTTTAGTAAGGAAGGGCTCAAACCTGAGACGTCGGTAATATATCTTTACCTCTATGGACACTGCAAGACCTCCAGCATTTCTGTGTTTTTACTATAATGTCTGGAGGAAAACCCTTCAGTGAGGAACATGGACCTTACATCAAATGGGGATTGTGATAGTAAGATCTTTTACACAGAGTGTGATTGATATCAGGAATGTGCTGCCAGATGTAGTCATGCCGGCAGATACAATTGCTCCGTTGCAGAGGCATTTGGACAGACACTTACATTCAGCCAAAATGGATGAGTGTAGCTGGGCAAAAATTCCAGTATTCGAGAGATGGGTTGCTGTGCCAACATGTCTGTCCATGGTTCCATGCATTGCCAAGGCCATCTGAAAATTGGAGGAACACCTAATATTCTGTCTGGGCATTCTCCAACTGGGTAGCAGTAACATCGACCTCCGGTTTCTACTCCCTGTACTCCCTCTCTTCCCCATCCTCCAGCTCTCCACTCCTTTTCCTTTCCATTCATAGAATCATTGTTAGTGGGTGTGCCCTCCCTCCCTTATTCACCCATTACTTCCTGCCTATGGGACTGTGCTCCTCCCCATGCAGCTTCCCCCCCCCCAACATTTTGTTCGGGCGCCTGCCTACATTTTGTTCTTACCTCAATGAAGATCTCAGACCCGAAATGCTGGTTATATATCTTTACCTTTGCTGCGTAAAGTACACTGAGTGACCTGCTGAGGTTCTCCAGCATTGTGTTTTTACTTCATCCTCGGTGTCTGCAGGCTTTCGTGTTTTACTCTATGGGCTGTGCGATACAAGGGTATGACTCTCTCTGACTTCCCCAAACTGAGTATACACTGCGTCAAAGAAGGGGTTTCAGGGAGAACACGCAAGCTTTTTCTTCGTCAAATCTGGTTGCTTGATAGTTTGTAAATTCAGTCTAGCGAGTTGAACACGTTGAATTATTTATAACATGAGAAAGCAAAGCCTACAAATCATTGACTTAATCTGCTCTCCTGAGTCATAAACATTCATGAGGATTCTTCCCAGGTACAAAGGTTCAGAAAATCTAACTTGATCACTTGCCAAATTGTGAAACTTAAATTGCGTGTGGTCAGTCAGGGAGAGAGTGGTTGAAGAAGCTTTAACTCTATCTACCAAATAGAAACAGGGATTACAATTCCATTCAGAGTTCTTACCAATCCTTGGGCAATCAGATCCCATTTATTAAAATTAATATGGGTTTATCGATTGAAGGGCAAGGAACACCCCCCGAACCTGCTTCATCTCATGGCTGGCCCTTCTTTACATTTCCCAACCCACTGCAGGACAACATTTTAACTCAGGAAAACAGTTCTTGCTTCCAGCTGAAACAGGACAACAACCTATGTTAACGTCGTGAAAACACAATGCTGAAGAAACTCAGTAGGTCAAACAGTGTGTGTACATTATATAAATTCAAATTTAGACAGGTCATTTTGGCTTACGACCCCATGCTGCCCAATTACACCCAATTAACCGACAATCCCTGGTACATTTCGAACAGTGGGAGGAAACAGAGTCATTCTTCCTTTCCAGTAGAACAGTTAAATCTCTATTACAGTGAAACCTCGATTTTACAAGCCCCGATTTAATGCAAATTCGGATATAAAGCAAGGCGTCTTTGGACTTTTTTTTTGCTCTTTCTGGAAAAGACTTTTTGGTGAGTAAGATCACATTTTTAAGAAATAAACTGTAAATTATGATTGTTAATATTCTTGTGTGGGGGTGTGAGCAGTGGGAGAAACACGGCAACCATGTTGAGGGTCATCAACGACTGTTTTTACTCATATTCAGCGCGACCCTATAAGGGCACCAGGTGCATTGCGACGTCAAAATGGCTGCCCAGGGTGAGCGCTGGAGTCAGAGAGAAACCTCTAACAACGCCATTTCCCCATGGCTGCCCCACCACGTGGCGATACAAACAGGGCCGGTTCGCCATGAGGATGTGCGCCGCCACACAACACCCCCCCCCTCCCAGAACCGGCTACACATCCTGGCACTTTGGCGGCCGGCCCCGGAGCTTGCATACGGCCATCTACACCGGCTGTGATAAGTCCAGATGGGCTGTCTTCAGGCAGTCCACTGTAAAAAGTTTCCTCTCTTCCCCCCAACATCCAAGGTGAAGGCTCCGCCTTTGTATGGCCCCTCGTATGGTCGCTGTAGCGGTGCACTTTGTGGTCCCCTCCTCACGAAAATGAAATGGGCCGAGTCAAGCTCTTTGGGGAGATGAAACGGCCGGGTGCCATGGCGTGCTGGGGGTGGGGGAGCTAGGGAGGCCAGTCGCTTGTGTAGGTCCACCAGCGGGTTTTTGTCGGCAGCCGTGGTGTCAGGGTCTGGGCCAAAAAACTCACCCGGCAGGGAAAGCAGTGCACCATAGACCATCTCCCTGCTGAAGCCTGCAGGTCGTCCTTGGGTGCCATCTTAATTCAGAGGAGGACCCAGGGCAGTTTTTCCACCCAGTCTGTTGCAGAGAGTCTGGCCATAAGTGATACCTTTATGTGCCTGTGGTTCCTCTCCACCAACCCGTTGGACTGCAGGTGGTATGCTGTGGTGATTGGAGCTTGTCACTCAGGAGCTTCGCCATCTGAGTCCACAGGGCAGACGTGAACTGCGCCCCTCTGTTGCTAGTGATATGCGCCAGGACTCCAAAATGGGTGATCCATTGGCTGACCAGACTGCTGGCACACATCTCCGCGGAGTCCTCCTTAATCGGGACAGCCTCCAGCCACCTTGTGGCCCAATCCACCACCATGAGGAGGTAATGAGCCTCCTTGGACACCAGCAGGGACCCGACGACATCAACATGGATGTGTTGGAATCTGCGAACTGCTGGGTCGAAGTTCTGGATGGGGGCTCTCATGTGTCACTGGAGGTGTGGCACCTGGTACAGTTCCGCCACCTCCTTCTTCAGCCTGTGGCACACAAACCGCTCCGTGACCACCCGCACGATTGTCTTTACCACTGGGTGAGCGAGGTCATGGATCAGACTGAAGACCTTCGCCCTCCAGTGTGGCAAGACCACCAGCCATGGCGTGCCTGTTGAGACGTTGCAATGTGTCTGTGTGGTGGTACACCACCGGCCTACTGCAGGGGGCAACCTCTGTACCTGCAGGAGTGTACCACCAGCCTACTGCAGGGGGCAACCTCTGCACCTGCAGGAGTGTACCGCCGGCCTACTGCAGGGGGCAACCTTTGTACCTCCAGTTGTGTAAGGGGACAGGACAACACCTGGCTGGCTATCAATCAGTTGGCCTGAAGGGATTAAGCCCCACCCGGTTGGGTGTCAATCACCCTCCGGGATATAAGCCTGCGCCCGCCTCCTGAATCAGAGTTACTGCAGCCGCAGCCAGCCTGGCTCTGTGGAAGTCTCTGTGGATTAAAGCTTGTTGTACAGTCTTTACCTTGTGTGTGTCTGATTCTGGCTAACAACTGCTGGGCACCCGGACATCCTTGAGTTTGAGGCCAGTGTCTCTGCATAGTTCCTCTGTGCCTGAGCCAGTTGCTCATAATCCAGGCCGGGCGCAAGAGTGTTGATGGTTGGACGGGAGAGAGAAACCTCTGACGATGCCATTTCCCCATGGCTGCCCCGTCACGTGGCAATACAAGTGGGGCCGGTTCGCCATGAGGATGTGTGCTGCCACACTTGAATGTTTTTATTTGTTGACCCTCTAGCACTAGAAAGGACTTTCACTTATAGCACACATCATCTCTACATTGACAGGAGCAAGACTACGGGACAATTTGGTAAAGTACCCATGCTCAGTTTGCAATAACCACTTTGAACATCCTGTTGCATACCATTTCAACTCTCCCTCCTCTTCCCATTTCATTCTTGGTCTTCTTCTCTGCCAAGTTAAGCACAGATCAACAGGCGAAAGATGATCATTGGACATGGATAGGAGGACAGGAGTCAAAAGGTGAGAATCGATTGGGGGAGGAGATCTGTGAATGCAAAGCTGGAGGAGAGAAGGAAAGGGAATGCGAGAGAGAGAGAGTGCAGTGGTAAAGAAGAAATAGGGATAGATGGGGGGCTAACAGACATCAGAGAAGTCTATGTTAATGCCATCTGGTTGGAGGATGTAATCATTGCATTTCCTTTAACTGTAATGTCATACCTCTGTTATTTCATTTAACAACAGCTCTAACTGTGATAGCCATGTAGCAATATCACACATTGTTCACTGTGGTAGTGTCATATCAGTATTTCTTGTTAGTGGAGAGACTAGAGAGTGCGAAGTTCATGGGATTCCACTTAACAAGTGACCTATGGTGGACACACAACATCCCCTCACTTGTCAGGGAGGTGCAACAGTGACTCCACTTTCTGAGAAGACTGAAGCAGGCAAGGCTACTGGCCACCATCATGTCAACCTTCTTTAGGAGGTCTATCGAGAATGTCCTGGCCAGCTGCATCACAGTGTGGTATGGATGCTGCAGGAAATTGGATCATAAGAATGGCAGAGAGGATCACTACGGTCTCCTCCCCCCCCCCCTCCCCCCCATCATTGATGTCATCTACCGGGATCATTGTCTAAAGAGGTCGTGCAAAATCATTGAGGTCCCCACCACCAGGGAAACTTATTGTGTTAGCTGTTACATTATCCAGGGCATGATACAGAGTGAAGCTCACAATGAGAGCTCCACAGAGACAGATGTGAATCATATTTCATCTACTTCCATCAGGAAAGAGATACAGGAGCATCAGACTGAGACACAACTTCTTCTCATGGGAAATGAGAATGCTGAACAACCAAAGGAACTACTCACACTAACCATCTGAGACTCTAGTATTTACAAAACATTGATTATTTATTTTATATATATATATATATATATATATGTCTGTGTGTGTATATATATATATATATATATATATATATGTATATATATGTTTGTCTTTATGTTATGACTGGTTGTGTACCTGCATGTTTTGTACCGAGAACAGGAGAATGCTGTTGTGTCAGGTTGTACTTGTGCATTTGAATAAAAATGAACTTGAATTACCTGGCAGAGTGAAATCTCCTTTGACTACAGACATCTTTATCTACAGTAGAGTCAAATGTCCATCAAATGAATGAATCACATTAATTATAAAGCAGGCCCACCTTAGCTATAGAGCTAACTGCAGTACAATTGCACCTGTTAACTGTGAAATAGATATACCTCCATTAACACATTCCCAATAACTGTTGTAGTTACGCCAGCACATTTTATTACTGACTCAGCTTAATTTACTGCTTATCTTATCCCTTTATTGTAATATAGTTACAACTACATTATACACAACCCATTAACTATAAGAATCATGCCAAAAAAAAAAAAAACAAAACTATAAGAATCATGCCAGCCATTAATTTTAATGACATCACAATTCCCAAGGTAGAAAAAAGCTACCTGTGAGGTTTCTTTTTATTGTTATTAAAAAAACTTGGGTTATTTTAAAACAACTATACTTTATAAGCTAAACAACTCACTCAGGACCATGTGGAGGCATCCATCTTGAATCCACAAACTAGTCTCTGACTCCCTCTAGTGGTCAGGAGGATTACTAGCACTCTATCATTATATCTCCTTTCTTTGAGTTCATCTCTCCGCCTTACCAGACTAAAGTGCTTGCTTATAGCACGTTCATGATGCAGAGGTGCCGGAGCTGTTGGAATCTCCCTTCAACAGCACCCCTCTGAGGTCTACGCCCTAGGCTGTTGCCTAGTTGGCCTAATGGTAGTGCTGGCCCTGTGTTCTAGTGGCCCTAAGTTTCTTGCTGACTTGTCATAATTTGCTTTTTGTCTCCATTGCAGATGTTTTTGTTTCCTTTTGTCATCTTCAGCATCTCTGTTCTTGTTTGTGGTGCTTAGTCTACGTCCCATCAGAAGCTCAGGGGGTGATAAGCTATGTTCAACTGGCATAGCTCTGTAACTCAATAGAGCTAAATACAGATCTGAGCCACTGTCTAGTGCTTTCTTAAGCTACTGTTAAACGATGTGAACTCTTTTCTCTGCTTTACCATTTGATTGTGGATGCAGAGGTCTCAAAGTCACATGTCAAAAATCATACTCTTCTGCAAAGTCTGGAATTCTCTACAACTGTAGCATTGTCCATTGTCACTATAGACAGTTTGAGGAATTCCATATTTTGCAAAGATCGATTTCATATATTTGATCACACAGGCAGCATGTTAAGAAGTAGCAAAATCACTGGATAATTCAATAGATAGCCAATAACCAGCAAGTAATTCGTTCCATCCATGTGTGGAACAGATCAGTCCCAACTTTTTGTGAAGTGTATTTTGTATGCCTACCAATAATTTTTAATAAAGTTTGAAAAAAAGGAAGCAAGTTGATTTTAACCTTTTCCCTCTTCTCTCAACATCAGTTCCTGTTTGATTTTGACACCATTACGCACAGTTTTTCCCTAACATCTTGCTCACCACATAATTTAGTTATTAATTAATTACTTAACCATTACAAGAATGGGTGTTTTATATTTACGAAATTTTTGACTCATGTGATAAGCTCTGAGGCTTACATAATACATCCAGTTACTTCCTTCTGTGCATGTCTAGATGATTTCAACATCCAGTGTTGTAAGCAGGGCAGGTCTTTCCACTTAATTAAGTCTGCTTTTATCTTTTTCAATAATGGAACATAATTCAATTTATATAAAGATTGATACTCATTATTCACAATTATTCCTAAATATTTAATTTTATTTGTCCATTTCAAATTAATAATATTTTTATAAACCGAATAATCTCCTTCACCTACCGATAAAATTTCACTTTTATACCCAGATAGTGATCCATACTGTAATAAACATTCCCTTAAATATGGTAAAGATTATTAAGTATATCAAAACATCATCTGCAAATAAATTAATCTTGTACTCCTCATCCAAAACTCTCATCCCTTGTATCTGCTCATTTTGTCGTACTAATTGAACTAACGGTTCAATAACCAACGCAAATAGGGCTGGTGACAATGGACAACCCTGTCAAGTAGAATGTGTTAATTTAAATAACGCTGAAATCTGTTTATTTGTCATCACCCTAGCAGTCGGGTTTGTAAATAAAGCTTTAACCCAGCCAATAAAAAAAGGGCCAAATTAACTTTTCCAAAACCTTAAATAAAAAAATTCCATTCGACCCTATCAAAAGCTTTTTCCACATCAAGTGCAACCACCATTGGATGGTTGGGCTGCCGTCGATATGCATTGGTCTAACTAATTAGTCGAAGAATATTATCCGAAGCATATCTATTTTTAATAAAACCTGTTTGATCTACATGTATCAATTTAGGTAAATATTTCGCAAGCCGATTTGCTAATAATTTACCTATTATTTTATAGTCCACATTCAATAAAGAAATAGGTCTATATGAAGACACTTTTAATGGATCTCTATCTTTCTTTGGAATTTCAGTAATTAAAGCACTAGAACAAGATTCTGGTAACTCAATGTTCAGTCACTTGTTGTAATACCTCCCCAAACACCGAAAATAAATCGTCATTAAAACTCCACCAAAAACACATAATCTCCTGGTGACTTACCATTAGGCATTTCCATCATAGCAGCCTTCATTTCTAAATTTGTGAACGGAGCTTCCAAATCTATAATATCCTCTTCATCTAATGCTGGTAACTTTAATGTAGATAGAAAAGAATCAATAGATCCATTATCCTGTTTCCCCTCAGAAGTATATAATGTTTTATAAAATGAATAAAACTGTTCATTGATTTCCTGAGGTTTATAGGTAACTATTGAATCCTTTTTAACAGCATTAATAACCCTTGAAGTTTGCTCCTTCTTTAACTGCCACGCAAGTACTTTATGCACCTTCTCACCCCACTCATAATATCGTTTTTTGATTTGATTAAATAAACATTCAAATTGATAAATCTGTAATGTATTATATCGCAATTTCAATCTAGTCAAAGCTGTCTTCTGATCTTCTGTTACTCCCTTCTGAAATTCCTTCTCCAATTCATCAATCTGCTTTTCTAATTTAAGACTTTCAGCCATATACCCTTTCTTAACTTTAGTAGCATAACTAATTATTTGTCCTCTTAAATAAGTCTTTAACGCATCCCATAATACAAATCTACTTTGAACAGAGTTAACATTTTCAATTAAGAAAAAATCAATCTGTTTCTTAACAAAAACAACAATCTCATAAGAAAAAAATAATAAAGAATGATCAGATATTACTCTATTTTTATAATCTGCCTGCAATATCTTTCCCTGTAAATGTGCCGATATTAAAAAAAATCTATTCTAGAAAAGGAATCATGCCTAGAAAAATAAAAAGAAAAATCTTTCTCTATCGGTTAATCCTTCTCCAAATATCTACCAAATTTAAGTTTTTCATTAAAGCCCCTATTTGTATCGCCATCTTTGATTTTCTAATACATTTTGGGGATTTATCCATTAATAGACCCAAAACACAATTAAAATCTCCCCCAACTAAAATATTTTCATTAACTTAACTTAATAACAAAAAAGCATCTGAAATAAAACATTCATCATCCACATTAGGTGAATAGATATTAAGTAAAGTCCAAAGTTCATTAAAAATTTTACAATCCACTTTTAAAACCCTCCCAGCATTCCCCTCTACAGTCTGTAACTCAAAAGGTAAATTTTTATGAACTAAAATTGCTACACCTTTTGCCTTAGAGTTAAATGAAGAAAAAAAACATGACCAACCCAATCGCTTTTCAATTTCAAATGTTCTTTTTCAGTCAAATGTGGTTCTTGTAAAAAAGCAATATCAATTTTCATTTTCTTAATATAAGCTAAAACTCGCTTTTGCTTAATTGGATTATTTAATCCCTGAACATTAAAAGTTGCAAATTTCAAACTAGACATTTTAGTAAACTATTAATATAAACACATACTATAAAAAAATGTTCTCCTGTTAATAAACAAAATCTACTCTCCCTCCCCTAATGTAATAAAAAAGTTAATATGAAAAGGAATACAATTAATTTCCCCCCCCCCCCCCGCCAAAGGAGGAAAAAAAACACCCAAAGGTAGTAATTCCCTAAAAAACTGGTGGAACAACTTGGCAGATGATTATCAAAGATATCAGTGCCATCCACCTCCCCCCAGCCAGTGATACAATATATATAATAAAATTCAACATCATTAATATATTCAACCCTGGGGCTCCAGTCCCAGAGATTGATTCGAATCTTCAACATCACTAGGTCTGTGTGTCAAAGCCTCCTTCTTCCCATCTTTCCCATTCTTCACATTTAGTCCATTTCCATGTCCATTGGCCCTTCTTTTAGGTGACGACGGTGAAATTCTTCCCTGACCACATAAGTCCGGTAAAAAGTTAGCAAAAACCATTGCATCATGGCCATTCTCAAAAAATTGAGACTGATAATTACCATAAAAAACCCTCAACACTGCAGGGTATCGAAAAGCAAACTTCTTTCCTTTCCGCCACAGCACATCCTTGGCCGAATTAAACTCACGTCAACGTCTAATAATTCCTTGACTCAAATCAGCATAGAAAAAAACTATTATTTTGAATCATCACTGGGGTTGACTTTGTCTTGCCTTCTGTACCGCCAATTGTAAAATCATTTCTCTATCCTGATAATTCAAGCACCGAATTAACACTGATCGTGATGGTTGACCCGGTAACGGTTTTCTCCTCAACGCTCTATGTGCCCTTTCCAGTACCAAACCACCCGGAAAGAACTCTTTACCTAACGCAATTAAATACTTAAATTCTTTTTAAAATTTATTGGATCTGCACCTTCAATATCTTCCAGAAGATCCACAATTTTTACATTATTTCTCCGACTTTGATTTTCCAATGATTCAATTTTTTTCAATAAATCTCTCTTCTGAATTCCCCAATCCATGAACGAATCTTCCACTTTCTCTATTTTATCTTTATTACGTACAACCTGCTCTTTACATTCAGAAATAGCTGTCTCAAGCTTTTTAAAATTTTCTTGTACTACATCTACTGAAGTAAGGCATTTATTAATATCACTCTTAAGTGTAGATATATCTTCAGAAACATTAAACCTTGTAGATTGCATTTGAGTCATTTGATGAGACAGTATCCATATGTCAGCAATCCCTTCCAGCACAGTAAAAATAGAGTTCAGTCCAGATTCCAGTGCCACATCTTGAGACCCACTTTCTACAAGCTCCTCCTCCAATTGTTCCTGTGAACTGGCCATGAAAGATAAGTCTTCTTCTTGTTCCAGCGTTGTCAAGGCTTTTCCTGTGCGGCTGCGGGACTGGACACCCGATGACGGCACCCTGACCACATTGGGGCGCCGCTGCACAGGCCCCCCAGCAGACCACATATACGCCAATAAATCGCGGACCCTGGAAGCACCGTACATGCCCGGCAGGGCCAGGAGCTGCACAGGGGTGGTCTACAACACCTTCTGGTGCGTCCCCGACTCCCCTGACGTCAGCGCAGACCCAAGGGCTCTTTGTTCAATTGGGTCGCCCACGCGTACGACCGCGAACGCGCGGGTCAATGTCAGTCGATTTCATCAAGAGGCCAGCGCCATCTTGAGAAGACAAGACCGGCGCCAGCATAATACTTAGCCTAGCTGGGATTCTCTGTGTCTTAGAAGTTCCTGACGACAACTCCGTGGTTCCAACTGGACAAGTAGGCCTCAATTCTTCAGTACTTTTAAAAAGTTTTTTTTCTGTAATTGAGTCTTAGGTTTTTTAATATTAGCTGCCATCATAGACACCTAATGTACTTAGAAGCAAAAATAAAACGTTTATATACTTAGATTAAAGTTTAAAATGGGTGTTTAAAAAAAACTGGCTGGGGAGGATTAGGACTGCACATCTGCCCTCTACGCCATCTTGCCACACCCCCCAATCAACTTGCTTCCTGATGCAGTACATTATAGGACAAGGAAACTGCTCACAGCAACCAGCTGACATGAGTTTTGACTCCTTCATGCAACTTAACACTGGTATCACAGCTTTAAGCGATCATCCATGGAGGGTCCTGGTAAATATGCTTTTGTAGCAGGACGGTATGGTTATAGCTCAAGGTTAAAAAAAAAGAATCTCACACAAAGGGAGTATAATTGACACTGATTTTATTGGGTTGCAGCTCTGCCTTTTATAAGCAGCTGGACGGGTCACCAAATATGCAGCAAACTGAGATAAACAGCCCAACAAGAAAGTCAGATACAAGGAAGAGAGGTAGAGGACACAGGTCCTGGACTGGACTCAGGGGAAGAGGAGGGAGAACATCAAGCTCTGCACAGAGTAATGGAAGATGAAGGGAAGGGACAGTACATGGATAAAAAAAAATTTCAAGAATATATGAAAAGAATGGCTGACACAAGAATTTAGTGAAATAAAAAGGTACAGAAGAAAAAGTGAGTAGATTAGAGATGGTCATGACAGAAATAGGGAAAAGAGTAGACAAGGTGGAAGAACGAGAAACTGCCGTAGAAATGGAAGTGGACAACTTAAAAAGGAAACTGATAAAAAAGTTAAAGAAACACAGGAGTTGTTAGCTCAGAAGATGGATATAATGGAAAACTATAATAGGAGAAACAATATAAAGATAGTGGGCCTTAAGGAAGATGAAGAAGGCAAAGATATGAAAGAATTTGTAAAAGATTGGATCCCCAGGGTCCTAGAATTACAGGAAGGAATGGAAATAGAATGGGCACACAGAATATTAGCCCCTAAACCACAGCCACAACAAAAACCAAGATCCATTCTCATAAAATTCCTGAGATATACGACAAGAGAAAATATATTGGAGAAGGCAATGAAAAAAATGAGAGAAGACAAAAAGCCACTGGAATACAAAGGTCAAAAAAATTTTTTCTCCTCAGACATAAGTTTTGAGCTCCTGAAGAAGAGGAAGGAGTTTAACACAGCAAAATCGATCCTATGGAAGAAAGGCTATAAATTTATGTTAAGATATCCAGCCGTGCTTAAAATAGTTATCCCGGGGCAGCAAAGCAGACTGTTCTCGGATCTGGAGTAAGCACGAGAATTTGCACAACGCCTGCAAAACAGACAGAGAGATAAAGAGATGTAACAAGAACAAGAATGAAAAAAATAATGTATAAGTAAGAACTAAGAAAGGGAAGAAAGGAAGTAAAGGGGAAATTAAGAGGGTGAGCTTTGTTATATGTGAAGATAACAGTCTTTTCTGGAGGGGGATGGGTGGGAAAGAATAACAGTCACTGCGAAATCAGTTGACACTTGCGAGCGGGTTCGCAATCCAAATGGAGAGGGGAGATGTGGTTGCCCGGCAAGGGATAAGGGGAAACTCAGAGAGGGGGGAGGGGGGACATTTGGGGTTGAAGGAATTTTAGATATGGGAAAAGTGGAAATATTTTATGTTTTACAGTGTCTTACAGTGTGTTCAAAAAAAGAAAATAGAAATGGATATGGGGGAAAGGTGGTGATGAGGAAGCGGAAATGAAAGGTAAACAAAGTATGAAATGGCCATGTTGAACTTTATGACTA
Organism: Narcine bancroftii; assembly: GCF_036971445.1. Taxonomy (NCBI): domain Eukaryota; kingdom Metazoa; phylum Chordata; class Chondrichthyes; order Torpediniformes; family Narcinidae; genus Narcine; species Narcine bancroftii. The sequence goes on from NC_091473.1 coordinate 245,009,125, forward strand.
TAAATATTAATGGAATACATAACCAAATCAAAAGGAAAAGGCTGTTAAATTTACTGAAGAAAGAAAAAATTGATATAGCATTTGTGCAAGAAACACATTAACTGAAGTGGAACATAATAAATTAAGGAGAGATTGGGTAGGGCACGTAATGGCAGCATCATATAATTCAAAACCAGAGGTGTAGCTATATTAATCAATAAAAATGTACCAATCAAAATAGAGGAGGAAATAATAGACCCAGCAGGGAGGTATGTAATGATAAAGTGTCAGATATATTCAGAATTTTGGAATTTGCTCAATGTATATGCACCTAATGAAGAGGATCAAAAAATTACGCAAGATATCTTTTTGAAGATTGCAGATATGCAGGGAAATATACTGATAGGAGGGGACTTTAACCTTAATTTGGACTCAAAGATGGATAAAACTAGAAAAAAGACTAGCAAAAAGAACAAAGTAACCAAATTTATGGTTAAATCGATGCAGGAAATGCAACTTTTGGATATATGGAGGAGACAATACGCAAAGGAAAAGGAATACTCATATTATTCGGGTAGACATAAAACATACTCAAGGATAGACCTGTTCCTGTTATCAGCCCACATCCAAGGGAGAGTTAGAAAAATGGAATATAAAGCTAGATTTTTATCAGATCACTCACCCCTGTTATTAGCAATAGAGCTGGAGGACATCCCACCGAGAACGTATAGATGGAGATTAAACTCCATGCCACTTAAAAGACAGGATTTTAGAGAATTAATTGAGCGACAAATTAAAATGTACTTTGAAATAAATATGGAATCAGTGAAATATAAGTTTATACTATGGGATGCAATGAAAGCATTCATCAGCGAGCAGATAATAAGTTATGTAACTAAGATGAAGAAGAACTACAATCGGGAAATAGAATAGCTATAAAGGGAAATAGCAAGTACAGAAAAAGAATTAGCAATAAAAGAAGAGAATTGGTGGACAAAAAATTAAAATATGAAACACTACAAACATATAAGGTGGAGAAGAACATAATGAAGACAAAACAGAAGTATTATGAGCTTGGAGAGAAAATGCACAAAATACTAGCTTGGCAGCTTAAGACAGAACAAACTAAAAGAACAGTATTGGCATCAAGGAAAAAGGAAAAACAAATTACATAAAATCCAACAGAGATCAATGAAAACTTCAAGGAATTCTACAAGCAACTATATCGAACTGAAAACAAAGGGAAAGAAGACAAAATAGATGAGTTTCTAGCTAAAATTGAACTCTGTTAGTTTTCGGGTAGTTTTAGGGAAGAGCAAGGAGGGGCCTAAAGTTGAGGTTCTGGATTGGAGGAGAGCAAATTTCAAAGGAATAAGAAGGGATTTGGGGAGTATTGAGTGGGACAGGATATTTTCAGGTAAGGATGTAAATGAAAAATGGAGGATATTCAAAAGAGAAATTTTTGCAGGTACAGAGTAGATATGTCCCAGTGAGGATCAAAGGAAAGGCTGGAAGTCATAGGGAGGCTTGGTTTTCGAGGAATATTGGAAATTTGGTTAGGAGAAAAAGGGAGGTGTACAAGACGTATAAAGAGCAGGGAGCTGAGAGTTTGAAGGAGGACTACAAGGAGTATAGAAGGAATCTTAAGAAAGAAATTAGAAAGGCCAAAAAAAGGCACGAAGAGGCTTTGGCAGACAGAGTAAAAATAAATCCAAAGGGTTTCTATAGGTACATTAAAAGTAAAAGATTAGTGAGGGATAAAATTGGACCCCTTGTAGATAGTGAGGGGAGGCTGAGTGAGAAGTCAGAGGAAATGGGGAGGAAATTTTGAATGATTTCTTTGCCTCGGTATTCACTAGGGAAAAAAAATATTGAACCAGTTGAAGTAAAGAAAAATAGTGGGGAGGTCATGAAGCATATAAGGATAACCAAGGAGGTAGTGATGGCTGTGTTAAAAAAGATAAAGGTGGATAAATCTCTGGCACCGGTCAAAATATTCCCAAGGACACTCAGGGAGGCTTGTGGACAGATAATGGGGCCATTAACAGAGATATATTTAGGATGTCACTGGTCACGGGGGTAGTGCCAAAGGATTGGAGGGTGGCGCATGTGGTTCCGTTGTTTAAGAAAGGGTCCAAATGTAAACCTGGGAATTATAGGCCCGTGAGTCTGACGTCTGTGGTGGGTAAGTTGATGGACAGTGTTCTGAGGGATGGTATTTACAAATATTTGGAGGTACAGGGATTAATAGGGAGTAATCAGCATGGTTTTGTCAGGGGTAGATCATGCTTGACAAACCTGATTGAGTTTTTCGAGGGGGTTACAAAAAAGGTTGATGAAGGGAAAGTTGTGGATGTTTTCTATTTAGACTTTAGTAAAGCTTTTGACAAAGTTCCCCACAGGAGGTTAGGAAAAAATGTGGAGGCATTAGGTATAAATAAGGAGGTAGTGAAATGGATTCAGCAATGGTTGGATGGGAGGTGTCAAGAGAGTAATGGTAGAAAATTGTTTGTCCAGTTGGAGGCCGGTGACTAGTGGAGTTCCTCAGGGATCGGTCCTGGGTCCACTATTGTTTGTTATATATATTAACGATCTGGAAGTAGGGGCAGAGAATTGGATAAGCAAGTTTGCGGATGATACAAAGATTGGTGGTGTTATGGACAGTGTGGAAGATTACCGTAGATTAAAAGGTGATTTTGGAAGGCTGGAGGTGTGGGCTGAGAAATGGCTGATGGAATTTAATACAGATAAGAGTGAGGTGTTACATTTTGGAAAGGCAAATCTAAATAGGTCATATGCATTAAATGGTAGGCTATTGAGATGTGCAGAGCAACAAAGGGATTTAGGAGTTGTGGTAAATAGTACCCTCAAGGCTGATACTCCGGTAGATGGTGTGGCGAAGAAGGCATTTGGAATGTTGGCCTTCATAAATCGTAGTATTGAATTCAAGAGTAGGAAGGTTATGATGAAATTGTACAAGGCATTGGTGAGGCCAAATTTGGAGTAGTGTGTACAGTTTTGGTCACCAAATTATAGGAAAGATATAAACAAAATAGAGAGAGTGCAGAGAAGGTTCACGAGAACGTTGACAGGATTTCAAGGTTTGAGTTACAGGGAAAGGTTGTGCAGACTGGGGCTTTTTTCTCTGGAGCGTAGAAGATTGAGGGGGGACTTGATAGAGGTGTTTAAGATTTGAAAAGGGACAGACATAGTAAACGTGGATAGGCTTTTTCAATTAAGAGTGGGGGAGATTCAAACTAGAGGGCATGGTTTAAGATTGAAGGGGGAAAATTATAAGGGGAACATGAGGGGAAATTTCTTTATGCAAAGGGTGGTAGAGATGTGGAATGAGCTTCCGGCAGACGTGGTCGAGGCGGGATATTGGTTACATTTAAGGAAAGACTGGATAGTTACATGGAGAGGAGAGGACTGGAGGGGTATGGACCGGGTGCTGGTCAGTGGGACTAGGAGGGTGGGAATTTGTTATGGCATGGACTAGTAGGGCCGAACTGGCCTGTTCTGTGCTGTAAGTGGTTATATGGTTATATGAACTACCAAATTTGCAAGAAGAGGAGCAAAATAAATTAATAAAACCATTTGAAATAGAGGAAATACAGAATATATTAAAAAAACTACCAAACAATAAAATGCCGGGAGAGGTTGGACTCCCAATAGAATTCCATAAAACATTTAAAGACTTATTGATTCCTCCTCTCCTGGAAGTAATGAACCAGATTGAAGAAACACAAAACATGCCAAATTCATGCAAAACAGCAATAATTACAATAATACCAAAGGCGGGGAAAGATCCATTAACACCAGGATCAGTAGACCAATATCTCTACTTAACACAGATTATAAGATAATAGCTAAACTATTAGCAAACAGATTGGCTGACTGTGCATCAAAAATAGTAAAACTAGATCAAACTGGATTTATTAAGAAAAGACGAACAACGGACAATATCTGTAAGTTCATTAACTTAATCCATGCAGTACAAAGAAACAAGACGCCAACAATGGCGGTTGCCTTAGACGCAGAGAAAGCCTTTGACAGAGGAGAATGGAATTATTTATTCAAAGTACTACAGAGGTTCAACCTACCAGAGAAATATATTAATTGGATTAAAGCATTATATAAGGGACCATTGGCGAAGGTGACAGTTAATGGATATATATCAAATCAATTTAAATTAAGCAGATCAACTAGGCAGGGATGTCCACTATCTCCCTCACTGTTCACGTTAGCTATAGAACCACTGGCAGAACTGATAAGAACAGAAAATAAAATAAGAGGGATAAAACTAAAAGAGAAGGAATATAAAATCAGTCTATTTGCAGATGACGTCATAGTATACTTAACAGAACCAGATATATCAATAAAAGAATTACATAAGAAATTGAAGGAATATGGAGAAGTATCGGGGTACAAGATCAACGCAAGTAAAAGTGAAGCGATGCCAATGGATAATGCGGATTTCACAAAGTTTAAGAAAGAATCACCATTTCGATGGCAAACACAAGCAATTCGATACCTAGGTATACAACTAGATAATAATCTAGGCCATCTATGCAAACTAAATTATCAGCCATTAATGAAGAAATTACAAGACGACTTAGAACATTGGAAAGACTTACCACTAACACTGATAGGAAGGTAAATTGTATTAAAATGAATATCTTCCCAAGGATACAATACCTATTTCAATCAATTCCAATTCACCTAACAGAGAAATTCTTCAAGGAGCTAAAGAAAATAATAAGGAAATTCTTATGGAAAGGGGGGATACCGAGGATAGCGCTAGATAAATTAACAGAATGGTACAAACAAGGGGGCTTACAGCCACCAAACTTTAAGAATTATTATAGAGCAGCACAATTAAGATACCTATCAGATTTTTATCAAACAAGGGAAAAACCAAATTGGACCAGATTAAAGCTAGATAAAATAGGGGAGAAGGTACCCGAACATATACTATATAAGTGGGATGAAAAGCTGGTGCAACATAGGAATTCACCAGTACTGCACTATCTACTCAACATTTGGAAGAAGATTCACGTAGAAAGGAATAAAACAAATGATCAACTACCAAAACTAATATTGACGCAAAATCAACTAATCCCTTTCACAAGAGATAGCCTTTCCTTTAGAGAATGGGAGAGAAAAGGGATCAAAAGAATAGAAAATTGTTTTTTGGGAAATAAATTATTATCTTTTAAACAAATGAAGGACAAATATGGTATAACTCACGGTACAATGTTTGCATACCACCAACTGAAAACCTACTTGAAGGACAAATTGGGAAACAGGCTGAGGTTACCAGAAAGAAGCAATTTTGTGTATGTGATTACAGACACAATGATAATTAAAAGATTTATAACAAATATGTACATCAAACTGCAAGAGAAAGAACGAGGAAACAAGCTGTAAACCCAAACAAAAATGGGAACAAGATCTCAACACAAAGATAAAGAATGAAACACGGGAAAAGCTATGCTCCGGAAGTATGAGAATTACAATAAACACAAGATTACACATGATACAATATAATTGGTTACATAGGCTATACACCACACCCCAAAAGTTAAATAAATGGGACCCAACAGTATCAGACAGATGTTTTCGCTGTAAGAAGGAAACGGGAACAACAGTACATGCAATTTGGGCATGTGAGAAAGTGGAAAAGTTTTGGGAAGAACTAAATCAGGTATTAAATAAAATCACAAAAAGCAACATTCCAAAAAATCCAGAGATCTTTCTTCTAAGAAATATAAGAAGTAAAGAACTTGGACTCGATTTGGATGGAGCACAAAAAAGATTTATTATGATAGCCTTAGCTGTAGCAAAAAAATGGAAATTAGAATAGAGCCTGAGAATACAGCAATGGTAATAGAAATGAATAAATGTATTCCATTGGAAAAAATAACATATAATTTAAGAAATAACATCACAATATTCGAACAAATTTGGGAACCGTACATGGAACACAACAGAGAAGTCCTACCGTGGACCTCCACCACCTAAAATGACAGAAGGAGAAGACGACGAAATGAACTGACCCAGTGTGTAAAGTAGATGATACAATTTTATTGTTTATTTTCATTGTGTGATGACATTGTTTAATGGGTTTAATGTATCATGCATGTTGAATGTTGAGTGAGTGGGGAGGGAAGGGAGGGGGAAAAAGGGGAGAAAATGACACTATATTCAAAAGGGAAATGTTTGTGTGTATTTTGGTCAATATGGTTCATAGTGTGAAAAATAAAAAAGTTTTTTAAAGAATCAGCAACCACAGGCTTGTGGGAGAGAAGAAACTGAGAACTTACTATGGTTTGTGTGATAAGATGCTTCGTCATATCCGTCAGGAGGTATCACATGTGTGGAATTTAAAATCAAGGGAAAATGTCATAGAAGAAATGTGATGAATGGCTCATGGCTCAAGTCTTAAAGCAAAACTGTACAGTTTGTCAGTCCAGTGGCTGATCACACAGCTACTGAGGTCAGCAGGAATCCCAACAGTAAAAGGTGCCTCACAGGCATATGCATCACTCCTTGAAAAGAAAATCATACAAAACTTAAACCCCAGAGTATTAAACACCCCATGTTGGAATAAAGAAACAGATTCAGTCTGGTTCAAATTCTAAAATTCACAGAAATAGAACACAGAATTTATTTTTTTTCTGAAATTGTACCCTGAACTCATTAGAGGAGAGAGAAAACTCTTTGCACGGTTTCATTCGTGTAAAAAAAAATGTTCTTTCACACAGAAGGACTGCAAAAGCAAAGGTAGTTCCTGCAAATTAAAGGAAAATGCTCTCAAACTGCCATTGCCAATATTGTTTTGACTATGGCCATTTAGGACTTTGCGCATTTATGAACCACCATCCCTGTGAAGCAGTCAAGTTTTGGTTTCTTCTGTACCTCTCTCCTACCCACACATAAAGAAACAAAATTATTTATTTTATGTGAAAATAAGACTTTTATTTAAATGTGCTGTGGCCCCCAGGCGCCATTGAGAATGGCTGCTCGAAAAGAACAGCACCCAAAAACTCAAAGCCACCCAGCACAAAGTATTGTATGTCGCTTGACTGTCTCAGATTCTTCCATGCTAAGCATTCCCTTCCTCTACAATTGACACACCATGGCCACAATGTGCACTATCTGAACCACATGCTGCGGTAACACAACAAGACTTTAACAACACTTTTCAAACTTGTAAATTCCACCAGGTTAAAAGACAGGTGCTGCTGTCACATGAAAGCACCTGGAAGTTACATTCACTGTTGTCCTGGAAATAGATTTTCAGATTTCAGATTTACTATCAGAGTACATACATGACATCACATGCAACCCTGAAATTCCTTTTTCCCGCAGGCATAGCAAAAAAGTAAACTGTATTCAGTGTTAACATGTAAACAATCAATTGAATTGTTAACAGGTAACGAATGAAAACAACTGACTGTGCAACACAGAGAGAGCAAAGAAAAATCAGTAAAGTGCACAAGTAAGAGTCCTTAAATGAGTCTCTGATTGACTTTGTTGTTGAAGAGTCTGGTGATAGAGAGGTCGCAACTGTTCCTGAACCTGCTGGTGTGAGTTTTGTGGCACCTCTACCTCTTTCCTGATGGCAGCAGCGAGAACAGAGCATGTGCTGGGTGGAGCGGGTCTTTCATGATTGCTGCAGCTCCCTAGATCAGTGGCTCTCAAACTTTTTCTTTCCACTCGTACCACTTTAAGTAATCCTATCCCATAAGGGCTCTGTGATTAGTAAGGGATTGCTTAAGGTGGTGGTATGTGAGTGGGAAGTCAAGGTTGAAAATGTCTGCTCTAGACCCAATTGTTACTGAAATATTTTGCTTGAGAAAAATTGTCATTGGCCCATTTCCTTTGGAGTTACGAAACCATGCACATAATGAGTCAATTAGGTATGATTAAAACAGTGGTTTTCAAACTTTTTCTTCCCACTTACATACCAACTTAAGCAATCACTTACTAATCATAAAACACCTCTGGCATAAGGGAATACTTAAAGTGGTATGAGAGTGGAAAGAAAAAAGGTTGAGAACCATTGCTGTAGATGTACTCCTCGTAGGGAGGGTTTTGCCTATAATGTCCTAGGCTGTGTCCACTACTCTTTGGAGGACTTTATGCTCAAATATATTGGTGATGCAGTCAGTCAGCACACTTTCCACCACATATCTGTAGAAATTTGCCAGAGTTTCTGGTGTCATATCAAACATCTGCATACTCCTGAGGAAGTAGAGATGCTGTCGTGCTTTCTTCATGATGCCATTGATGTGTTGGGTCCAGGAAAGACCCTCCGAGATACTAACTCCCAAGAACCTAGATTTGCTCATCCTCTCCACATCTGATCTCCCAATAATCACTGGATTGTATACCTTTGGCTTTCCTTTCCTGAAGTCAACAATCAACCAAGTTTTCAATCTCCATCCTATATGCAATCCCATATGATTAGATCGATGGGGTACTTCATGGTCAGCCAATTGTGGTGAAGGGCCTGTTTCCATGCTGTGGAACTCAATGCCTTCCTTTACACCAGCTATTCTCAATAGGGGCTCTACAGTACCACCAACCCCGCCCCACCCCCACCCCCGGGACACAGAACATTTATATAAAAGCCTTGTTTTCTTTTCACCTCATGTAACATGAATATAGATTTAAAGATCTGAAAAGTTTGGGAGATTGTTTTAAAGAGGGTAAGTTTTTATCTTTTAATCAGATGAGGGGAAGATTTTGGTATTGATAAGAACTTTTTATTTCTTTTTATCAAATTCGATCTTTGGTAAAATGTATGTTTGGTAGAGATATGATTTTACCTAAAATGACTAAATTTGAGACTTTTCTTATGAAGGAACCAGAGAAGGGTTAAATTTCATCTATGTATCAAATATTACAGGATGGTATGAATAAAAAGGGTTGGGATAGATCTAAAATTAAATGGGAAGCGGATATTGGTTTTATTTTTTCTGAAGATGATTGGTTAGATATCTGTTATGATAGTGTAACTAGATTGATAAATGCATGTTATGCAATGATTAATTACAATTTTTTACATTAATTATATTTGACACCTGAAAATTTTTAAAAATATGGTTTTAATAAATCAGATTTGTGTTTTAGATGTGATGATACGATTGGAACATTTTTTCATGCTGTTTGGTTATGTATACATATACAATCTTTTTGGAAGAAAATTCAATCATTTTTAGAATACCTGTATAAGATTAAAATAGTTTTAGATCCAACAGTATTTTTATTGGGTAGTTTGCAACCTCTGAAAAGTTTGGGATTAGATAAGTTCCAGCTTGCTTTTGTATATTTAGCTTTATCCGTAGTGAAAAAATGTATTGCTAGTACGTGGAAAGATAACAAATATGACTGATATTAAAAGATGACATAATGAGATGAAATATTGTTTAATAATGGAAAAATTATGTATGCTTCGCATGATAATTATAATTTTTTATTAATAAGTGGCTGTTATACTTGGAATATTTACATTTCAATTTATATTGATGAGATTTTAATATGTATATTTAACTTTTTCTTTAATATTCTTTCTTTTTTTTATGGCTCTCCTTAGGAGAGTTGACTGAAGGGGGGGTTCTTTTCTTTTATATATAAAAAAGACTTTCATGTTCATGTTTAATTGCTGCATATGTCATATATTATTTGTTTTTTGAATGAATAAATAAAGTTTAAAAAATGTAACATGAATATTTTCTTATGTTGTCAGTAGGAGAGAAATAAAGAAACCAAAACACAACTGCTTCACAGGGAAAGGGGGCCATAAACTTGGAGCAGAATCCTAAGAGGGCCATAGCCAAAAAAAGGTTGAGAATGGGTTCCAAGGCCCTAAGCACTTAAATTTCCATTGTAAAATGCTTTACCTCTCCACCTCTTTGCTCATTGAAAACTTTCCACCTTAATTAAGTTTTACTAATTATTTAAATTTACATTAAAATAAAATTAGACATACAGCACAATAACAGGCCCTTTCGGCCCATAAGCCTGTGCCGCCTAATTACACCTAATTGTAATCTAAATGTTTTGAAGGGTGGGAGGAAACCCCTTACAGACAGCACCAGATTCAAACCCCGGTCAAAGGAACCGTAATAGCATTAAGCTAACCACTTCGCCAACCATGCCGCCCCAATTATGTGACACAATATCCAATTTGGCCCAAGAAAGATGCTTACGGCCCATTATGGTTTAATAGAGGGCTCCATAACATAAGCAAATAATTTTGTTTATGTCTGTTGTGCAAGGCAATAGAGCATTGGGACGAGCTGCATCTAGAGTTCCTTCAGGACAGAACGGGAGGGGAGAAAATAAGGAACCAAGAAATTTAAAAAAAGGAAGTGAAGCTTGCTTTGAGATTCCAACACATAGTAAAGAAAACCAACCCACCAAACTCTTAACAGTTCCTCTTTGAGCAATTCCAGTAAGCTTTGTCAATCGAAAGAACAACTTATGATATTTTACACAGAACTCCCCAAAACTTCAAGCTATTAATTGACAGAAATGACAGGAATTCAGAGGTATCCAGAATTTGCAATTTATTGTCAGTTTGGTAAACATCCCAAAGAAATTTTTTTTTAAATGTAGCCGCACAGTACGTTAACAGGCCTTTTCAGCCCACAAGCCCAGACCGCCAAATTACACCCAATTAGCATACAACCTTGGTACGTTTCAAACTGTGAGAGGAAACTGGAGCCCCCCCCCCCCGGAGGAAACCAATGCAGACACTGGGAGAACACACCAACTCCTTATAGACAGCACTGGATTCGATCCCGGTCCTAACAGGGAAGCGTTAACCGAGTCGTCTTTTGAGGAAGTTTACTGCTCTTTCAGGCAAAATACCTTCTACTACATGTTGCCACTCAGCAACATGTATTCTGCATTGGATACTGCTGGGGGGAATAGCCTATCAGGGACGAGTCGTGGGGGTCAGGTCTCTGGCACAGGGGGTGCCCCTGAGGTTCAGAAGGGAATGAGGGATAAGAACAGGATCCTTGTAGTTGGGGACTCATTAGTCAGAGGGACAGATAGAAGGTTTGTGGGACGAGATCGGGGATCCAGGTTGGTCTGTTGCCTCCCTGGTGCCAGGGTCAGGGATATCTCTGATCGAGTTGATAGCATTCTGCAAGGGGAAGGAGAACAGCCAGAAGTCGTGGTCCATGTGGGGACCAATGACTTAGTTCGAAGTGGGGATGAGGTCCTTGTAGAGCTTGTCGAAAGAATCAAAGACTTGTTGATCCAAACCAAGGCTTTTATTAGCAAAAGACAGGAGCTCTTCACAGGTGGCCGACCAGTCAGGAATGATCCGACCTGGCTAGGGACACAACCCTTTAAGGCCCAGACAGTAGGCATGGCTAAGCTCTCAGCCAATCGCTGTAAGCACAGTCTAGATACTATATACACTATGTACATTGGTGAGAGATCTGTACTTATCACAGTCCTGAAACAGGATTATGTGGAATTAGGTAGGAAGTTAAAAAACAGGACCTCCAAGGTAGTAATCTCTGGATAGCTGCCAGTGCCACGTGCTAGTGAGGGTAGAAATAGGAAGATGTGGAGGATGAATGCGTGGCTAAAGAGATGGTGCAGGGGGCGAGGGATAAGATTTCTGGATCATTGGGATCTCTTCTGGGGAAGGTCGGACCTGTACAAAAGGGACGGACTCCACTCGAACTGGAGGGGGACCAATGTGCTGGCAAGCAGATTTGCTAGGGCTGTGGGGGAAGATTTAAACTAGTTTGGCGGGGGGGTGGGGAACAGAGTGTGAGAGCAGTGTCAAGGGAGCATGGCCACCTAGATAAGAATAATAACGATAACAAAGGTAGGATGGAGATTAGGGTAAAAGGTAGAAAAGAGAATATAGGTGAGGGACATTCTCTGAAATGCATATATTTTAATGCAAGAAGCATAGTGAACAAGGTAGATGAGCTTAGAGCATGGACAGATACATGGGGTCATGATATTGTGGCAATTAGTGAGACCTGGTTACAGGAGGGGCAGGACTGGAAACTTAATATTCCAGGATACATTTGTTTTAGATGTGATAGATCAGGGGGTAAAAAAGGGGGAGGAGTTGCTCTGCTTGTTAAGGAGGACATTACTGCCGTGAGGTGGCAGGATGGTCTGGAGGCAGTGAGGCTGTTTGGGTGGAATTGAGGGGTGAAGGAGGCATGAGGGTGCTAATAGAGGTGTATTACAGTCCACCAAATGGGCCAAGAAAATTAGAGGAACAAATTTGTAGGGAGATAATCATAAGGTAGTGATAGTGGGAGATTTTAACTTCCCTCACATTGATTGGGATACCCATACAGTTAGAGGGCTGGATGGGCTCGAGTTCGTTAAATGTGTTCAAGATTGTTTTCTAAATCAATTAGTAGAAGAACCGACTCGAGACGGTGTAATAATGAATCTCCTGTTAGGGAACGAGCTAGGTCAGGTATCGGACATTAATGTTGAAGAACAAATTGGGTCTAGTGATCATAACTCTGTTAGTTTTAGGGAAGAGCAAGGACGGGCCTAAAGTTGAGGTTTTGGATTGGAGAAGAGCAAATTTCGAAGGAATAAGAAGGGATTTGGGGAGTATTGAGTGGGACAGGATATTTTCAGGTAAGGATGTAAATGAAAAATGGAGGATATTCAAAAAAGAAATTTTGAGGGTACAGAGTAGATATGTCCCAGTGAGGATCAAAGGAAAGGCTGGAAGTCATAGGGAGGCTTGGTTTTCGAGGAATATTGGAAATTAGGTTAGGAGAAAAAGGGAGGCGTACAAGAGGTATAAAGAGCAGGGAGCTGAGAATTTGAAGGAAGACTACAAGGAATGTAGAAGGAATCTTAAGAAATTAGAAAGGCCAAAAAAAGGCACGAAGAGGCTTTGGCAGACAGAGTAAAAATAAATCCAAAGTGTTTCTATAGGTACATTAAAAGTAAAAGATTAGTGAGGGCTAAAATTGGACCCCTTGTAGATAGCGAGGGTAGGCTGAGTGAGAAGTCAGAGGAAATGGGGGAAATTTTGAATGATTTCTTTGCCTTGGTATTCACTAGAGAAAAAAATATTGAACCAGTTGAAGTAAAGAAAAATAGTGGGGAGGTCATGAAGCATATACGGATAACCGAGGAGATAGTGATGGCTGTGTTGAAAAAGATAAAGGTGGATAAATCTCTGGGACCGGACAAAATATTCCCAAGCACACTCAGGGAGGCTTGTGGACAGATAGTGGGGCCATTAACAGAGATATTAAGGATGTCACTGGCAACGGGGGTAGTGCCAAAGGATTGGAGGGTGGCGCATGTGGTTCCGCTGTTTAAGAAAGGGTCCAAATGTAAACCTGGGAATTATAGGCCCGTGAGTCTGACGTCTGTGGTGGGCAAGTTGATGGAAAGAGTTCTGAGGGATGGTATTTACAAATATTTGGAGGTACAGGGATTGATAGGGAGTAATCAGCATGGTTTTGTCAGGGGTAGATCATGCTTGACAAAACTGATTGAGTTTTTCGAGGGGGTTACAAAAAAGGTTGATGAAGGGAAAGCTGTGGATGTTTTCTATTTAGACTTTAGTAAAGCTTTTGACAAAGTTCCCCACAGGAGGTTAGGAAAAAATGTGGAGGCATTAGGTATAAATAAGGAGGTAGTGAAATGGATTCAGCAATGGTTAGATGGGAGGTGTCAAGAGAGTAATGGTAGAAAATTGTTTGTCCAGTTGGAGACTGGTGACTAGTGGAGTTCCTCAGGGATCGGTCCTGGGTACACTATTGTTTGTTATATATATTAACGATCTGGAAGTAGGGGTGGAGAATTGGATAAGCAAGTTTGCGGATGATACAAAGATTGGTGGTGTTGTGGACAGTGTGGAAGTTTACCGTAGATTAAAAGGTGATTTAGGAAGGCTGGAGGTGTGGGCTGAGAAATGGCTGATGGAATTTAATACAGATAAGTGTGAGGTGTTATATTTTGGAAAGGTAAATCTAAATAGGTCATATGCATTAAATGGTTGAGGGGGGACTTGATAGAGATGTTTAAGATTTTAAAAGGGACAGAGTAAATGTGGATAGGCTTTTTCAATTAAGAGTGGGGGAGATTCAAACTAGAGGGCATGGTTTAAGATTGAAGGGGGGAAATTATAAGGGGAACATGAGGGGAAATTTCTTTACGCAAAGGGTGGTAGGGATGTGGAATGAGCTTCCGGCAGACGTGGTTGAGGCGGGATTGATGGTTACATTTAAGGAAAGACTGGATAGTTACATGGAGGGGGATGGACCGGGTGCTGGTCAGTGGGACTAGGAGGGTGGGGATTTGTTACGGCATGGACTAGTAAGGCCGAACTGGCCTGTTCTGTGCTGTAAGTGGTAATATGGTTATAAATGGGTGTTAAAAAGAGGAACATTAACGATCCCAATTGCAATAGTGACTGTTCAGAGTTCTCTTGGCCCTTCGATATGGACAGGGCCATTGTAGGGTTCTCATAATTAGTTTCAGCACACCGGGCTTGGAAGAAACTGAAGGTCAGTTGCCTAAGATTCTGAGAGAATGAATTTCGCTTGAAATGGTGTGACGGGGACAGTGTTAGATCAGGTCAGTAAAGGGCACCCTCTCTCTTTCTCTGAATTTTGTTCCCTCACCTCTCCGCTGGAGTCAGCAGTACGTCAAGGCTGGAATCAACAGGGCAGCAGCTGGCAGCCTCAAGGTGGTGTGTGGCTGCGGGGGGCATTCTGCGTTGCGGCGGTGTGCCGAGCTGGAAGAATGGCGAAGAGTCAAGGAAGTAGTCAGAGGGTCTGGAGCGGTGGGCTGCATGCTGGCTTGGGCACCCACTCCAAGGAACTGTAGGCTGAAGGAGTTTCCCTGAATAAATAGGCTGGAGGACTCTTGCTACCATCTGTGGCCCGGTAGTGGTCGGAAACCTCAGACGGCAGTGCAGCAGAAGGCTGCAGCAGCCTCTGGATGGGGGGAATGGCAACTGCTGAGTCAAGAGTCACTTTCTGCTGATATGGACATTGCTATCCTGTCCCACTGAGCCCACGGATTGGTCTCGGACTATAAACGTTCCATTCACCGTTACATTTGTACATTCTGTTGAGGTAGTTTGTTTCAAAGTTTAATGCAATGTTATGCTGTTAATTTGTAAGTGTTAAAATTGTAATTGGGAGGCTGTGACAAGATGGCGGCTGTGGTTCGTGATGGCTGCACAGCAATTGCTTGCAGTGGTTTTATTTTGCCCGCTCCTATGTTTGGTCTTGTGCATAGCATTATGTTATTATGCAATATCTTGTCTTGGAGAAATGCAATCTCATTTTTATGGGTGTTTTACAGTTTTAAAAATGACAAATAAACTCTGACTGATCACTCAATCTATTCCCCCCACCAAATTTTGTTGCAGACTCTTTCATTATCTTTCCTTTCCCATACAAATCCATCAGCAAGTTTATTGCCTTTCCACCAGTCCTTGCACAAAGGTACTTTGCCTGTCCTTTTCCACCTCTTCCCTGATATTCAAGCCCACATCTCCCCTCCCCACCCCCCCACAACGTGATCTACTGGTATTGTTGTCTGAAGATGGTGTGCAAAATCATTGAGGACCACTCCCACCCTGCACACAGCATCTTTCAGCTGCTCCCATCGGAGAAGAGATACAGGAGGATCAGAGCAAGCACCACAAGGCTGAGGAACAGATTCTTCCCATGGGCAGTAAGAATGCTGAACGACCAAAGGAACAGCTCAGACTAACCATCTGAGACACTCATATTCATTAAACAATATCTATTTATTTGTGTAAATGAAATATTTGTCCTGCATATGTGTTGTTTGTCGGTGTTACGTCTGGTTGTGTGTCTGCATGTTTTGCACCAAGGACTGGTGAACACTGTTTCATCTGGTAGTACAAGATGTCAATAAACTTGACTTGACATTCCTCTTCCCTTGAAACACCTTCCCTTCCTACTTAACACCAATCTTCCATCCCACTACTGTTTCTTCTCATTCCTGCCTACTCCTCCCATTCCTTTCTAATCATCACTCATTTCCTCATCCAATCAATTCCAACTCCATTCTTCTCCAATCTTGGTTCACCCTCCACCATGGTCACCAATTCCCCATCTCACTCCCCATTTCCATTCTCCCTCCTTTAATTTTTCAGCACCTTCTTGCCATCTTTTTGCCCATACCTGACAAAGGGCCCAGGCCTGAAACATTAGTTAGACTTTACTCCCTATGGCTGGTGTCTGACCTGTCCAGTTTCTCCAGCATATTTGTACATTGCACTTGACTCCAGTGCCTGCAAATATTCTTGTTTAACTCCTTCCTGCCATCTTTCTCCTGTTTCCTTTTCCACCAGAACTTCTCTTATCCTAAACCGACTCTTTTTTTGTATATTTTATTGATCAGTTTACAAATTCATAGTGATCAACGCTCATCAAAACTTAGTCATCATTTCTATACAAGATTCGAGTCCGAGCCCTTTTTCTACCCCTCCCCCCCACCTTATCACACATGACAACCACAAAACATACAACATTCAAGATGTCCACAACAAAGGTTAAAATCAGGGATATGCGGATTTGTTACACCCCGGCAGCCCGTGACCTGGCCAATATCCTTTCCATGGCTTTTTTTTCAGATTAGGATGGGATGGAGCTAGGCTGTGAGGCAGGACAGCCTGCCCTATAGCTGTGCACCTATGAAATTTAAATACGGTTTCCAAATTTTAAGGAAGGTACTATACTTTTTCCTGAGATTGTAGGTAATCTTCTCCAGGGGAACACAGCTCTGCATTTCTGCATTCCAGCGCGCAATGCTGAAGCTGGAGTCAGACTTCCAGGTAACTGCTATGCACTTCCTGACCACTGCCAATGAGATCATTACAGATTGGATTTGAAATTTGGACAGCTTCATTGTAAGTCTGATGTCCATCATCCGACACCGACTTTCTTCACCATTCAATTTCAACTGCAGTTCCACAAGTCATCACTCCATAGCTCAATTCCCGACACTCTTTTCCCATTCAATTTCCCACCACCACCTTAACGATATTACTACCTCCCACAACTATTCTCCCTGCCATTTCATCTCCCTCCCCTGCCAAGTTTCAACTTTTGGCTTCCTTTCCCACTCACCGCACCTCTCATCCCTGCTAACATCTTTCCAACCAACCTCCCTCCCTTTCCACCACATCTCCACGTGATTTTTTTTACTAGTCTCCTCACAACCCCATTAACCTATCTTCCCATACATCTTTCAACACCACAGGAAAGTCTGCAAGCGCCGTGATTAATACACAAAAGTGCTGGAGAAACTTAGCATGCCTTGAAGAGGACAAAATATATAACGTTTCAGGTCTGAGCTCTTAATCAGGGGACCTGCTGAGTTTCTCCAGCACTTTTGCGTCACGAGATCACAAGCTAAAGGAGCAGAAGTTGGTCATCGAGTCTGCTCAGTCATTCTAATCATGAGCTGATCGATCCACCCACTCTCCCCTTACCCTGACGAATCAAGTATCTTTACACCCAATGACCCCCCCGCCCTTCCACAGCCGCAAGTGTCAACAAGTTCCACTGACTCAGGACCCCTGACTAAAGAAATATTTTTGCATGTTTTAAATTGAAGCTATACCCTCTTGTCCTGAATCCTCTACCATAGAAACTATTCTTACCTTCAGCTCCTGCCTACATTTTGTTTATACCTTGATGAAGGGCTCAAGCCCAAAACGTTGTTTTTTTTTATTTTTCACACTATAAACCACATTGATCAAGATACATGCATTTTTCTTTTCAAATATATAGTGTCGTTTTCTCCCCCCCTCCCCTCCCATTCATTTAAAGTTCAGAAAGCCCAAAACGTTTTAACTTTGCAATATAAAGGACAGGGTTTGACCTGCTGAGTTTCTCCAACATTGTGTTTTTACTTCATCCACTGTCTGCAGTTTGACACCCTATTTCTCCATGTTCCTCTTTCCCCGCTCACATTCATTCGCCGCTTGTCTGGGTGCTGAATTACCGGGAGGCGGGTCCCAAGCCGGCGTTTGCGCTCCGCTGCCCCCGCCCATACGTGACTCTCGGAAGGAGCGGTGGGGTGCGCTTGCTGCCTTGGCAGCGCTGGGCGGACGGACGATGATCGGTCGGATGAAAGTGGCGGTCGCTCAGCTGGTGGGTGGCATCGCTCCGGGCTCCAGCTCCAGCGTTGGGAGCGGCGCGGAGTCTGGCGCCCGGTTTCCGTACACACGGCCGCTGTTCCTGCTCCTGAGTCCCGAGGAGGCGCAGCGAGCGGCGGATCACAGCAGCAGACCCATCGTGATACCTGGGCAAGGAAGGAAGGGCTTGCTGCCCTGGGGCGCGGGGTACGCCGAGTGAGTACAAGCCAAGACTGAGAGCCCGCACTCCAACAAGGGAGAGGAGGGAGGGGGCTGCATCTTTCTTGCGACCAGCACTGGGTGAAGGGGAAGACAGAGTGCAGAACTTGCTTAACTCAGCAAATTGCCAGGGGCAAAGTTGGGACTGTTTCGGAACTGTTAAAGCTGCAAAAGTTTTGAATCACATTTATATATCAAGATTTATTTACTATCTCAGCGTCGTAAATTATTTTTCAGTAACCACATTACTTTTGATGGGTTGTTACCGTGAGTGGCGTCACTGGTGTTGGTGTCATCTAGTGCGGTACCTCATGGAGTCTCCCCCCCCCCCCCCCCCCATGGACCTCCTCGCATACCAGATCATACAGAATCTTTAGTAATGTATCTTCGTACCAATGTTACTCGTAATTCCCGTATATCACTGAATGCATGGCAATAGTAGTGAGCTAAACAAGTAGCAAAATTAAAGTTACAGCTTTAAATTCCAAGATTATATTTACAAATACTAATTGCCACAATATTGTGGCGAAAACGCCAGGAAATTTAACAAAGGCAGCAACGATAAAAATACCAGCAGCAATGAAAACAACAGCGCGTGCTTATAGTGATTCGATGCATCATTGCAATTGGGTAATAATGATAGCTCTGACCGGAGCTCTGACCAAGCTTCAAAAACCTTGTAGAAATATTGATACATGTAAAATGAGCTTATGAAAAATGTTTTTTTTTCACCAACTAAAGGGATATTTTTATAAAATTAATGAATTTCTGCTGAAACACTGAACAAAAGTTTTATAGACAGTTATTTTTGGTGTCACCCCCTCCAATGGTGTGATCTGGTGCAGTCCACGCCCCTTAATGACACCAGTGGTTACTGTATAATGTAGGAAACATAATGGTCAGTTTTGGCATCATAACCTCACTGGGTGGAAGTGTCATGACCTAGCAAATCTCTTCCCTGTGGGATCAATCTTGGCTAGATTAGAACATCGCCTGTTTACCCACACTGTGTCTCTTTTGTCTAACTTAGACTCCATTTAGTACCTGCAAATGAGAGGTGGTGCAGTAAAATAGAGCCTGCTGACTTGCAATTTGATTAACCCAGGTTCAATCTTGACCTCCTGTGTTTGCCAGAGAGAAGTTTGCAGGTATTGAGGAAGTCCCTGAAACAACAGAGGGAGAGAAGTGACAAGGTGCCACATGGGTGGTAATGGTGTATTTACAGGACAAATGTAACAATGTACATTGATGGGGATGTATAGATATGCCTGGCCCCATTGCCATGCAACGTCCAAGCTCCAATAGCACAGTGAGTAGAGCCCTGGCCTTGTAAACCAGGGGTCACAAGTTTGTTCCTCGCTGGGGCCTCATTTCTGTGAGGGGCGCAGGACAAAGTGGTGACTCTCTGTCTTCCATATGGTAATCATAGTTAAAGAATTTTATATATGTTACATTCTAAATGTAATATTATGTGACAATAATGGAACCTTTAACCTTTAGTTAACTGGACTTTGCTGCACCACCTATCCTTCATGGAAAAGTTTTTCTAGACTAACACCTTGGACCACAAGCCTATCAGGCAATGATAAGCACAGAACATCCTTTAGAAACTGAGAGATGAGGACTCGACAGGGTGGTTCCTGGAGCAGACCATCTAGGTTATCTGGCAAAATGCCTCATAGCCAGGGCTCACAAACAAGCACCAGGACTTTCTATAGCTGGTGGGGAGAGGAGCCTTCCCAGTCAGATCCTTTCTATACAACTGCCACATCACCCACCACGCACGTGGTGACTGCGGTGGAGTGGAGACTGTTGCCCACCTCTTTGCTGAGTGTAGATTCACAAAGAGTGTGCGGTTAAAGATGCAAGGGTCCTTGTCACGGTTCATCCCCAGCAGCAGTGTGACAGAGGACTCTCTGATCTATGAGCTCTTCCTAGGGACACACACAGAATCAGTCATCCAGAACTGCTGGAAGACCATCAACTTGGTGAAAGATGCTCTTTGGTTTGCCCAAAATCTGTTGGTGTTTCAGCACATGGAAATGAAGGAATCATACTGACTGGCACATTCCTGGCTGCAGGAGCACGTGTGTGTTAAGGGACGCACGGAGGCTTGGTGCAGCTCATGCGAGGGCTGTGTGGGAAAGGACCACAGTCTAGAATCCTCCCATTACTGGGCATTGAGTGGCTGAGAGGAAGTCCCTGAAACAACAGAGGGAGAGAAGTGACAAGGTGCCACATGGGTGGTAATGGTGTATTTACAGGACAAATGTAACAATGTACATTGATAAAGAAAAGGTACAAGGACTGCCTAAAGAAATCTCTTGGTGCCTGCCACATTGACCACCGCCAGTGGGCTGATATCGCCTCAAACCATGCATCTTGGCGCCTCACAGTTTGGCGGGCAGCAACCTCCTTTGAAGAAGACTGCAGAGCCCACCTCACTGACAAAAGGCAAAGGAGGAAAAACCCAACACCCAACCCCAACCAACCAATTTTCCCCTGCAACCGCTGCAACCGTGTCTGCCTGTCCCACATCGGACTTGTCAGCCACAAACGAGCCTGCAGCTGTCGTGGACATTTACCCCCTCCATAAATCTTCATCCGCGAAGCCAAGCCAAAGAAAGATAGATATGACTGACACTATGGACTTTGAACAGTTATTTTTGTAAATAATTTATTGTGAATAGTCTATTTTTGGAAAAAAATAAAAGCAAGTTTACCTAGATGGTAAAATGGTTTCCCTAAATGCTCCTGTTGCCTTCCAAGGTTAATTGGCCACTTGCCCCGAGGGCGATTTGTTTTACAGATGATGCAGCATTGCTGCCTTCGGCTGATTTAATCAATCACCCCTTCACCCCTGCCATTAGATCCCTGAGGCCATTCATATCAATGAAACAGAAGATGCTTTTATTCATATGTAAATGTTTCAAAACAGTCTTGATAAGTTTTTAAAAATATTTTAAAACAAATTATTATTTTTTCTCTATGATCAGGGGACTGCAAACCAAATCAATCACTATGATGTAATCACCTTCGCATCACTCCGATCATGCCTTTTAATTTGTTTTTAATAGAGTTTGCTCAATGCGGACTCCAGTAGCAATGTCACTTGATATCCTGACTGTAAAGTCAGAGGTAAGGTTCCAAAAGACGAGGAAAATAACAATGTTGGTGAAATGCAATAAGCTCCCAGGAAATAGATGGTTGTTTAGTGAATTTTCCATGTCAGCAAATCAAAAGCAGGATCCCAGCTCTAATCAGACATCTGTCCTATTCTGTGGTTCAATGAATGATTGCATCCCAAGACTTGAGATATCTCTCTTTTGTGGTTGGTTGGGATCTGTACTAACAATGATAACAGATCTTTATAACATTATAAATGTACTGAGGCAATTTACAGTGGCCAATTAACTTACCAACTGACACAACTTTGGGATGGGGAAGGATACGGGAGCCACCATGGGAAATCCACGTCACACAGGAGGTCAAGATTGAACCAAGGTCACTGATGCTGTGAAGCAGCATTTCCACTTGCTGGACCATTCTCTCGCCCATGTAAATGTATGCCATTCTGAAATTCATCCAAAGCTACAAAAGGTTGGTCCTCCCTGGTGAATGGGTGACTGAGGGTTGGAGGTGGAGAGCCTGAAGTTAAACCTCTCATTTTTTCCCCTCTTTGTCCCTAATGGCCAATTTGTAGGAAAAACATAGAAATATATTTTTTACACTACTTTGGTTCAGTGCTCTGTAAAGCTCTTTAAGTGAGGGTTGTTTCTGAGAGATTTAACGAGAAATGGGTTGGTGCGTGGGGCTTGTTCCAAGCTCTTCATGTCTCCCAATTGTATTATTAGAGACTCTGTCATTCAAAGCCAAGTCCAGTGTCTGGGATCGATGTTTCTGAGGAACTTGTGTCCATGGTTCAGGTTGAAAAGGGATTAATGAGATATTTGATGGTAAGATTTCATTTTTGATGGCCTGTTCTTTGCAGAAAGAATATTAATTGAATAGGTACTTGGATGCTGAGAGTACACAAGATCAAGTCCTTTGGATTGTGTGATCTAATGAGATTCTTAAACAAGTTTTCATAGGGCAATTTTTATGCCTGGTAATTTTTCTCCCCTGGGATGAAGAGATTTGATTTGTTTGATGCCTTGAATGGATTTGATTGCTGCAATTCACCATATCACCATATACGGCACAGAACAGGCCAGTTTGGCCCTACTAGTCCATGCCGGAACAAATCCCCACCCTCCTCGTCCCACTGACCAGCACCTGGTCCATACCCCTCCAATCCTCTCCCCTCCATGTAATTATCCAGTCTTTCCTTCAATGTAAATAATTTGAGGGATAAAATTCTGTAGCAAAGTATTTGATGTTGATTCCAAGAGGACATGGAACAAATGGATGCTACAAAACTTATTTTCAGTGCTCTATTTCTCAAATGTTTGATAAAGAATGACCAACAAAAAAAAATGCTTTGAATGGTTTAATTAATTTTATTTTGGAATTCCTTTTAATAAATTGCTTTGCAGACAGGTAGCTTTCTGTTCAATGTTTGCTCTTGGCTGTAGCTCAGTGGATGCTGCTCTTGTCATTGGAATCAGAAAATCATGTGTTTGAAAGTTAATCCAAAAATTTGGGTACGTAATCCAAGATGAACAGTCCAGTGTGTCTAAACTGCTGCTGGGATATAAATCCCATAACAGTTTATCCTTTTAGGAACTGTTTAGAGAGCTGGGTATATCCACAGATAACTCTGGACAACAATTTTTTTTTCCAAAAGATTTGCTTCCAGAAAATAAATTGGGATTTGTGATAGACAACTTCAAGATGAACACAAAGACGGAAGCTTCAACGCCCTATTCAAAAATGGAAGGAGGAGGGAAGTGGCGGGAGCGAAGGCTGAACCCAAGTCAAAGCCAAACCTCACGACCACCAATTATAACTGCACCACAATCCCCTCTAAATACACAAATTAGAGCAAGCGCTAAAAATGAACACAAAGACAATTTCAGATTTGTTGTATCACATAGGAAGTTTGAGAAATATTCAATTAACTTTTATTGAATTTAGCATGTTCCATTTTTTAAAATTACAATATAAACACTTGAACACTTATACAATGCACTGTAAGATTTGAAAAAGATTAAAAAAATAAAATGTTATATAATATTGTCATAAGAAAATCCAGAGCACAGAGCATAAAATCATTACAGTAAAATAAGATTTAACAACAAAATAGGTTAACAATTCTCTTTCCTTCTCTTCTCCTTCTATAATAATTTTATCAATATTTACATTATTCACAGTTGAACCAAACAGTTATCTATTATTATCAAAATTAAAAGAAAGAAAAAAGAATATCCTAAATAAAAAAAAAAGAAAGGAAAAAATAAACCCTGACCATTAAGCAAGGTTTTTAAAAAAGATACATGGAAATCGGTGGCACCAACCTGGAATCAGACAGCATCCAAACTCCCTAATTCTTTGGGTTGTGATAATAGTCCATTAAATGGGCCCCATGTCTTTTGGAAGTTAATATTTGAATCTTTAATAACATATCTAATTTTTTTCTAGACTTGGATAAGACTTGATATCACTTAACCATTGTGTATGTGGAGTACTGTCTTTCCATTTAATCAAAATTGTACGTCTGGCTAGCAATGAAATAAAAGATCAAATTTGGTTTTGAGTTGGAGTCAGTAAAACATCATCATCTTGAATTTAGCAGCTTTAATTGCTTATGATGCAGACACATTGTATTAGTGTAACTGACCTAAAAACGTTTTGTCGCTGATTTTTGTTTATTTTCAGTATTTGATGGCTCTTGTGTCAGTAACCAACAATATTCGGCCAGTATTGATGAATATTCCAGTTGCCCTGATTCCGCTTTTCCACTGTTGCAATGTCCTGGTGAAATCTTTCACCCTGTTCGTCACTGACTGTTCCAGGATCAGCAGGGAAGAAGTCCAAGTGCCAATGCAGAAAATGAATTTTCAAAGACATGTTGCAATTCATGGTTTTAGATACGTGAAGTAGACTTAAAATATAACAGGAAATCACAAAAATAGGTTATATCTTTTTTTTTTTAAAAATGTGATAGGAAAATTTGAAGATAATTTTTACAATCAACAGTCCAAAGTCCATAAAGTGGACCCAAAAGTGTTTAGGCAGAAAAAATCTTTGCTGCCCAGTGATAATCCAAAGATTTTGGCACACAATCCAAGCTGAACACTCTAATGTGTCTGAGCTGCAGCAGGGATATGAAGGCCACATCAGTTTATCCTTTTGTGAACTGTTTAGACAGCTGGGTGTATTCACAGAGAGTCAATAAGCGATTATCATTGGGTTGAGTCAATGATGATTTGCTCTACAGAGAAGTAGAAAATCTTGTGATATGGTGCAAGAGTAACAATCTGAGTCTCAACGTGGACAGGATGAAGAAGATGATCATGGACTTCAGAAGGATGAGAACGACCACCCTCCACTACACACAACTCGGTAGTGGAGAGAATGGAGAGCATCAAGTTCCTTGGAGTTCACTTAACTAGTGACCTATCGTGGACACTCAACATCTCCTTGCTGATCAAGGAGGGGCAACAGTGAATGGGCTTCCTGAGAAGACTGAAGAAGCGGGCACGGCTAGAGGCCACCATTATGTCAAATCCTACATGAGGAGAATCAAGATCGTCCTGGCCGGCTGCATCATAGAGTGGTATGGTTGCTGCAGAGAAATGGATCAGGGGTAAATCCACAGAACCATAAGAACCCCTGTGTAAATGACCACATTCAGACACACCAGAGTAAGTATGCTAATTCTTTTGGAATAATTCTGAAGTTTCTGTGTAAAAATGCCAGAAGAGATGCGAGAGATATCAGAGCCAGCACCACCAGGCTGAGGAACAGCTTCTTCTCACAGGCAGTGAAAATGCTGAACGACCAAAGGAACAGCTCACACTAACCATCCGAGACTCTCGTATTCAAGAAACAATATTTATTTATTTGTTCATATGAATATTTGTCTCATGTATTGTTTGTCCGTATGTGTGTTTTGTCTGGTTGTGTGTCTGCATGTTTTACACCGAGGACCGGAGAATGCTGTTTCATCGGGTTGTACATGTGGAGTCAGATAATAAACACGATTTGACTTGACTTGAACCATTTTTTTTTTAAAATACACAACCTGTTTTCCTTACCTTGCGGATACACAACACCCAGTGGGAAGGGAAGGGAATGGGAGCAATGTATTTCTGCCTTCCTGTTGCTTTCTCTGAGTTGCTCTTCCCCACTGAACTTCATTCCTGAACTCCAACCTGTCTGACTTTACCCAGTCCCTTGTCACTTGCATCCAGAACATTTCTCGAGCATTGCAACATTTAAATAACGTCATCCCAATGGGCTCATCTTAATTATGGACATCAAGTCTTTAAACACCTCCATTCCCCCATCAGAAAGGTCTTGAGGCTATTTCTCTATTGAACAAAGACCCAACCAGTTGGCAGGCCATGTCATTGCTCTCAATGAACTCTTTTGATTCCTCCCACTTTCTGTAGATCAAAGGTTTAGCTGTGGACACCTGCATGGACCCTAACTATGCTTTTTATTGGTTACATAGAACAGTCTTCATTGCAAGCCTATTACCCCACTCCCCAATTCTCTGCTACATCAATTACTTGATTGCTACTTCTTACACTTGTGCAAAACTTGTCATTAGTCTCTCCATCCAACACATCATCCTCTGATATTCTGTCGACCAGTCACCTTCCCCTTTTCTCCCCACCCCCTTTCAACTTTCTGTAGGGATCACTCTCTTCACGACTTCCTGGTTTTCTCATCGCTCCTTACTCCTTGTCCCCTTGCACTTTTCCCTGCGACTTGTAGGAGGAGTAACATCTGTTGCTTCGTCCCCTCCCTTACCATCATCCAGGAACCTAAACTGCCCTTTCAAGTGAGGCAGAAGTGCACCTGTACCACTTCCAACCTGTTCCTTTATATTCATTGCTCACAATATGGCCGTCTGTATATTAGGAAAAAACAAGCATGGATGAGGTGACTGTTTTCAAGAGCACAGTTGACTCAAGCTTCCAGTCACATAGCATTTTAACTCTTCTTCCCATTCCCACAATAACCCATCTGTCTTTGCCTTCTCTATAGCTATATAAAGACTAAACATACATTGGAAGAACAACATTTCACGTCACTTGGGTAGCTTGCAACACACTGACAAGGAAAGTAAAACTTTCAATTTCAGGTAACCCACATCCCCAATGTCCTCCTCCCGCACATTCACCCGTCATCTTGATTTTCTTCTCCCTTTCTTCACCTTTCCCATCCCCCTCCCCATGCTGGTTCCATCTTCACATCATCCCCTCCCCATCTAGTTCCATCTATCACCTGCTAGTTTCTGATCCACTGCTCTCTTGTATTGCTATATACTTGTATTGCAATCTCTCCTCTTCTCTCTCTCTCTCACCTGAAACTAGTGGAAAAGGCCCACTGAAACTGCTGTAAAACTGCAGAACTGAATTTCCTCTCTGTCTCTGTCTGTCTGCCTGTCTGTCTGCCTGCCTGTCTGCCTGTCTGTCTGTCTGTCTCTCTCTCTCTCTCTCTCTCTCAGAGAAAGCCTGTTTTTTCTCTCTTGCAAAACTACATGACCCTCTTCAGACTCCAGACAGCCTGCGACTCCGACCAGTTCTTTCATCTGTTGCCTTTTTGTAAACAACAATCCATTAGTGAAGTCACTTGAGCACTTTCCAAAGCTTTTGCAAAGGCTCTTGGTGCCGGCCTGTCTATCATAAGCAGAGCTCCAGTATTTTAAATAAGATCTGTTTTAAAGTGTTTGTATGTGACCTAAACTTAAAAAAAACCTGCCCCAATTTATCTCCCAAAATCATATTTATAATCTGTCACAGAGTATACTGACCAACCAGCTAAGTGCAAACTTGGCTCTTCCATATACCATCCTGTTCCTACGTGGCAACATAATGTTATCATGCTGGTGAGCCAGAACTACCCACAACTCACGTTTAAAACAAATGATTGCTGGCTCATGAATGGCACCGGCTTTTGCCATCTATCAAACCTGTCAAGAGTTTTTAACGCTTCTCAATTTAGAAACATGTCATTTAAAAAAAATAATCAATTGACTGATTACAAAAAAATTAAATATTTAAACAAAAAATTAAACAAGTTAAAACATTTAACTCAATTTATTCAAAATGCTGATTTATTAATACATACTACTCTCCCTCAAGTCTATTACCCTCCAGTAATGGGTTTTCAATTCATAGAGATTCAGCAAAGAAATTCTGTAGTGGAATAACATCAACTTTGTTTTCCTTCTAGACTTAATTACAATGCAGTCAGGAGAATCCCATTATAGAAAAACCAGCTAGCTCTGAGCTTCTGTGGCTTTGCATTAAATTACCCATATTCTGCAGGATCATTTGATTTTTTTTTTGTGAGTCTGGAGTTGAGGTAGATTGGTTGGGAGAGGCTGCAAAGTGCATGGGCCATGACAAGTGGATATGTGGCTTCCTTACGTTTTGTCACTTTAATTATAAGACATGCACTTTCCACTGATCCTGGTGCAGGATGTGGATGTTGTTCAAAAGAGAAAGGTGAAAAGTTCTGGTCAAATCTGGAATCATTGAGCAAGTGACACGAGGGTAAGGCATTAAATGAAGCTGGTAAATTAATCAAGTGAAATTCTAAGGGAAGTGCAGGGTGTTGCAATTTGTATAATTTGCCAACATGCACACCACCAAAAATGTAATTTTCAATCAACAGACCCACGATTCCAATCCATTGAAACATAACCTCTGTGAAATCTTTTACAACTTTTTAAACATGACCTACCACGCACAAAGCCATTTTGAGTATGCCTAATCAGTTTCTGGCTATTGAAATAATTGTATATCTGATCTCTTAGAACACTTTCCAATAATTTACCTACTACTGAAGTTAGGCCTACTGGCCTATAATTTCCAGGGTTACTTTTGGAACCTTTTTTTAAACAATAGAACAACATGAGCTACTCTCCAATCATCTGGCACCACACCCATGGCTAAGGACATTATAAATATTTCTGCCAGAGCCCCTGCAAATTTTTTAAAAATATTTTATTTTGGTTTTCATACATGTAGTATAGAGAGTTCATATACAGATTAATGATGACTACAAAAAAAATTTAAATGACCCCCTCCTTAAAAAAAACTAAAACCCTCCCTAACCTCGTAACCCAAAAAGGAAATCAATCATTACTTATACATGTTAATATTCTATCATAACATATTTAAAAGAAAAGAAAAAGAGAAGAGAAAAATAAGGCTACTGGATTGTACTAAGGCAGGCCAGGCAACACAAAGGACTTAACTATCAAGTATTTATCTGTTCTATCTGGTGAGGTCGTAGGAAATAGTGACTAGAAAAGGATTAAACTAACCCACAGTACCTATCTTATGTATATATGGGCTCCATATTTGTAAATATGTGTTATATTTATTTTTAAAATTAGATGTAATCTTTTCCAATGGGATGGGCTTTTGTATTTCCACATGCAATCTGTCTATGCCCAAATAAGAATCCGACTAACAGGAGACTGCAATACATTTTCTTACTACTGCCAATACTATTTTCACAAACTTTGTTTAGGATTGGTTCCCTCAACATTCACTAACAAAAATAATTTTGGATATTGTGGATATGAAATACTAGTCATTTTGGTCTAACAGTTCCCCTACTTTTGGACAAACCCATGTGGAATGCAGAAATGTACCCTCTGCATTACCACATCTAAAACACTTTAGATAAGTCCAATTTTATTTTATGCAACTTACACAGTTGTAAAAAATTATATTGTACCAATTTGTATCATACATTAATTGCATTCGACTTACTGTCTCTATACAAATCTATCCATAATTGCTCATCAATTGCAATTTCTACACTAGCCTCCCTCAAGCTCCAAGGGAATATCTTGTCAGGCTCTGGGGATTTATCCACCCTTATTTTCTTTAAGACAGCAAGCACTCCTTCTTTAATATGTATAGGTTTCATGACCTTGCTGCTTGCTTTCCTTACTTCCCACAATGATGTGTCTGTTTCCTGGTGGAAAAAAATTAAGATCTCTTTCAGCTCTATACAAAGCTGACCACTCTGATCTTCAAGGGGACCAATTTCTGCGACTTCCACACGGTCGCTTGTTGCTGCTGCACACCTGAGGCGCTTATGCAGACACACGAAAGCCGAGAGTTTTCGAGAAGTCCAGATTCTTGTGTAGTCTGGATTTCTGGCATCCGGAATTTTGGATTTTTTACTTAAAATCCAACCCTTTAGACTTATCTTTAACCATTAAATTCCCAGTGATAATTTTGTTCTCTCTTCATATACAATGACTTAGAAATGTTATCCTATGTTTCTTTGGCTTGGCTTCGCGGACGAAGATTTATGGAGGGGGTAAAAAGTCCACGTCAGCTGCAGGCTCGTTTGTGGCTGACACAGTATTAATTGCAGGAGAGAGGATAATTCCTTGCTTTTACTTAACATCTGATATCCTCCCCTGTAATTTGCTTTTAAAGATAGCAAGTCCTCCAGTAAGTGTGAGATCTGAAGAACACTGAGCTCTAACCACAGATTAGTTCTAGGCAACAAGACTTCCTGCACAAACAGAGAGGTGCTAGAAAGCCTGAACTATCATAAACCATTTCCTTTGCTAATGTTCATTTAAGGCGCTTTGTTCAAGAGTTCACTATGGTCTGAGGGTATGTTTCTTTGTTCCTATTTCCATTTTTCTACTTCCTCTTCTTTTCTGTTTTTTTTATTCCTGTTTTTCTTGCTTGCTTTCTTCAGTTTTTTTTTAAATTTGAGACCCCGCTCAAGAGCCAGGGTACAAAATCTCGGTTGATCCATCAGTGCAGTACTGAGCAGTTCCAAGTTCTCAATGAGTGTTTTGATCGAATGGAATGGATAAAAGCTGCTGTCATCTCCCGGTGCATCAGTGACCACAGATCAAAAGAACCAGAGATAGAAATGATGGCACATATTTTGTGTAGTGAGATGTTAAGATCAGGAATAATTCTACCTCATTTGTAGAAGCATGTTTAGTAGTAACTTCCAAAGGAGAATTTTATATATACTTGAAGGGAAAAGATGTTTCAAGTTTGGGGATAGGGAAGGGAGGAGAATGGGGAATGAAATAACTGGATATTCCTTTCCAAAAGCTGACATATGTGATAATGTATAATGTATGATACAAATTGGTACAATATAATTTTTTACATCAATTATATATCACCCTGTGTAAGTTGCATAAAATAAAATTGGACTTATCTAAAGTGTTTTAGATGTGGTAATGCAGATGGTACATTTCTGCATTCCACATGAATTTGTCCAAAAGTAAGGGAATTGTTAGAACAAATTACTAATATTTCATATCCAAGATTAATTACGTTTAAACATGAAAACAGAATCACACTTTAACTTCTCACAATTGACTTAACTAACCTAACTTAACCCCCTTCTAATTCTAAAGTGTATGCGTAAGTGCAGAAACATTCTTTGGTTCGCAGTCCAATCTCACTTCTCATTCCTCCAAGTTCACTGGTTGCAGGCAATTCTTAAACTATGCACAGAATTTAACATTTATAAAGTTCACCAGGCTTTAGTGCTTAAAAGGTAAATGGTTACCAGTCAGGAAGGTTCTTGTCAGTTTTCAGAGATTTGTTGCTCCAGGACACCCACAACTGATTCCTTTTTAATCAGCAATTCCAATGTCCTGCTGATAAAACTTTCCCCCTCAGGGTTCTCCAGATGATAACCTCTTTCTGTCAGGTCACCACAGAGTTCCTTCTTGTTTCTCTTATTCCAAGTGAAACATTAGACAGGCAGTCCTCTCCTCTTCCATGAACAACAAAGGCTTTGACCAGCCTAAATTAAAGAACCTATCTTCCAAATGGGGTTTTCCACAAGCTTGCCAGCTTGTTCTGTTCCAGTCCCAGCTGCTGTTGCTGGCTGTAACACTGTAGAAGTGATCTCTGTCTCTATCTCACTCTCACACACACACACACACACACACACACACACACACACACACACACACACACACACACACACACGCAGCCCATTTGACTCTCCCTGCATGCAAAACCACATGACCCTCTTAGAACAGCGGCTCCAACAACATCTTTCATCTGTTGCCTTTTTGTAAACAACAATCTATTAGTGAAGTCTCTTGGGCACTCTCCAAAGCTCTTTCAAAGGTGCCAAAAAGTCTAGTATTAGTAGCGCTCCAGTATTTCAAATGTTTTAAAGTGTTTGTATGTAACCTATTCTAACAAACCTTTCCCAATTTATCTGCCAAAAACGTATCTATATACTCTGCCACAATAATAATGCAGATACATTGCATTACTTCACTGACCTAAAAATATTTTGCCACTGATTTTCGTTTGTACTCAGCATCTGATGCCTAGTAGTCAGCCAGTATTCTGGTTACCCTGATACTGCTTTTCCTGGTGAAATCTTTCACCCTGTTCATCACTGACTGCACCAAGATCAGCAGGGAAGGAGTCCAAGTGCGAATGCAGAAAATGAATTTTTAATGACATGCTGCACTTCATAGTTTTGTCTGCTTAGAAATATGACAGGAAATCACAAAAAAATAGGTAATATCTAAGAGGGTATGTGATAGGAAAACTTTCAAGTAATTTTCATGATCAGCAGTCCAAAATCCATACACCCAAAAGTGTTCAGGAAGCAAAAATCTTAATTGTTCAGTGTAATTTGTTGTGTTGGAGGCTTGTGGATTAAAATTTTGCAATGTCTGAAGTTCAGAACTTTATCAAAAGGAAATAACTTGTGATCAAGTAGCTCTTTGCTAATTTTGACCAGGATATGTGTGAATGAGCACTTCTTGCAATATCAATGCTAGGCATGTTTGTTCATGAGTCATCCTCAGTAAGATCAGAAATTCACAAAATCCCAATTTTTTTTTTAAGATAAAGCAATTAACTTGCCCTTTACTGAGTAAGTAACCTGATGAGTAAATTTGCATATGACACCAAAATTGGTGGTGTAGTGGACAGTGACGAATGATATCTCTAGGGTCCACAACAGAATTTAGACCTGGAGAGTGTGGGAGAGCAGAGAAACCTAGGGGTTTAAGTCCATTGTTTTCTGAAAGTGGTGACTAAGATGGACAAGGTAGTGAAGAAGCTGCTCAGCACACTTGAGGGTTCCCTGGCATGACTTAGCAAAGTCAGAGTTAAGTTCTGTTTGCCACTTCTTTGGGTGGCAAATGTTGGGTCCTCATGATTCAGCTTCGTGAACTGTTGCTGACACCACCACTTGAGTACTGTATGCCGTTCTGGTCGCCAAGCTGTCGAAAGGACATCAATAAGTTGGAAGGGGTGCAGAGGAGATTTACCAGGATGTGGCTAGGACTAGAAGACTTGAGTTCAAGGGAGAGTTAGAAAGGGTCTTTATTTGCATTGAGGCTGAGGTTTATAAAACTATGTAGAGCACGGATAAAGTAAATACTATCAACCTTTTTTTTCCTCAGGATAGATTCTAAAACTAGAGGTCATAGGTTTAAAGGGAGATTGAAGAGAATTAACCGAGAAGCAATCATTTCATTTAGAAGATGGTCCGCATCTGGAACGGAACGAGCTGCAGTGGAAATTGTGGAAGTGGGCACAGTTACAAAGACATTTAAGCCAAGATTTATGACTAGGAAGAGTTTATGCAAGCCAACGAGACAAGCCCAGAATGCCAATTTGGATAGCATGGATGAGTTTGGTCAACAGGTCCTCTTTGTGCTGTACGACACCAAAGAAGTAACTTGCATTAGTGTAGCGCCTACCATGAGCTCAAAACATCTTGAAGCTTCAAAGGTGCTAAAGTACTTTTGAAGTATGGCCAATACCATTATAGTATAGGAAATATGTCAGCCAATTAGTTGTAGTAACCATCCTCATATCTTTCCCAGGAAAAACTAAAGACAAAGAATAAAGTTTGCCACAGCGGAAATTGGAGAAAAATAAACCATTGAGCTGGTTCAAACCTGTGTATCATTGCTACATTGATCTATTTTGCCTTTGTGAACAGAATGCAGGAACCATAATAACAGCTGTGATGTGCTTTTGTTCTGAAGGGTGATTAATGCAGGGAAAAGTCCCCGGAATGAAGATCAAGCTGCCCGTGAAGTTGTCATTGTGGAGAGTAGGAATCCAACAAACAGTACAAGAGCCAAGGTGATCAACAAAGATGGTGAAAGTATAGAAAAGGTCAATAATGGTGTTCAATTTCAACCTAACCACTCTAGATTGTTCTGTCTTTTGATTTCATTCCAATTCCAAATCATTAAATCATTTCTCAACTGAATCCATTGGCTTAATACATCACTTCCACTCAAATAAGACTTTTAATTTGTCAGTGAGTCTTTGACTTTGCCTTTTTCCAGTTTGACTCTGATTTTCCACCAGGTATCATAATTAAGTTTGCAATCCCATGATGAGGGTGTTTCTGATAAAGCTAACTTTTATGAGCCATTCTAATTACCTTCAAAGTGGTGGTCAACTGCTGTGGTCCTGGTGAAAGTATTCTCACACTGTTGTTTGGTAGTGGGCTTCAGAATTTAGATTAGCAATAATGACAGACCAGAGACCTACTTCCAGAAAGGTATCTATGCTGCAGATTATGCTATTCCCAGTACCCTGTTGCCCACACCTTTCTGGGCAGTACACATTGCTGATTTAAAATTAAAACACTAAAGTCTTCAGAAACAGTAGCCCTTTTTCCACTGGCATCCCAGTTAATTGGCCGTGCAGTGTCCTGGTTAAAGAAGCCATTTTTGCTGTTTCCACTGGGCCACTTTAATCGGAGCACAAACTCCTTTCCCACTGATTACGTCATCCCCAGGGATAGGAGAGTCTACCTTCAACAATATTCCCGGGATATAACTTGATCTTTTTCCACTAGTTTAATCGGCACGCTGGCATCAGCTGATGCTGGGGATGTGAGTAGGGGTTGAGACTGTCAATTTACATCATTTGACACAGGCGTGCTGATTGTTTCCCTTTTCCACTGGACACTTGTCCCAGGAATCGATGGCCAATTTACTGGTTAAGGTTCCAGTGGAAAAGGGGCTCATGATTGAAGTAAAAACATAATGTTGGAGAAACTCAGCAGATCAAACAATGTACTTTATGTTTATCCACAAAGTACACGGTTTGATCTGCTGAATTTCTCCAGTGTTGTTTTTTTTAACCTATCAATTATATCTTGTATTCCTATCTTATGCACAGGTTGACCCTCTGTCACTTCCTTTCAGAGCTGAATGGTTTATTTCCAGAGGTTTCCCACAATACCCAGTCCTTCTAAGAAACCCAGCAATAACAACACAACAATCTGAGTGTCACTAGAGAAAATGATATTGCTGAGAATTAGATCTCTACACTATTTCGAAGACTTAACACCATTTGTGACATCACATTCAGTCTTGTCAGTTGTGCGTTAGAAACTCATGCATTTGCATCCTAATTCAGGATTTGAGCCCTTAATTCAGTGAGTTCACAATGTACAGTAAAATCCCCGTTATCTAGAATTCAAGCAGTAGGCGACCTTAAGCAACCAGCAAAAGAAATTGTGGAGATTAAATAGGTAAAAGATATGAAAATTTAAAATCGGTGCCCCCCTAGTGGTTAGTTTGCCAAATCACACAACATGCAGTCTCAAGTAGCTGGAAAATTCACTTATCCAGCATCTACCAATCCCCATAGGTGCCAGATACCCGGGGATTTACTGTAGTATGATTATTTAGTCATTGTTTCTGGAAGTTTGCGATGCATAAATTGGCTGCAATGCACCCTACATTCTAACAATCACTAACTTCAGTATTTTGTGTGGTCCCAGGATTATGAAAGACTATACAGATAGTCCCTGAGTTATGATCGTCCGATTTATGAATTTTCGAAGTTATGGTCAGAATCTGTCCTTTCGATTTCTGATATTTATCTGGACTTGCAATGTGTGGCATGCTACTCTCGCATGATTTTGGGCGATGGCAGCATCGTGTGAGAGTAGTGTACAGCCTACTCTCTTGCGATACTGACTCAACTCCACTACTCTCCCACTTCTCACCCCAGCCGCCCACCCATCGGAGCTCTGGCTGCCCATGCATCCGAACTCCCGACGCCCTTAACACAGACTTACCACCTGGTCTCAGCCATATAACCATATATAACCATTTACGGAGCGGAAACAGGCCACGTTGGCCTTTCGAGTCTGCGCCAGATCACTGATTTTGTGCGCCCTCTTCAGGCATTGGTCCCGGTAGATCTTCATTCAATAACGATGGGCGATCCCAGCTCCCAAAGCCTTGAAAGAAGCAGGTAAAAAGTTCGACCTGTGTAAAAGTTGACCCCCACCCCTTTTTTTTATTTTGGCCTAAAAATTTGACGATTACATGACTATATAAGGTATAAAAATGGTAGGTGCGGCATTCTTTTTCGACATGATTTTTTCGACTTCCAATGGAAATGCTGGAATGGAACCTCTTCATAAGTCGGGGACTACCTATATGAATGCAAATCTTTTTTTATTTTTTTGGGTTCCTTGACTTTTGACTGAAAATAAAGAGAAACAGAAAGGCCAGCACAGTTTATATAGTGGTTAATTCAAAGCTATTACAGCCCCAGTGACCGGGTTGGAATCTGGTGCTGTCTGAAAGGAGTTTGTATGTTCTCCCTGTGTCTGCATGGGTTTCCTCCGGGTGCTCCAGTTTCTTCTCATCCTTCAAAATGTACAGGGGTTGTAGGGTATTCAGGTGGCATGGGCTCGTGGGCCAAGTGCTGTATGTCTAAATTAAAATTACATTACTTTATGATCCACTAGATATTGTAGAGCATCTTTTAAACCAGGAAGTGTTTTCAGAACAGTGGTTACTGTGACAATACATGTTGTACTGTGGGAATGTCGTGCACAAACCCAAAGGATGGGTTAAATGACCACACCAACTCTTTTTGTATTAATTAAGCAAACATGGAGGAGTGAAGTTTTTCTGCACAGCCGAAGTTGCTCTCTGACTGTGGTTTTACTTTTTTTTTCCAGGAAGGTAGTGGATTTACATTCCATTACTGGGCATTGTTTGACGGCCATGCAGGCACAGGTGCTGCTATCATGGCCTCGAGACTGCTTCACCTCCACATCTGTGAACAGCTGCGTGACATTGTCAACATCCTGCAAGACTATGATGTACCTCCCCCGATCTGCCTTTCCAGTGACACTGAGGCGGTAACAGCAGAGGGGGCAAAGAGCTCTGCACATCAGGGTGACTGGGAACCTCCCACTGACAGTGAATCGCGGTTCTTGCTGGAGAAGGAAATCTCGCATGAGTACCTGGTTATTGGTGCAATTGAAAATGCCTTTAAGCAGATGGTGAGCTGTGGGTCCATAATACCTCAATTCACACTGGGTCTGGGAGCATTACTTTCTAAGCAGCTCTATAATGTCTTTTCTGGTTATCACTCAGGTCATGGTGTCAGGTGCAATGGGTAAAAGACTGAAGGTTCAGGTCCAGGTCCAGAATTTGGCACAAAAGCAATGCATGAATTTTTTTTAATCCACAGAAATGCTGGAGAAACTCAGTAGGTCGCACAGTGTTCTTTATGTAGCAAAGATATGTACAGTTAAGATCCAAAAATAGGATGCCAGAAATCCAAATCACCTGAAAATTCAGACTTCTCGAAAACTCTCAGCTGTTGTGCACATGCGTGCATGCATTATGTGCGTGCGTGCATTTCCCAAGATGTACTGCTGAGAATCCGGAAAATCAGACTCGTTATCTGAGCAGTCCAGATTTTAGAACTTTTATTGTAACCAACATTTCGGGCTTGAGCCCTTCATCAAGGTATGAGCAAAAAGCAGGCAGGTGCCTGAATAAAATGATAGAAATTCATGCATTTGCATCCTAATTCAGGATTTGAGCCCATAATTCATAATTCCCAGCTATATCCACTTATGACGTTTTCCCTGTGCTCCTTTCTCCACCCTTCCCCTTACACCCACCCCAGCTATTTTATTAAGGTTTTCTGCTCAAGCCCTAAAGGTTGGACAGGTATATGGATGAGAAGAAGATGGAGGGTTATGGGCATTGTGCAGGGAGGTGGGACTAGAGAGGGGTGTTTGGTTCGGTGCGGACTAGAAGGGCCTAATGGCCTGTTTCCATGCTGTAATTGTTATGTTATGTTAACATTGCTACATAAAGAACACTGTGTGTCCTGCTGAGTTTCTCCAGTAGTTTTGGGTATTAAATTAATCACAGCATCTGCAGACTTCCTTGTTCTACAGCAGGCATTTTTATGTGTTTATTTGTGAGTATTGCTGGCAAGACCCGCTTTTACCCCAAATTGCCCCGAATGACTTTCTAAGCCATCTGACAGGGTGGTTCAGATTTTTGTTTGTTTGGGATCAGAAATAAGCATTCCCAAAGGTCATCACTAACATTATTTATTTAGCCATACAGCATGGTAACTGGCCCTTCTGCCAGCCAATTAACCTTCAACCCCAGTCCATTTTTGAAGGGTGGAAGGAAACCAGAGCACCTAGAGAACAACCATTCAGACTCTGGGAAAAAGTACAAACTACTTACGCTCAGCACCGGATTCGAACCCGGGTCAGTGGCGCTGTTACAGCGTTAAACTAAAACAGATTAAGTTTTAAAATAATTCAGTAGTTTCATATTTGATTTTTATTTGAGATTTATTTTAATACCTGAATTAGTTAATTTTCATTTGAATTTCCCAGGTATTTTTGTAGACACGAAAATGTGTATCTAATGTGTAGGTGTTATGGATGCTGCCTGACCCGCTGAGTTCCTGCAGCTTCTCATTGATTGCTTAAGAGTCATCCACATAGGGTCTAGACTGGAGGCAGATACATGTCACAGAATCCAGAGCAGGATTTCCTTCCTAAAGGACATCATTTGAGTGCTGAGGCCACTTTTACAGTTTCATGCTCAATCTCAGTGATACTGGCTTTTGATTTCCCAGATTTTAAAAAAGTAAATTCAAGCTCATAAACAATTCAGACCAGTACCCTGATATTCTGATCACTGTTTATAATTCAAACCCTCAAAACATATGATTTGTTCATTTTGCATTGTTTTTTGTGGGACTTCACTGCACAAATATGTTGATGCAGCAGAAATGTTGCTTCCAAATGCCAAGTGCTTTGGAATGTCTTGAGATTTTAAGAGATACAATGGAAATACATGCCTCTCTTCTTTTTACATGGTGATAATGATGTTATTTATTCTGTTTGATACCTCTGGAGATGTATCTATGTAATAAAGAGAGTATCAAGATCCATGAGAGAAGAGCCTAGGTATTGTCCCTGACAAGCCCTGAATCGTTCAGGAGGGATTTTCTGGTATGGGATTAGTACCTGTATTCTCTGTAATCCTAGTTGCACATGGTCTGATAGGACTTTTCTTGTTATTGCAGGACATACAGATTGAAAGGGAACGAAACTCTTCCTCAATACTGGGTGGCTGCTGTGCTCTGGCAGTTATTTACC
The DNA here is from genome assembly GCF_036971445.1 of Narcine bancroftii. Classification (NCBI taxonomy): domain Eukaryota; kingdom Metazoa; phylum Chordata; class Chondrichthyes; order Torpediniformes; family Narcinidae; genus Narcine; species Narcine bancroftii. The sequence goes on from NC_091473.1 coordinate 245,048,057, forward strand.
TCCTGGGAAAATTTTACGTGGCAAATGCTGGTGACAGCAGGTACAAAGCCCAGATTCACTGTCCTGGACAAGAGGAACAAAAGACTGTATGCTGGTGCAATTTAAGAGTTAACACCCAGAGTAATTTTGCAGCACATAAAGAATGGCATAACCATTGCCTCTCAGGACCTCAGGCATTGTCTGTGTGGAGTTTGCACGTCTCTGAGATCATGTGGGTTTTGTCCAGATGCAGGTGCTCCAGTTTCCACCCACACACCACAGACGTGCGAGTTGATAGGTTATTAGAGGCACACAGGAGACTGCAAATGCTGGAATCTGAAGCTGGAGGAAATCAGTCCAAAATGTCAGAGTCTGGTTGCAGATTGGCAAATTAATAACACCACCAAATATGCCTAAGATTGTCTGATCTTGGAGGCAAAGCAGGCTCATGTCTGGTCAGTACTTAGAGGGGAGACAGTCTAGGAACATCAGGTGCTCTAGGTTTCTGTGGGAGGCACTGGTCAAAGTGGCGACTCTCTGTCTACCTTACAGTAGACAAAAAAAAAGTTAAAGAATTTCATGTATGTTACATTCTAAATATAGTATTATGTGACACAGCAAGACCCCACAATCACCCTTGTTGAGTGAGGCCAGTGTCTCAGTATACATGATAAGAAATGAAACTAATGATAAATTTGTCTTGTATCAGAAATACTTTCTTCACAGGGGCAGAGAGATTCTGGCACACACAAATATGCAATTCATTGCGCTTGGTCACAAAACTTTTTTTAAAATGGTCCAGTCTTGAAACAACCATGTTGTTTATTGTCATGTGTTTTGAAATTCGGTACAAAATTTTAATTTTTTTTGCGTGCTATCAGGCAGGTCAACATCTACATAGTACATCAGGTGGGGCAAGAATAAAAATAGTGTCACATCAAACAAGATTGCATGGTATAATGTTAAAAAGGGAAAAGTACAGTTAAACAGTACAATGCCTCATCTATACTAAAAGAAGACATGTTCAATAGTCAGATATCTGTTCTTGTACCTGGAGGTTCATGTTTTCAAACATGTATACTTCTGCCTAAAGGGGTAATGGGGGGGGGGGGGTGATAATGTGACTGGAATGAAAGGATCTTTTAATATGTTGTCTGCTATCTTTTTTAATTGTTTTATTTTTCACACTATAACCCATACTGACCAAAATACATACAGACATTTTTCTCTTGAATATATAGTGTCATTTTCTCCCCTTTTTCCCCCTCCCTTCCCTCCCTCACCCCCCCCCCCTTTCCCATTTATTCAATCGTTGTCTGCTTTCTTGAGACAGCAGGAGCTGAAGATATAGTCATGGAGGGGAGATTGATGGCCTGAGCTGCATTCACAACTCTTTGCAGTTTCCTGCTATCTAGACAAAATACTTTCTATGAAGCATCCATAAAAACTGGTGACGGGTGTGATAAATGTCCTCAGGTTTCTGTAAAGGTAGAACCTTTGGTGTGCTTCTTGGCCATAGGAACAAAGTGGAACATTGTTGTTTTGGTACTTCTAAAAAACAATCCACCATTTTCATTTTGTGACCATTGGGTACATTTACATGTGATGTAATTGAAGCTTGGCAATAGTGATAAACTTTCCTGATTGGTCTTCACAAATAATGCCAGGGATTCTTTTATATCCACCTGAGGGAGCAGATAGAAACATTCCAAATGTCTCTTTGGAAAGGCAGCATGTCTAGCAAATGTCAAGTCACTAGTGTGATGGGTATATTAGATTTTATATATGTTTTTTAAAGGAGATAGATTGTGGGGGGTTTAGGGTAGGTCACAAACAAACAAACACTTCACAAAACAGATCTCATTTAAAATGCAAGCACTTCGCTGAAAGTGAGACATTGAGGCACCAGTGATTTTGCAAAGACAATAAAAGCCATTTTGGAATTGCTTTGCTAAGGAACTTCAAAAGCAGGTGCAAATGAAACAGTCTATGCTCAGAAGCTGATAAGATCTTTCAAGGACTGGGTCTGGAGCCCTGCAAGAAGGTCATGTGGTTTTGCAAGCAGAGAGAGGAAAAAAAGATCAACGGGCTTTCTCTAAGAGTGACAAAGAAAGAGAACTGACTTCTACAGAGGCTTTTGGAAGCTTGTGGAAAACCCTATTTTGAAGACTGGTTGTAAGTTCTAAGTTCAGCCTGGTGAAAACCCTTGTGGAAACCCGCTGGCTCGAGTGTTTCTCCTGAAATAAGGAAAACAAGAGGAACCTGGTGGTGACCTGGAAGAAGAGGTTATCATTTGGAAAACCCTGATGGGGCAAATTTCTTTGGCATGACACTGAAGTGACTGATGGAAGTAAATCAGTTTGTGTGTGTCCAACGAGCTATGAATCTCAAAACCAACAAGAACCTTCCTGAGCGATATCCAATTACCTTTAAGCACCAGAGCTTGGTGAAAATTCATAAATGTTCATTTATGTGCACAGTATAAGAATTGCCTGATCACAGTGAACTTAAAGGAGGGAGGTGTGATTGGACTGTGAATCAAAGAACTTTCCTGAACAATTACACATTACATACACGTGCACTTAGAATTAGAAGGGGGTTAAGTTAATAGTGATAAGTTAAAGTTTGATCCTGTTTTTATGTTTAAAGAAAATTAAAAGTAACTTTTAAGTAGCCATTGGTCTTAGTGAATTTCTATTGCTGGTGGGTTTTGGGGACCTCTGGGCCTGTAACACTAGACTGGGGATATGGGATTGATGGAGAAAGTAGCACTAACATAGCAGATTAGTTGTGACCTTATTGGATAGCAGAACAGGCATGGAGAGTTGAATGGCCGACTTCATCCTTCAATCACAGCCTCCTTTAAATCTGTGCTCTCTGATCATTAACCCTTTAGCTAGTGGAAATAACTTTTATTGATTTACTCTGAGCAAACTCTTCGTGTGTCTAAAATACCTTTATAAACATTTTTGTTTTTAATTCTAGAGCTATTCTAATCCGCAATGGGGACATTATCCCACTGTCTAATGAATTCACTCCTGAATCAGAGCGGCAGAGATTGCAGTATTTAGTAAGGAAATATTTCCTCTCTTGTCTTCCGTATATAATCTGCATTTTTTTTAAATTCCTTTTTAATGTTTAAGGTAGAGCGTCAAGGGAAGGTGAAGCCATCCTATCCTACCTCTTTCATTGCTTTTCTCTGCCTCAGCTTGTTGATGAGTGGACAGAATTCCCCGGCTCCTGAACTTGGGTAGGCTGCAGCTTATTGAGGGTGGGATTCAGAAATTGTCTTCTGTGATGCTTTCTGTGGCAGAGTCATCCCCAACAGCTGTGCTTAAATGTGAAGGGATTACAGGTAAGTTCAGTGAGAGGATAGTGTCAATTGACTTTCACCACATTGTCCACTTCAAAGAGTCCATTGTTTCAACACTCCACCACAACTGTCTAATTTGCTACTGTCGAGGAACTAATCACATTTTCTATAGTCATCCTATTAATCTAATCACCCATCCCGAGCCTAAATGGAAGCTGGTTGTGTTGTCATCCATTTATAGTTATGATTTTTCTTCCCGACATTCCTACCCCTCCATTGCCCCACATATCTCTAAAGTACTTGCATCTTCAATCTGCTGACATATCTTTACTCCTCCATTCCTGGCTCGTGGCATCTCCAGTGTTCTTCACAGCATCATCGATAATAGAGCCTTCAGACTCCAAGACCTAAGCTCTGAAATTTCCTTCCTAAATCTCTCCAGATCCAAAAAGAATAATTTTAGGAGGATCCTTAAAAACATGTTTTTCATCACCTGTCCTGGTATCACCTGATGTAGCTCGGTGAAAATTTTTATCTAATAATCATCTTGTGAGAGAGAAAGGGACATTTTTCAGTTGTCGTATTAATCCAAGTGGTTTTTGTTTAGGGATGTTTACAGCCACATCTCCTTGGAAATGAATTTACACATTTGGAATTTCCAAGGAGAATTCAGCATCGGGAAATTGGACGCAAGATGTTGTTCCGGGATTATAGCATGACTGGCTGGTAAGAATCAATCAACAACATTTTTGTATTTAGACATTTAAGTATCATTGTTGTTCTTCAATAATTGCTCTCAAGAGTGCTGGTAAGCCACTTTTTAAACTGCTGCAAACTCCCTGGTAGATTGGGGGAGGAGGATAGTTGGGTGGGTGATCGGAGGATGGGTGAGTGGCTAATACTACTTAGTGAGCACACATTTGAGCAGGCTGGCACAGGAATTGAATTGAAAGGTGATGGGGGCTAACTGATCATCCTTTCATATATCTGGCGCGGCTGCAATCAGATGAATGTTGCTTTGAATCTCCTCTGCAAAAAATTATATAGTTGCCCAACTCAAGATCTATTCAATGATTAACACAGCATCCCTTCTTTATTCTGTAGGGCATACAAAACTATAGAAGAGGATGACTTGAAGTTCCCATTGGTATATGGTGAAGGCAAAAAGGTACACAGTACAACTGAAAGCAAGCAATCTGCTGGAGGTACTCAGCAGATAAAAAGATCAACCTGGTGAATTCCTGCAGCAGATTGTTTCTTTGTCCTAAATTTCAGCATTCTTTTGTGTGTCAACAATTGAAAGGAATCTTAACATTTTTATGAGAATTCAATATAAAATTTGCAATCCTGAAATGAAATTAGCTTTCTAAGAAGTTCAGGTAGATATGTAGCAGAACATGGGCAGGTGGAGCACGAGTTACATCAATTAACATTGAATTTTTCATTTTCAAGTAACTCTCTCCTCTGGTGTTCCTTTCCTGCTCCCACCAGTCCACCCAAGATCTTTCTTCCTTTTTGTTCACCCTCCCCCACCTAGTTCTATCCATCCTTCACCCACTGGCCCATCTACCTGTGTTTCTCCTCCTTGGATTACTTTTCCTGTTTTCCCCAATATATAGGAGGATTCAGACAAAGGGTGCTAGGTAATAAGTTAAAACAATGATTGGCAGATAGAGACTTGCACAATTTAATAAGACATAAGCACGCAATATATGGGAAAATTTACTGCAGTGGGATTCAGAATCAAACTTAGGACAAACCCACAGACTAGCTTGTCATTATTTCCCTAAACAATAGAGTATTAGGTATTACAAATAATGTTGAGATGATTTAAAGCACAGGTACGTGCCGACAGCTCTACCAGCCGCCCTGTGACATCTCCACTGGCCACTCACTGACAGCCCTGCTGGCTATCCTGTGACAGCTTTACTGCACTGATATTAAAACTACCAGACTAACACTTGCATGCATGCACTAACGTCACTAATGATACCCAGTTGAGCAGATTTGCTGTTCACACTGTTCACAACTCAGCCAGGCTCTGATATAACCCCCTATTAAGTATCAGTGCCCAGGTGATCTTTACCGCACCCACCCCTCCACCCCATCGGCCAGTTGGGAGCATTCATACTGCCAGGTGACCCATTAAATACCCACTAAATTGCCTGGATCAACCCATGTTATTTAGCAGTGTGAAAGAGAGATTGACAGCTGAGAGGAGGAATCAGGTGAGGGAGTGAGGATAGGCAGATGGAAACAAATGGGGAGGACAGCCCATTATCACTCCCTCTCTTAATTCTACCTCTCACATTCCAGTCTCTGTCTCAAGATTCCCTATCCCCCATCTATCCAGCATCGCCAACCCCCCCACCCCCCCCCCCCATCTATTTTAACCTATCACCTACCAGTCTCACCCTTTTTACACTTAATTGTTTAAAGACAACTCGGGTCATTCACACTGAACCAAGAAAGCTGGGTCAGGAGTCGATGCGTTTTGCATCGGCTCCAATTCTACCTACCTTGCCAGGTAATTTCCGGCATGAAAATGACCCCCCCCCCCCACCCAATTCATTGCATTCACACAGGTAAGTGAAACGGTTAAAAGGTTGTTAATTCCCGTCTTTCAACAGTAGTGTAAAAGGGGTATCTGTCTCAACCCTCCTATATATTGGTTTTCTTCCCTCTATGCTACCAGTCCTGATGCAAGATCACAGAATAACATCAGGTTCCAGTTCATCAAGTGACCTCAGTTGGTTATGCAAACTGCTTTCAAGCAGTATTGAGGAATAGCACCAACTGTAGTATTTCCTCATGAAAAAATTCAAGAATTTTGAAAAGTCTCTTCACCATTGGTGATTTGTGTATTACTAAGGCACTGACTGTCCCAACAGGCACGCGTCATGGCAACCATAGGAGTCACTCGAGGACTGGGAGATCATGATTTGAAAGTTCACTGTTCCAATATCCACATCAAACCTTTCTTGTCCTGCATGCCAGAGGTGAGAGCTATCAATGGACATTGTTTACATTACTAATCGAAGGAGCCAATTACTTCAAAGATATCCAATAGATATAAAGAGAACCTGAATCCATCTTCATCATCTACCCAGTTGAGTAGGAGCAGAGCAGGGGTTTGGCGTGACGGGGTGTGTTCCAATGTAGGCTTTGCAAATTTATTGGTGTTTCCAACACAAGAGTTCCATCTTGTAATATTTGGAAATTTCATACAACAGCCACAAGTTGATTTGAGGGCCAAATACAAATGTGGATTTCTGAATCCAAAAGACATCCACAACCAACCTCGTACCAATGCAGAATCTGATTCTTTCCTGAAAATCTCACTCATTCAAAGAGTCTGGTCCATTTTCCACCTGTCCATTCATCCACAGGTCTGATCAGTTCTCCTGGGAATGAACGGAGGCAAAAGAGAAAAATGGGGAAAAGATGACTACTGTGATGAGTGAGGCAAAGGAGGGGTGATGAGGGAATGAAGGGGGTACTAAAGTAAAATGAGGCAAAAGAAGAGATGGATAGAAAATGAGGAAAAGGAGGGTGTGGGGATGAGAGAGCCACTGAGAGAAACAGGAGTCAAGGGATGAAGTGGGAAAAGAGAGGTGTGGGGAAAGGGACACTGGGAATGGGAAGAGAATCTCTGGAAAAAGTGAGGGAGAGTGTGGGAGGGAAAGAGGGACAAAGGAGGACAATTGTAAAAGGGGAGGGGGTGAAAAGAGGACACGGAGAGAGCAAAGACTGGGGCGCAAGGAGATGGTAGGGACTGTGAGAAACAGAAGTACCGTCATAGAAATTGCTCGAGACATTTATTATACAACAATGCAAAGTTGGCTTCCCCTTACCCTGGTGGGAATACACACACACACACTGGGGCTCACCCAACTTTTATACAGTTTATTTCAGTATAGAAGTACCCTCCCCCTTACATTCTTCTGCCTCCTGGATGAGTTTGGCATTAGGCAATCCTGTCTGCCTACGTGCTGTTTCTGTGAACTTAGAGGACCAGGGGGTATCCTGTCGGTGTCCCATCATGTCATTGTCCTTTTTGTCCTTATTCACACCTTCCCGACCCTCAGGGCTTACTAACTTCTTATATGCAGAACTTGCTAATTCTGTCTAAGGCTAGAAGACCCTTATCTTATTCAGACTAACTTTACTTCCTACATTCTATTATCTATTAACTATCCTTTCATACTGGCTTTATTCATCTCTCATATTTTCATATTAGTTTTACTCATCTCTCACAGGATCAAGATAGAGTGGGGTAGAAGAGGGTGAGAGCAAAATCCCAGGAATCATTTTGAATAGCCAACTAAGTCTTTTTGAAAGTCCACTTGGATCACGCAATACCAGGAACACATCCAAAATAATTAAAAAACACACAAAGAGAAACTCAGCAGGTCAAACAGTACCTTTATGTAGCAAAGGTAAAGATACATCACCGACTTTTCAGGCTTGAGCCCTTCATCGAGGTGTGGGGGAACATGAGCAATGGCCGAATGGAAGGGGGAGGAGGGTGATGAAGGTGGGAGATGATAGATGGGGGAGGGGGAAAAGAAATCTAGGCTAGGTAGAGAGAAAGAAAGTAGGAACTGGAATGACTATTTGGGGGGGGGAGGGGTGGAAAAAGAAAGCTGATTAGTGGAATGCAGTGAACTCAATGTACATGCCCTGGGATTGAAGAGTGCCCAGATGAAAAATGAGGTATTGTTCCTCCAATCTGTGGGTGCTCAGGGTGGGGTAATGTGAAAGGCCTTGGACAGACATGTGAGCTTGAGCGTGTGACTCAGAATTGAAATGGTTGGCTACAGGGAGGTCGCTTTTGTTGCAGATGGAGAGGAGGTGCTGGGTGATGTGATCTCCTAATCTGAAACCAGTCTCTCTAATGTAGAGAAGGCCACAGAGGATGCACCAGATGCAGTAAATGAGTTCTTTGGAGGTACAGATGAAGTGATGCTTCACCTGAAAGGTCTGTTTGGGACCTCGGACAGCGATGAGGGAAGAGGTGTGGGTGCAGGTATTACACCTCCTTCGACCACAGTGGAAGGTGCCAGGGGGGTAATGGGTGGGGAGGGAAGAGTGCACAAGAGAGTCACGGAGGGAGTGGTCCCTACGGAAAGCTGAGAGGAGAGGAGAAGGAAAAATGTGTCTGGTGGTGGGGTCCTGTAGTAAGTACCGGAAATTCCACTGGATAATGTGTTGCATGTGGAGGCTGGTGAGGTGGTAGGTGAGGACGAGGGGGATTCTGTGTTTATTGTTTCTAGGGGCGGAGGGTCTAGGGCAGATGAGCGGGGAATGGAAGAGATGCGGATGAGGGCCAAGTTAATAGTGAAGCGACACTTCACCTCCAAAGAACTCATTTACTGCATCCGGTGCATCCTCTGTGGCCCTTACTACATCGGAGAGACCGGTCGCAGGTTAAGAGATCACTTCGCCCAGCACCTCCTCTCCGTCCGCAACAAAAGCGACCTCCCCGTAGCCAACCATTTCAATTCTGAGCCACACTCTCAAGCTCACATGTCTGTCCAAGGCCTTTCACATTACCCTACCCTGACCACCCACAGATTGGAGGAACAATACCTCATTTTTCATCTGGGCACTCTCCAATCCCAGGGCACGAACATAGTCTTCACTGCATTCCAATAATTTGGTTCAAAACTCCAGCAGAGGATTTGAGCGAAACAGAAATTAACCTAGTATGAACATTAAACAGCAACTTCCTTTTCCAAGTACTGATAGCCAACAAAAAGACAAGCACACCTTGGGCCATGAATGTGTCCATGTCGACACCTTTGATCTGCATTAAGTGGGAGGAATCAAAAGAAGTTGTTGAGGTTACAGACAAGTTCTCCAAAGCAGATGCCTTTGTTCAAGAAAGAAATGGAGGACTCTTAAGACATTTCCGATGGGAGAAGGGGAAATGGGGGTGTGTAGAGTTTAAATGTCCATGATAAAGATGAACTAATTGTAAACAACAGATTGGAAGTTATTGAAATGGAGGATGGCATGAATGATGCTTCGGATTAGAAATAATGATGTGCTGGGTGCAGAGGCTGGTGGGGTGAGGACCAACAAAACATTGTTCTGGTAGGGGAGGGAGCTCTAGGCTCTGGTTCTAGGCTCTCAACAATGGAGGTCTCAACTCTCTCTCCCCCAACTCTCTTCTCCCCACTCCAATACCATACTCTTCTCTCTCCCTCTTTTGAGCCCCTAACTCACTTCAGCTCCAATCCTTGCTGTATATTCACTCTAACTCCTGACCTTCTCTTCATCGATGCCCAGCAGTCATTATACAGCAAAGACAACAGATTTATTCTTCCATCACCTTCTTGCCTATTTCTTCGGCAAGGGATCCTCACTTGCCCATAACACTCCCTTCCACTTGGTTGGACTACCACCTTGGTTGGCCTTTTATCCTTTATTAATCTGTATATTTCCAATTGGGAACTCATCTTTATTTGGAGAAGGGAACCTAAAAATGGGGGAAATTGAGGGACAGCATAAATAAAATCTTAACTTGACCATAAACTGTATCTAAATATAGCATGGATTTTGGTTAAAGACCTATAAATCAGTTCACACCCCCCCAAAGTTGGATAACCTGCTGTGAGTAGTTTGTCACTTGACTCGCAAGTCCGCCAGCTTTCAGACATGAGTCAGGAGTGCTATGAAATATTTTCCAACAATATTAAGATGCCTGATATTATTCTTGATAATGTAGCCAGTTTCATGGCAAGCTTGTGTAGAACTATCAATTAGACCCAACAGACCAGAAGTCGAGATTAATAGGCTTTAATCGCTATAAAAACACAGTCATATCTTACATGCTGTTGGCTCGATTCCAAGTACTGAGGGAGGGGATTGAGTGATACTGCCTTTATTAGGAATCCTGGAGGTGGAGGAGTTATAGTATCGGGGCAGGGCCAACCAGTACAATGACTGCAATACAGTATTCCACCACAGCCTGAACATTCACTTGAACTTCATACCTCTACCACCTAGACAAACAAATGTTGCAAGAACATGGGAGGGAATACAACTGCTTGGAAAAACCTCTTCCAATTCGTGCACCATCTCATTTGGAATTATACCATGTTTGCTTTTGTTTTGGTTGAAATGCTGAACTCCCTGTAAGTAAGTGCCTTCATTACATGGGGGTTACAGCTGCCGTTGTCATAAGGTTTTGCCACTAGCACATCCCACTCATTAAGAAGTGAATAACATAGATTCAATGGTCATTAAAAAAATCTAATAAGGATTTCAGGAAGCAAACTACTTTACTTGCACAAAGAAATGAGGTGAATAGATGTATTTACTGGGAACCTATAAAAAAACATGTTGGAAAGAGGAATGAAAGGCTGTACTGTTTGGATGGGAAGTATGTGCAGTATAAATGTTTATATTAACATATAAGGCTTAATTTCCCAGTACAATTCTTGCAACATTTTTAATGAAACCTTGTAATCTTGGCAGGTGAAAGTATATGATATGAAAAAGTATGAGCATGGTGCGGATGATGTGATCGTGATGGGGACAGACGGGCTGTGGGATGTTGTCTCAGATCGAGAGGTAGCAGATGCAGTCACTCGCATACTTTCCAGCAGTGAGCCTGACGAACCCAACAGGTTTGTGGACTTGAATAGATGTTCCCAAGGTAGTTCTCACAAACTGAAAATTCAGGTGATAAAATAAATAGAGCGTGCCCCCATTCAGCATCCTTCAATTGCTCTGTACATCTCAATGTGCTTCATCTATGAGCAGAATGATTTCTGAAGCATGGGTTACTGCAGCAACATAGAAAATGCAATCCCTTATTAGGGCTTAATAGATTAATAGACAAATAAACTGGGAAAATACCACAGAAAAATTTCCTGCTTCGTCATCCAAACATGAGATACTTTCTGCTAATCTGGATGAAAAAAGGGATTAGATTAAATATCTTATTTGAAAGCACAGCACCACTGGCATTGCAATGCTCCCCCAGGGCTGCATCAGGGATGCCAGTCTGGAATTTTTTGTTCAGACATTGGAATGATCTTTAACCGATATGCATCACAATTCCATTCACTTTTTCTCGGTTCCTTGAACTTAAAGCACTTAAGCTAAAAATAATGACCCAGGAGCCCACACGTAAGCATCCATTGGGACAACGAGTATTCCATGTAGGTACAATCTGCAGTACTCTCACAGAAAAAAACCCAGAAACCCATGTGGTCATGGCAGCCAATGAGTCTCTGCTTAGTATAAACATAGAAAAAGTTGAATCACTGCTTGTCATTATAAGCTTTTACAGATTCATACAAAACAGACAGTCTTTTAACCTGTGCCAGCTCTTTAAAAGAATTATCCAATTATGCAGTCCCATTCCACCTATTCTCCATAGTCCTACAAATTTATCCTTCCTGAATACATAACTCATTCTTTTCTGAAAGTTATTATTGCATTTGCTTCCACTACTGATCCAGACAGTGAATGTTACATAAAAATGACTTGCAGCAATATTTTTTCTCATCTCCCCCTTGTTTAATTGTCCTGTGATTTATTAACCCTCCATCCATTCCCTAATTATCTCCATTTAAAATCTCCTCAGTTGTCCACTCAATCTCCTCCAAACTTTCTCTTTTGGAAAAAGCTCAGCTTCTCAAGTCTTGCCAAGTAGCTAAAGCTCTTTCCCTCGCTTGCCATTTCAGTAAGATGGCCCAGAACTGTAATGCGGAAGACAAGTGTGATCTAGTGATGGGGCTGCTTCTACCTGGGCACCATAGGAACTCTGATAAAGGAAAATCATGCATTTTTTTATGGACTTTCACTGAGTTACAAAGCATTTTACAGTTAATGAACCACATTTAACTTTCTCTTTCTTAGGAATCAAGCTGTAATTTAAACCTTTTTTTAATGTTAGAGGATTGTATTAAATTTCAGTAATAGAACTAGTAATTAGAATTGTCAATCCTCCTACATTTTCCTGCAACCTTCAGGAATTGACAAATTAATCTTCAGCACATGGCAAAGGATCAGGAGGGGTAGCACAGTTTTCATTTCCTTTGAATGCTTTTAGCTATAAAAATATTTGGAGCAAGGGAAAAGACGATTAGGCTGATTTCCAATTGGAGGTATGAAGCTATGGGTTGAACTTGTGATGATGGACATATTAATTAGGCATGTTTGTAGGGCACATAGTCAAGTGATTGAAACTTCCTTGGATTATGTGCAAATGAAATTGGCAATCTTATTTGCAGATTGAGAAACATCTCAATCTGCTTCTCTCTAAACAGATTTATTCTTTGTTTTATAATTTTTCCCATTGAAATTTAAAAAAAGTTGGTGGAAAAAAATCAATAAGGTGCTCAAAAGAATCACTGAAATGTGAAACTATTCCAGATGGTAGTCAAATCAAATAAATTAGATGTTTCCCATGAGAAATGTGTGAGAGGGGAGCGGACATAAAGATATGTTGAAAGTCTGAAATACATAAATATAAGTTTGTCACAAAATACCTTGTGCAGTGAGAGGGGTTCTTCTGCGAACAGACCAATGAGTTACAAAGCACAATTTACAGTGATTGGAATACGATTAAAAGGAAGATCTATTAACATCAAGCAAGGGCAGTAAGAGAGCACTGCTACAGAACTCATTCATTGATTGCTATGGGGAAGAAATTGTCTTTAAGCCTATTGGTGCAAGGCTTCTACCCAATGAGAGGTGGGAATGGAGAGTGCATCCATGGTGTAATGGCTTTCAGTATGTTGGCTGCCTTTTCTAGGCAATGGGAGATGTTCATGAAGGGGAGGGAAGCTTTCATTATGTTCTGAAATGGATTAAACTTATGTTGGAGATAAACATCAGAACAGACAAAATGGCCATCTTGTGCTTTACTTTCTGTATGTTTCAATTTATTTCTCTCCACAGGTTCACACTGGCAGCTCAGGACTTGGTGATGAAATCACGTGGAATTTTGAAGGACCATGGGTGGCGCTTGTCAAACGACAGACTGGGCTCAGGCGACGACATCTCTGTATTTGTCATCCCTCTTTATGGTCATACATGACTACCCTTGGTTCAGCCTCTCCTTGAACTCTGCAAAAACTGGAAAATGGAGCAATTGATTCCTTTTTTAAAATTGATTTGTCCCCCACTTGGAAGCAAGAATTTGCACTTGTAGGGTTCCTTTCACATCTGCATGGTATTCCAGTGTGTCCTTAGATTGTATAGTCACTGCAGTAATGTCTGAAATCTATCACTCAATTCACCCCTTACAAGCTCCTCAAAAACAATGTAATAAGAGGGCCAATAAACTGTTGTTGAGCATTAGACAAGGGCAGATATTAGCATTAACAACTACGTGCACACCTTTGTTCTTCAAGTAGTTTTTTTTAATGACCATTCAAAACTGGTCTCAGTTTAAAATTTTATTTCTCACATCTGCACTTCAATATTCTATTGCAAGTGTTGGCACAGATCATGTGATCAAGTCTCCACAGGATGTGAACCCACAATCCTCTGAGAGGTTTTAGATTTCTGTTGATTACTGACATATTCATGATATGTATATGCAGTTTTAACTTTTGCAAAGCAAGATTTCCAGAAACTAAAACTGGCTACTGATAAGATCATGGTCTCTTGCAGCAGGTTCAAAGGCAAAATGAAGGATGCTAGATACCTGAAGTTCAAATGAAACCCCAGAAAGCTGATTTCAAACAGGCCTAGTGTACAAGTTTTATTATAATTAAATTGCAGTTTCTGGACTTTATAGTTATTTATGAAATGAGGAATAATAGACGCAAACATATAAAATTAACAAATGCTCCATAAACAGATAGACAGATGCAAGCGCATTTACACTTGCCAATTCTCCAAGATTGCCCTGGAATATCTCCAGAAATTAAAATACATCTGCAAGAAAAATCCCAAGAGAATTATTTTTGCAGGTCAAGGTCATGACTATTCATTACTTTTAAAAAGTACCAAAAATATAAAATGTAAAGAAAATGATTGGGTAGGACAATTGGAGATGGAGAGTGAATGATGTAAAATCAGGATTGACAACTCTATGGTCAAGAAAGTCTTGGAGTTTATCAAACTAGAAGGACCTATTGTTATTTCTCACCCCCCCCACCCATCCCCAATCTCTGTAACTTTGATCTTTCCAGGGCAAGATCCAGTCTTTAAATGACGATTCCAGGGTTTTCAAATTCCTTACTGCAGACAGGCATTTGTTCAATGCAGTGCTCAATATATGTTTTAAGATTATAACTTTAAATAAGCATAAACCATCAGAAACACCATCCTAGAAGGCAAATTTGCATGCATATCCTTGGTGCTATCAGAAATTCTGACTTTAGTCTATGCTATTCATACCAGGAGGTCATAATGTTAAAAGTGAAGGGGGGGGAGAAAACTGATTTATAGGTCTTTAACCAAAATCCATGCTATATTTAGATACAGTTTATGGGCATTGTTAACACGGTTGCGAGCTGCCTTTATGGAACTGCTACAATCTGTGTGTACTGTCAAAAAGTTATTGAATAGGCTGCCATCAATCCTTATTATGACTGCAAGAGGAAGTCAGGAGGAAAACTGTCTCTACAAATACAAGTAATTAATGGTGCCAGTTGCAGAAACAGAAAAAATAAGTGGACCATTCAGCTGTCCTAATCTATTCTTCTGTACAAATCAATCAGTACTACCTTATTTGCAAACTACTTACCTTGGTTCTGTAAATCTTAAGAACCTTGTCCAAAACCAGCTACTAATCTCTGTTCTAAAACATACTCTCCACCATGACCTCTCTGACTTTTGAAAAAGATGTCTAGATTTTCAGTGGTCTTTAGACAATAAATCCGGACATCATCCTTGAATTAACTAAATCTTATTTTAAACATATACTGGAAGTTTAGTTAGGAGTCCTGCTCTTGTTACCCTTTCTGAGACTACAATTGGAAACCATAGAGTTAAGTTAGGCTGAGATGATGCACATGGTAAATCAGCCCGACTGTGCAGGATGCTGTCAAAGAAACACATTTAAGGTCATACATATATGCCATGCCATTAAAACTGCAAAATGTATCCTTTACCTCTCAATCTCTTTCATTCAATAAGACTAATCCTTAAAACCAATTTCTTGCACCAAGTTTCTAGTCATTTGCTCTCAACATCTCCTTATAGCCCTGTTGACAATTTATTTTTGATAAGATGGCCTATAAGGTGTGTTAGGATGTTCAAAGTTCCTTTTATTGTCGCATAATAATACATTAAAATGTAATATACATGATATACTTCAAATTTTGTCTGGCATAAATCAATAAGAGAAGGATATGCTAAGGAGAGTCCTAAAAGAGATATGTTCACTGTGTTTACTGGACTATACAAAGGGAAAAATAAAGATGGTGGTTTCTCCTTTCTGCTGACAAGAAGCTTGGAACTACAGTATGAAGAGATTTCAAAGTCTGAGTATAGAAATCATGAAAAATCTGGTTGACAATTTCAAAAAATTATGGGGAAAGCTAATGCAATTTTAAGTTTTATCCCTGTTACTGCAAATATCATAAGCTAATACATTCATTCTACAGGGCTTTGATCAGAATCCCATCGATAGGATTGCATAGTTTCAACTGCTGTACCTTGAAGAATGCACAGGAGATAATATGGCACAGCCGGGGACACAGCTCAAACTCCCAGAAATAATTTCAGGGCTCAGAGCACTAAATTTAAGTCAGGTTGCATTAACTTGACTGCAGTCCCTTGAATATTGAGACTAATGAAAGGAAATAGGAGTGGCGGTGTTGATTTGATAGAGGTGCATAAAAATTTTTAATTATTTGACGGAATAGGTAGAAGCTAAATCTTCTGATATCAAGAATTAGGAAGCAGAAAATAAAAATGAGAGTTTGGCCAGAATGGAGAAATTTGGGGAACTTGCTAATAAAGAGCAGCAGAAATTCTACTTGTAATTGGACAGCACAGGCTCCTAAGTTGAAATTACCTGTAAGTACAAATTTAACATTTAAATCTATTGGTTCTTTAATTCGAGTTTGATTCATAGATGCAATAATTAGTCAAAAATAATTTCCTTTCCATTAATCTATGCAGACTCTGCTCAGTCCTGGTCTGTTTTGGAATCCTCCACGTTGGGATTCCAGGATTTTCCCTGATGTTTTGTCTCAATTAGTAACATACAGAAATGCTGGAAGAACTCAGCCGGTCTTGAAGCTTCCATTGGAGATTTTGAAACATGGACAATATATCTTTATCACCTGCAGATGCTGCAAGACTGGCTGAGTTCCTCCAGAATTTGTTTTTTTTACTACAATCACAGGATCTGCACTTTTGTGTTTCACTCTGTATCCTCTCGCACACCTTTCTTAGAAATTGCAATTATATATGTGTAGAGCTCGTCGAAAGAACCAAAGACTTTTATTAGCAAAAGACAGGAGCTCTTCACAGGTGGCCGACCAGTCCGGAATGATCCGACCTGGCGAGGGACCCAACCCTTTAAGGCCCAGACAGTAGGCATGGCTAAGCTCTCAGCCAATCGCTGTAAGCACAGTCATTACACTCTAGATCACACATGTCAAACTCTGGCCCATATAATTATATTTGGCCCGCAAGATCATTTCAAAAATGTATTAGAGGTGGCCCGCTGGCCGCCGCGCCAGTATAGCGCATGCACAGTAATACAACAAATTCCAGAATGCATTGGCGTCAGCCTGCTAATCGCCCCCACCTCCTCTGTTTACGTTGCAGGGTCTCACCGTGGACTGGTTTTGGGGCCTGGCTGGTGTCAGGGGAAGCCAAGGCTGCTTCCCAGCGCCCGGAACCGGAGGCCTCGGGCCTGACCTCGCCAGGACCGTTGCCCACTCCCCCTCCCTGCCGCAGGCCGATCCGCGACTCACGGTGACGGGGCCGCTGATCCGCCGAGATGCCGCCCTGCAGCGAGAGCCGATGCCCCCGTACTGTCGTTGTCCAACCCAATCGCCCGCAAACCCCGCCCTCCCGCACACAGGCCTGAGTAAGGATTATGAACTTTAATCTCAGGATAAAACGATCTTCCAATCGTTTCATGTCACAGTGATCAATATATTCCTGGTTAAAAATGGTCCTGCACCTGGATACAAGCTCATTAGGCATAAAACTTGAAAAGTGTGTCAATCAAAGGATATCTGTACCAATGGAAAAAGGGCATGGCAAATAACCCTGCTAGAGTTCATGCCCACAATCAGTCACCCATTTGATTGTTTCAGGAATCATGTTATTCTCCCACATTCTCAATAGCCCTCAGATTTTACTATTCGACAGCACACTGGCAACATTTGACAAATCCTCTATAGAGAAATATTATTTATTGAATATTTTATTTCTCGTTTGTTAATGCTTCTGGAAAGAGTTTATCCAAAACTATTATTAAACATTTATTTTAATAAGAAAAAGTTTAACATTACATATGTTGAAAGAAGAGAAAACATGCAGATGTTGTTGAAAATTTTCAATAAATATTTAGTTCGGCCCTCGACTTAGTCCAAGTTTTTAATTTTGGCCCTCCATGAATTTGAGTTTGACACCCCTGCTCTAGATACTATAACTATATACACTGGTGATAGGTCTGTACTATCACAATATGCTACCTTCAAATATGCAAGAAATATTCTGAATATTGAATTTTGATAAATAATAAAGTTTTTCAAAACTGGGATGTAAGTAATCAGATCCTTGGGAGATAATCAGCTTTCAGTTTCACCAATCTCGTTTCCTCATTTTCATTGGACTGGACACTGGTTCTCTGATCTACAAAAGTACACAAAATTCAGTGGAATCGTTCTAAAAGTTTAAGCATGACGGGATCATTGAAAAGAAGACACTTGTGAGGTTTCGAAATAAAGCCAGACGAAACAGATGAACTTGTCAAGAAGGAATGCTGCAGAACGACTGAACCTATATATAACCGGTCTGCAGTAGCTCTTGGAGCTCTAAACAATCGCCTGAACCAATCACCACACCAACGTTATTCTGACAGCTGTCAATCAACAATGGCAGGCCAATGGGATTGTAGAAGGACAAAGACAAGTCCTTTCCTGCAACGCGAGTCGTGGTCATACCCGACACTGGGAAATGCTCGGTTCCCATTGAGATGTATTAATTTCTAAGGCGGTGCACTGGGAACCTATGCGTTCTGAATTCGGATTGGGGTGCACCGGAATTCAATCTCTGCGCAAATTTTAATGCATCGTGAGCAGAACGGTTCAAAGCATGAGTTGCGTTGCACAGGTTCTGGGTAAGGTTTAGGTTTAGGGTGCAACACCTCCAGTTTTTTCAATGGTTGGAATCACTGTACTCTTAACTCAATAGCAAGTTTCCCCTCCTTTTCCCCTTAAACTTACAGTGCCTTCTTTTTCTTGCTATGGATATCTGCCAGGGTCAAAGAAAGCTACCAGGGTTAAAGACTAACCACGGACAATAACAACTTATTTTATCCATATTAGGTAAAATGTCATTCAGAATAACATTCCTACTCTCACGATCACCCAATGCGTTTATAACGCAGGGAGAGCAATGATATTCTGATTCCATAAAACTAAACTTCCCTGTCACAAACTTGTGTAGCTTGCCACATTTTTAAATTCATTGTTTGGATTAAATGTGAGATGGTTTTGTGAAGTGAGAAAAGGAGAGAATGTTCATAAATTATCATTACATATACTAACAGTCAGAAAGAATAAAAAAGAAACATTTATATAAGACCTTCTGCAGCCTCAATGTCTATGTTTCATCGCTAATGCAGTTCTTTTGAACGTTGTCGTTGCAATGTAGGAAATCTGACTGCCAATTTTCAAATAGTAATGCAAAGATGGTCATACCCCCCAGCAATCATTTATACGCAAGAAATAGGAGCAGAAGTAAATAAATCTTGTACTTCAGCACTCTCCATTTTATCTGCATTATCCCCACTTCCCTCGACTCCCTTAAAATCCAGAAACCTATCAATCATGGTCTTGATTTTGTAAACCTCCTCAGTAAATAATTCACAAGATTCACTGCCCTCTGCTTGAGAGTTGGCTTCGCGGCAATGAATGGCCTATCCCTTTACTGGACTCAGCAAGAAGAATCATCCTGTCAAAATTTTCTTATTCTTTTACAGGCGATTTCAGCCTATTCAATCTCTTGAGAATCCCGTCATATCGAGAATCAGCCTAGAGAACCTTTGTTCAACGGCAAGAATATTCTTTTATTGGTAAGGAGGTCAAAACTGTGCACAATAACTGAAGTACAGTCTCATCACAGCACTGAAGACATTTTTTTCCTTGACCTCAAATTCATTGATAAACCATTTATCTTCTTAATCACCTGCTGATTTCTAGAGGAATTCAGTATCAATAAATAGACATAATCTTAGTTAAACTATACAGTTCTAATCTTTACAGTGGAAGGTCAGTGAAGCACTGAAATTAATTGAGATTTTAAAAATAATCACAAAATAGTTACCAGAAATGAGAGGAAACAGCTAACAGGAGCTGTCAGCCGTTTAGCTAAAAAGATGCGATAAAATGATCTGACGGACAGTTTATTGATAGTGTTGGTGTAGAAAAATGTTATGAAATGTTCTTCTTTTCACATCTGTTGCCACGAATTACTTTTTTTCAAAAATAAAATCCACCCATGACTCCTTGGTCTCTGCAAACTATTTCCTCATCTCTAAACTCTTTTCAACATTCTTGAATATTGCTTTCCTCCTCAAATCTACACCCATCTTTCCTACAAATCTAATTAATAAAGGCAGCGGAAGAATCATCTATCAATGATGAGACCATTAAAATTGAAAATGCATACAACACCTGGGTTATAAGAACAGAAGAATTCTTTCTTCTTCTTTCTTTGGCTTGGCTTCGCGGACGAAGATTTATGGAGGGGGTAAAAAGTCCACGTCAGCTGCAGGCTCGTTTGTGGCTGACCAGTCCGATGCGGGACAGGCAGACACGATTGCAGCGGTTGCAAGGGAAAATTGGTGGGTTGGGGTTGGGTGTTGGGTTTTTCCTCCTTTGCCTTTTGTCAGTGAGGTAGGCTCTGCGGTCTTCTTCAAAGGAGGCTGCTGCCCGCCAAACTGTGAGGCGCCAAGATGCACGGTTTGAGGCGTTATCAGCCCACTGGCGGTGGTCAATGTGGCAGGCACCAAGAGATTTCTTTAGGCAGTCCTTGTACCTTTTCTTTGGTGCACCTCTGTCACGGTGGCCAGTGGAGAGCTCGCCATATAATACGATCTTGGGAAGGCGATGGTCCTCCATTCTGGAGACGTGACCCACCCAGCGCAGCTGGATCTTCAGCAGCGTGGACTCGATTCTTTATCAAATTTGTAAATAACCTTCTATTTGAGTGATCATCAGAGAGCACATACAACACAGAAGGGGGCCAATTAACTAGTCACACCTATCCCAGAACACCGCTTATGACCATAACTTACTCTGAAATCTGACATTATCAACAGCAAATTACTGCAGCCAAAAGAATTCAGTCTGCAGCATGAAAGAGGACTCTGTAATACGCAAGCTGTTCCAGGGGATGCACGGAGACATCCAGAACACCATCAACTCAGTGAAAGACGCCCTTTGGTCTGCCCGAAATCTGTTGGTCTTTCAGCACACGGAGATATCAGTGAGGGAATGCTGCCGACATGCATATTCCAGGCTGCAGGAGTACGTGCTTAAATGAGGCTTGGTGCAGCCTAAAGTCCTTCCCTTACTGTGCATTGAGGGGCTGAGAGCGAAGCAAAGCTCCTCAAACAAAAGATTGGGAGAGGAGTGTTTGACGACTGGTGGCAATGCTGCTAAGAAGAAAATGAATTTTAACAATGTACTGTGATGGAAACATGGATACAGCACTAAGGATGCGAAGAGATTTTGGACGGTTTTCTTTTTATAAATGTTTTTTGTGAATAAAGTCACAGAACTGGACTTGCTCGACTAGAGCAAATTTCTGCATCTGCAACACAGCAGGACCCATTCCATTATATGATTTAAATCATTCTTTTGTGAAACTGGACAATGTTAACCTCATTCTATGCCTTATTCCAGATTCCCGTATCATAATTACAAGTTTATATCTGTTTTATATCTGGTTACATGCGCACAAATGTCTTCAGGTTCACGGCACTCCTTTTCTCTGGAATATTTGAGTGGAATCTGGGAAATAATAAGACAATCCCCTTGGCTAATTTCAACTGGTTGTTCATGCATGTGGCCTCTGAATCCTTCTCCTACTTATGTAATCATTGGTACCATCCTTAAAAGTAATTTGAAAAGCACTTGAGCAAAAAAAGTCTCAAATACTCTGTCGTACCTTTGCAAATGAATTTGTGATCATTGATACCAATTCATTTATCAGAGAAATGGCTATTCTTCTTCCATCAAAGTTCCTTCAGAATTTTGTATTTCCCATATTACTGAAGGTATGTTATGTAGGTCTGGATGTTGATATCCCTTATTGCACTCCTGAGACATGCTCCCTTGACTCTGCAGGGTAGCCAAGTGAGTGGTGGCATCTTCTGGGTTATGAAGTGGCCACCCGCTTTCCTCAGTGTTTTGCAGACAGACCCATGACACCTCCAGAGGGTTCAGTAGTGAAACCGGCATCCCGGGTTCACCCCCTAGATGCCATTCACCCACTTAGGGATGCAGATGAAATCCTTTCTCCTCATCCAAAGCCACTGACTACCCTTTTCAGCAGCTCTGGAGAGATCTTTGACTGCTTGTCGTGTATCTTGTCACATTCGCAACTCCCGGAGGAGCCTTGATGTCGATGTGGCCACAAATCCTCTGCAGCCATCTTCAAATGACTGGACCCTTGCCTTATAGCCACATTGCTGTATATCAGCTGCAAGCTCAGCGTACCTCAGTTTCTTATGCTCAATGGCCTCCTCCTCTGCATCCTCCCAGGGCGCTGTAAGCTCAATGATGTAATCGAGATGGAGTGAGTCCAACCACAGCACCAGGTCAGGTCTGGGGTTTGTTTCCGCAATTTAATTTTGGAAGCAGAGACTATGGCCTAAATCTGCTGCCATCTTCCAATCACGTGCCAATTCTGGCCAATTCCAGCTTGACCCTCATCTTCCCAGACAAATACTGTTAAAGGCCAGTGGGATGAAGGGGAAGGTAGAGCATTTTCACTTGTCCACTGATATTTCAGCAAGGAAGAGTCCAGATCTGAAACTCAAATCCTCATGGATGTAACTTGAATGCCTTCTAAGCCCGCTTTGACGACAGTAAGAGCGAAGAACCACCCCTCTGCACCCCCACGTCCCCTGATGATTCTATCCTGTTCGTATCCGAGCATGATGTGAATGCTGCCTTCATGAGAGTGAATCAGAGGAAAGCATCCAGTCTGGACAGAGTACTAAAAATCTGGGCTGACCAATTTACCAATATTTTCAGTTATCTTCAATGTCTCATTCCGGCTAAGCGTGGTACGCACCTGTTTCAAACAGGCAGCAATCATTCCGGTGCCCAAGAAGAACATAGTAACCTGCCTTTATGACTATTGACCAATAGCATTTACATCAATAGTGATGAAGTGTTTTGAAAGGCTGGTATTGAAGCATATGAGCTCCTGTCTGAGCAGCGACATGGTTACATTCCAGTTTGCCTATCATACCAACAGGTCTACAGCGGATGCCATCTCACTGGCTCTACACTGGAACATCTGCACAGCAAAGATGCATTCATCAAGATGCACTTCATTGACTACAGTTCGGCATTTAACAGCATCATTCCCTCACAACCGATCAGCAAACTTCAAAACTTGGAACTCAACACTCCACTGTGTCAATGGATTTACTCACCTCCAGACCACAAAAAGTGAGAATTGATAAGACCATCTCCTCCACAATCTCTATCAGTACTCGAGCACCACAGGGCTGTGTTCTTAACCCCGTGCTCTGCTCACTTTACATGATGACTGTGGGGCTCTGTACGAAAATAACACCATCTACAAATTTGCCAATTATATCACGGTAGTTGGTTGCATAATGAAAGGCGACGAGTCAGCATACAGGAGGGAGATTATTAGGTTGGTTGCATGGTGCAGAAACAACAACTTTGCATTCAATGTCATGAAAACCAAGGAGCTGATTATTGAATTCAGGAAGGGAAAACCAACCAGAGGTGTACGATCCAGAGTTCTTTGGGGGTATCAGAATGGATAAATTTAAGTTATTGGGAGTCACTATCTCGGAGGATATTTCCTGGACCCAACACACTAATGGCATCGTGAAGAAAGCACATCGGCACCTCGACTTCCTCAAGATTTGCAGAGGTTTTGAATGGCACCAGAGACCTTGGCAGATTTCTACAAATGTGTGCTGAATCTGAAATCAATGCTCCCAAATCTGCTTCAGATTTTCAGTATATACAACCATAGAACATTTCAGCACAGAAACAGGCCCATCAGCCCTTCTAGTCTGTGTGCAACTTTTTTTTTGCCTAGTCCTAATGACCTGCACCCAGTCTATAGCTCTCCATACTCCTCCTATCCATGTACCTGACCAAATTCTTAAATGTTAAAATTGAGCCTGTATTCACCAATTCAGCTGAAAGTTTGTTCCAAACTCCTACCACTCTCTATGTCAAGTCAAATCAAGTCAAGCCAAGTTCATTGTCATCTAAATGTACAAGTACAAAGTGACAAAACAGTTTTACCCTGTCCTTGGTGCAAAACACGTTACCAAGCATAACATACATACCGAAAAAAAATACATATGCAGGACAAGTATTTTATCTATAATAATGCAAATGAGAGTCTCAGATGGTTGGTATGAGTAATTCCTTTAGTCGTTCTGTGTTCTTACTGGCCGTGGGAAGAAGTTGTTCCTCAGCCTGGTGGTGCAGGCTCTGATATTCCTGTACCTCTTCTCTAATGGGAGCAGCTGAAAGATGCTGTGTACAGGGTGGAAGGGGTCCTCAATGATTTTACACACCCTCGTGTGAAGAAGTTCCCCCAAAACATTTCCTCATTCACCCTTAACCCATGTCCTCTGATTTGTACATAAGAGTATATAATACATAATATATAATTATATTTGAAATATAACATAATAAAAATATAAAGTATTTGACTTTAGAAAGGGTTTACGAGAATGAGAAATCACTATTTGCAAAGGTTGCAATGGATTCTTAGCAAAAATGAATTTGGTTTTTGAGTAGTTCTGGTTTGTGATCCTGTAGCTGTCATGTGATCATGAACTCATAGCCACCAGATGCAATTTCAACATAAAGATGAAGCTGGATATCAACAGTTATATCACTTGAAAGATAAACTTCTATTTATATTTTGCTTCTCATGATCTCACAAAATCAAACAAGCATTTCACAGCCAGAGGTGCAGTGGTCGTTGCAATGAAAGAACCACAACAGTCAATTTTTCCACAGCATCATACTTTACTAAGCCATGTGATATTGGCCAGACAACTTTTAAAATGAATGTTATTTGAAAAAATGAATACTAGCAAGGAAGCTGAAGAGAATCCCATTTTCTTATCTTTCATGGCACGTGAACATCACTGGCAACATCGACGTTTATTTCTCTATCTCTATCTGAGGAGGCACTTAAAAGTCAACCACATACCAGGTAAGGATGGCAAGTTTTCTTCTCTGATTTTTACAAAACAAAAAAGATTTTGAAAACATTCCAGTTGTTTATACATATTATTACTAAACCAAGTTTCTCAAAATGGCATTGTGGAATCTTCTACCTCCCCTGGAGGAGGCATAAGGGGGTCTCCATAACCATTCCACCCTGGCCAGCCATTCTCAACCTTTTTAGGCCATGGCCCCCTTAAGACTCTGTTCCAAGTTTAGGCCCTCCCCCCTTCCCTGTGAAGACCTCAAAGCCCTTAATTTCTTTCTCAACAATAGACCCCACCAGTCCCCCTCAACCACCACCCTCCTCCACTGGCAGAACTTGTCCTCTCCCTCAATTCATTCATCCCACTTTCTCCAAGTCAAAGGGTAGGCATGGGCTTCAGCTATGCCTGCCTTTTTTGTTGGCTTTATGGAGCAATCTATGTGACAATCCTACGCTCTTCCTCCGCTACATCGACGACTACTTTGGTGTTACCTCACACACACTCATGATGAGCTCATCGACTTTATTGACTTTGCTGCCAAATTTCACCCTGACCTCAAAGTCACAGTCCATCTAGAGCAGCACTCTTCCTTTTCTTAATCTCTCTGTCTCCATCTCGAGACAGACATCTTCTACAAACCCACCAACTTCCACACCAACCTCTTCACATTCTGTCCCTTGTAAGGATTCTATTTCTTTCTCTCAATTCCTCTGTCTCTGTCACATCATACTCCCAGGACAAGGTCTTCCATGCCAGATCATCAGAGATGGTCTTCTTCAAACTACATGATTTTCCCTCTACCACCACCAACGTAGCCTTTACTTGCCTATCCTCCATTACCCGCACATCTGCCCTGGCCCTCTCCACCCCCATGCACAACAAGGACAGGATTCCCCTTGCTCTCACCTACCACCCAACCATCCTCTGTGTCCAACATATCCTCCTCCACCATTTCTGCCACGTACTATGCGATCCCACCACTAGACACATATTACCCTCTCCACCTTCTGCATGGACCGCTCCCTCCGTGACTCCCTTGTCCACTCTTCCCTCCCCACCAAATGTCGCCTTGGCACCTACTTGCACTCACACCACCTCCTTCAGCACCATTTGGGGCCCCACAGTCCTTCCAAGTGAAGCAACACTTCATTTGTGAATCTACTGCATCCAGTGCTGCCGTGGTAGCCTCCACTACATCAAAGATACTAGGCACAGAATGGAAGATCACTTCGTTGAGCACCCCGGCTCTGTCCGCCGCAATAGTGTGGATCTACCTGTAGCCACTCATTTCAATTCCCCATCCCATTCCCTTGTCTGTCCATTGTCTCATGCTTGCCTGAGACTACCTACAAATTGGAGAAACAACATTTCATCTTCCATCTGGGCACCCTTCAACTAGATGGCATTAACATAGACTTTTCCAGGTTTCCGTTAAACCCCCCACCCTGCCTTTGTCCCCCTGTCTCCTTTTCTTTAGTTCTATCTCTCTCCCCCTTTCTTTCTGTCTCTTTTCACAGAGTCAAAATCAATTCTCACCTTTCTGCTTGTCATAACCAATTAACACCTTTTTGTTTGTTGGTCTGGACTCCTATTCCTCCCAGTCTTTAATTTAGACACCTGGCTGCTCTTTGCTTATATCCTGAAGAAGGCTCAGTCCAGAAACGCCGGTAGTATAACTTTACTTCCTCTGGATACTGCAAGACGGCTGAGCTCCTCCAGCATTTCTGTGTGTTTTTGCATCAACTTTAGTTGGTATCTTCTGTACTTCTTTCCTACTGACTATATACAATTAACAAAATGTAAAAACTATTTTATGATTTCAGTCCGTGGCCCCTGTTGAAAATGGCTAGATAATACATTCAGTCGCTGAAGATTTATTCTCCCTCTGTCAGCCTCATGGACAAGGGGCCACTGTTGCGGCAACAGTGCTACTTAGCAAATTAGAGAAGGTAACACTGAATAATTATGAAATGTACATATGAATATGATATTAAAAATACGAAAAGACTTTGCACGGTTTTCCTTTGAACATAGTTTTATTGTGATTAAAGTTATTTTTGGAAAAAGAAAGTTTGAGAATTTCTTTTTGAGATATTGTTCGCACCTAAAGGTTTCAAGAAATAATTAGGTATTCAGGGGCAGGATTAGAGTATGTCAAATACAAATATCTAAAAGTGTGCTCTTTCATTTTGGGTATTGATACATTTGAGTTTGTACTTTTTTAAGATGGTTTCTGGCTGTTTAAGTTACAGGTGTGTTTACTTAGCAGGAATATCTACCTCGAATCTCCTAACATGAACTTGAGGAGTCTTCAAGTTTAAGAAAACATTAGAGATACAATTGTGTTGCGAAGCATGTGGGCAGGACAGATGAAATATCGCAAAAAAAGTTTGATGTTATATACATTTTGGTGGGAAAATGAGGAGAGGCAACATAACATGAAGGGAATAAATCTAAAAGGAGTGAAGGAACAAATTGGGTTAGTAGATTAATTGGGTACTTGACCGGCACAGGCTTGTCGGCCGGAAGGACCTTTTACCGTACAGTATGTCTAAATGTTGGTGCGAGAACACAGCCTTGCTTCACGCCATTGTTAATGGAGAAGGGTTCAGAGAGCTCATTGCTGTATCTGACCCGACCTTGTTGGTTTTCGTGCAGTTGGATAATCATGTTGAGGAACTTTGGGGGACATCCGATGCGCTCTAGTATTTGCCAAAGCCCTTTCCTGCTCACGGTGTCGAAGGCTTTGGTGAGGTCAACAAAGGTGATGTAGAGTCCTTTGTTTTGTTCTCTGCACTTTTCTTGGAGCTGTCTGAGGGCAAAGACCTCTTTTCAATCTTCTTCAGCATGATGCTGAACCAAGCCATGAAAGACCCCAACAATGAAGACGCTGTTTACATCCGGTACCGCACGGATGGCAGTCTCTTCAATCTGAGGCGCCTGCAAGCTCACACCAAGACACAAGAGAAACTTGTCCGTGAACTACTCTTTGCAGATGATGCCGCTTTAGTTGCCCATTCAGAGCCAGCTCTTGAGCGCTTGATGTCCTGCTTTGCGGAAACTGCCAAAATGTTTGGCCTGGAAGTCAGCCTGAAGAAAACTGAGGTCCTCCATCAGCCAGCTCCCCACCATGACTACCAGCCCCCCCACATCTCCATCGGTCACACAAAACTCAAAACGGTCAACCAGTTTACCTATCTCGGCTGCACCATTTCATCAGATGCAAGGATCGACAATGAGATAGACAACAGACTCGCCAAGGCAAATAGCGCCTTTGGAAGACTACACAAAAGAGTCTGGAAAAACAACCAACTGAAAAACCTCACAAAGATAAGCGTATACAGAGCCGTTGTCATACCCACACTCCTGTTCGGCTCCGAATCATGGGTCCTCTACCGGCACCACCTACGGCTCCTAGAACGCTTCCACCAGCGTTGTCTCCGCTCCATCCTCAACATCCATTGGAGCGCTCACACCCCTAACGTCGAGGTACTCGAGATGGCAGAGGTCGACAGCATCGAGTCCACGCTGCTGAAGATCCAGCTGCGCTGGATGGGTCACGTCTCCAGAATGGAGGACCATCGCCTTCCCAAGATCGTATTATATGGCGAGCTCTCCACTGGCCACCGTGACAGAGGTGCACCAAAGAAAAGGTACAAGGACTGCCTAAAGAAATCTCTTGGTGCCTGCCACATTGACCACCACCAGTGGGCTGATAACGCCTCAAACCGTGCATCTTGGCGCCTCACAGTTTGGCGGGCAGCAGCCTCCTTTGAAGAAGACCGCAGAGCCCACCTCACTGACAAAAGGCAAAGGAGGAAAAACCCAACACCCAACCCCAACCAACCAATTTTCCCTTGCAACCGCTGCAATCGTGTCTGCCTGTCCCGCATCGGACTGGTCAGCCACAAACGAGCCTGCAGCTGACGTGGACTTTTTACCCCCTCCATAAATCTTCGTCCGCGAAGCCAAGCCAAAGATGTCTAAATGTAAAGAAAATTAAAAATCTAAAATTTTTAAAACATTTACATTGAAAAAAAACAGACATGGGTGTTTAAGGCAGAAAACATACAGTAGCATTGATCCATAAATAGAAGCATAAAGTGCAACTGAGGAAATTATTATCATTTTTCATATAGCAGTGGTTTGGCCACAACTCAAATACTGTGTCCAATTCTAGTCAATGCACATTAATAAAGATATGAAGATTTAAGAGTCTAAAGATTTACTAATCCAAAGATGGGGGCATGTATAAGGAAGAGCTAGAGATTCTGGAATTGTTTTCCTTGAAATGGAGAGAGGGGATGTGGCATTGGTGCTTAGACAGAGCTACTGGAGAAACATTGTGTTCAGTGGTGTATGGTTGAGAGCCACAGATTGAAGGTGATTAACAAAGGAAGCAAGTACTGTAGTTAGCATCTGGAATGTGTTGCAATTGTGGATTTTGAAAGGAAATTAAGTAAGAAGCTATCCTTCTGCCGCTGGGTGCTTGTCTTCAGGCTCCTGTACCTTTTTCCTGATGATAGCAATGTGAAGAGGGCATGGCCTGGGTGGTGGAGATCCTTGAGAATCCTTTCTTAATATGCCACTTCTTGTAGATGCCCTTGGTGGAGTGAAGACTGGTGCCTGTGATGTCACAAGTTTATTCTTGTCCTGAGCATTGGCACCTCTGTACCAGACCGTGAAGCAACCAGTCAGAATGC
This sequence comes from Narcine bancroftii, assembly GCF_036971445.1. NCBI lineage: Eukaryota > Metazoa > Chordata > Chondrichthyes > Torpediniformes > Narcinidae > Narcine > Narcine bancroftii. Next base: position 245,077,668 of record NC_091473.1, read on the forward strand.
TCTCTGCAGTGCACCTGTAGAAGTTTTGAGAGTCTTTGGTGACAGACTGAATCTCTTCAAACTCCTCACAAGCTATAGCCACTGATGAGCCTTCTTCACGATTGCATCGACGTGAAGACTCTAGGACTGATCCTTGGTGATGTTAACACCCATGAATTTGGAGTTCTTGACCCTCTCTGCTGCTGAGCTCTCAATGAGGACTAGTTCATGTTCACTTGAATGTCCAGGAAAGTTCACTTAATATTGAACATTACAGCCCAGAACAGGCCCTTCAGTCCTTCAGGGTAAGTTTTTTTTTATATACACTGAGTTGTGGGTATCTGGAATGCTTTGGCAGGAGTGGTGATGGAAGTTAGGACATTAGGGGAATTTAAGAGAATCTTAGACAGGCCCAAATAGAAGGCTATGGGTTCAGCATTTTTGGTATGAACAAATAGGTCAGCGCAAACTCATTACCACTCCTGCCAAAGCATTCCAGATACCCACAACTCAGTGTAAAAAAAACTTACCCTGATGTCTCCCCTAATCTTCCCACCCTTCACTTTGTACAGCTGTCCTCTGGTGTTTGCTTGCCCTGCCCTGGGAAAAAGGTCCACCTTATCTAAACTAAAAATACAATGCTGGAGGAACTCAGCAGGTCAACAGTGTACTCTCTACAGCAGAGGTTCTCAACCTTTTTCTTTCCACTCACTTACCTCTTTAAGTATTCCCTATGCCACAGGTGCTCTGGGATTAGTAAGGATTTGCTTAAGGTGGTATGTGGATGGAGAGACAAAGTTTGAAAGCCACTGTTTTAATCATACCTAATCGACACGTTATGCGCCCAGTTTCATCACTCCAAAGGAAATGGGCCAATGACAATTTTACTCAAGCAAAATATTTCAGTCACAATTGGGTCTAGAGCAGCGATTCTCAACCTTCTCTCCCCACTCACATCCCACCTTAAGAAATGCCTTTCTAATCCCAGAGTACCGACGGCACAGGGAATACTTAAAGTGGAAAGAAAAAGGGTTGAGAACCACTGGTAGAGCAAAGATAAGATACATAACTCAATGCTTCGGGCTTGAGCCCTTCATCGAGGCCTATGCCATCGGTGCTCTGGGATGGCTTAAGGTGGGATGTGAGTGGGAAGAGAAGGTTGAGAATCCCTGCTCTAGATCCAATTGTGACTGAAATATTTTGCTCAAGACAGATTGTCATTGGCCCCTTGCCTTTGGAGTTCTGAAACCGTGCACATGACGAGTCAATGAGGGACGATTAGAACAGGGGTTTTCAAACTTTTTTTCTTTCCACCCACATCCCACCTTAAGCCATCCCAGAGCACCTCTGGTTATAGGGAATACTTTAAAGTGGGATGTGGATGGAAAGAGAAAGATTAATGTTTTAATTCCACTTGATCTATACCTCTCCGAATGCTGTCGACCTCTTCCACCGATTCCCCCATCATTTATCTGGTTTTCACTGATGGAAAATCAGGCACATTCGAGGGGCCGAACGGCCTGCCACTGACAGGGCGTGCCCCTTTAAGAAGCCAGGCGGGAGACGTTCAATTTGGACCGGCTGTCCCGTGATTCCTAGCGAGGACAGTCACGTGGGAAGGGGTGCGGGCAATTGCTCATTCGCCGCCCCCTCTCCCCCTACCGATCGCTGGTTGAGGTGGAGGCTGGTCCGGGATCGAGCTGAGCGGTCGGAGCAGGTGAGATGGCGGAGTCAGGGTTGAAGGGGGGGGGCCGGCCGGACCTTCTCGTTCATTAAGTCTGTCCCCCCCCCCACCCTCTCCCTCCACCTGAGGCCGGCGGGCTGCTCATCTTCTCCTGCGGCCCGTTGCTTGGCCGCCGCGCCCAGGGTTGGGTCGCCGCCAAGGCGCTGCTCGCCACGGCGGAAGGCCGGAGGCAACGCGGCGCCGGGCCTGGCCGCTTCTCCCTCCGCGGGTCTGGCGGCTGCTCGTCGGTAACGCGCTCCCAGATGAGGGGCCGGCAATGGGAAAGCTGCGGCGGAGGGAGAGGTCGTTCGGCGGCTGGACTGGGCCGGGGGGGGGGGGGGGGAGATTGGAGCGTTAGGCGGGGTGACGAGGAGGAGGGGGCGGGGCGAGGAGGAGGAGGGGGCGGGGCGAGGAGGAGGAGGGGGCGGGGCGAGGAGGAGGAGGGGGCGGGGCCGCAAGGATGTGCTTTCAGATGGAAAAGTGCAATTTGGAGTTGGATAATTGACCTTTTGAGCCTAAAGTAAAAACTTAATGCTGGAGAAAATTGGGTCAAACTGTACTTTATACATTAAAGATACATAACCAACATTTCAGACTTGAATGAAGTCTCAAACTCAAAATATTGGTTACATGAGTCTGTCTTTGCTATAAAGGACGTAGTTTGACCTGATAAGTTTCTCAGTGTCTGCAGACTTTACTTCTGAGTTTACTCACAGCTGGTCCAATTTGACATTGTTTTCCTACCTTCTACTTGTAGGGCTAAGTCTGTTGTTTATTTATTGCTTTATGAATACTTAAATGTATTGTTTGTCTGGCTGATTGTTTTGCACTGAGGACTGGAGAATGCTGTTTTGATGACCATAAGCTTGACAATCTCAGCCTTCAAAAACAATGCTGGAGAAACTTAGCTGGTCAAACTGTGCACTTTATGTGGCAAAGAAAGGTGTGTAACCAATGTTTTGGATTTGAGCCCTGCAAGGCATGGATCATACCTTGGAGGTTTCAAGACTGAAATGTTGGTTATGCATCTTTATCTTGGCTATAAAGTACATTATATGACCAGCTGAGTTTCTCCAGTATTTTTTTTAATTCAATCATGGTGTCAGAGATCTTTGTTTTCTTTCAGTCTCTGCCTTCACTTCTAGGGTGAGAAGATTTCAAAGGTTTGAGGCCTTCAGGGAAATTATTCCTTGTTTGGTAGTGATAGGAAACTGAGCAAGGAAGTTGTGTTTATATCTCTTGGTACATATTTGGGTTGATTACCAGTGGGGTGAGTTTGGGAGAATAGTTAGAAGTGGGCTAGTTTTTGTGTAGATTTGTGAAGTGTTTGACCAGTGCTGTGGGTGAGGACTGCTAGTGGGAAGGTTTGAAGCTGCTTGTTGGTTAGAATCTGTGCATATTAGTAAGTGAGCATTTTGATTGAAGTGGGTAGGAACCAGGTAGGCAAAGAATAGATCTCTTGGGAAGATTAGTGGAGTTTTAGAAGTACTGGTGGGCTTCTGGGAGGGCAACTGTATGTCATTAAGGAAGGTGAGTGGAAATTTTAATTGTAGGCTTTTTGACAGGATACGATTAAGTGGCTGAGGAATTGAGTGGCAGATGCAAGTTAAGGATATGGGTGAAGGGTCAAAATTAAAATAGTTGCACTTGTCAATCTTGTCTTTAAAGAATACTTGAAATGGATGAAATCAAGTTGTGACCCAAAAGTTGGTATGTGTTTGAATGACTGGAAGTAGTGCTTTTTTTGGCAGACATGCACTTTAATTTATTTGGGCTTGGATGTGAATCATTGCTGCTTCATCTGTCATTACATCAATTATTGATTCAAAAGAATTGGCTCTGACCTGAGAAATAGTGAATCTGAAAGTCTTTCCTTTGCTTTCTTGTGTAATGTTTCTTCCCTGTTCAGAGAGCCTCCTTTGACTTGTATTTGAGTTGTAGCCATTTCCAAACTTTGGCTCTGAACAATGTTTTCAGTGCTTTAGGGATATTTTTTGCTTGAGTTGAATATAAATGCAAGCTGTTTTATCAACATGTTTTCTTTTTCTGGCTGATCTGCTTTGTTAGAAGTTTTAAACTGCTCTTTTACTGTGCATATGTGTAAATATATGCATGTATGTCTGAGTAGTGGTTGTTTTTCAGGCTAGAGTAATTGTATGTTCATTTGAGTGTTAGCCAGGGTGTGTGAGGAACTAGTGGAGCTAGCAAAACATGAAACATGGTCTGGGCTTGTTAACAGTTAATCATTTTGATAATGACTGTTTGCTGCCAAATGTAACTTTCTCTTTGGCTTGGCTTCGGGAGACGAAGATTTATGGAGGGGTAAATGTCCACGTCAGCTGCAGGCTCGTTTGTGGCTGACAAGTCAGATGCGGGACAGGCAGATGTAATTAGATTACAATAAAAGTGCCAAAGGCTTCAGGGCAGAAAATTCCTTATCTCTGATATCATAATGTTTGGTATGGGGAGAGTGGGTAGGTGCTGGTCATTGGAGAAGGAGTGACAATGTTAAGAAATTAGGCAGAATCATTTTTTGTTTTCTTCTTGCCACTGTCAAAATCTTGCATCTTTGAAGCACATGGCACATAATACATGGATGTCAGGTGACTAAGTTGCAGGTAATCATTTGGCATGTGTCTGAATTCCATTTGCATTGCATTGTCCAACACATCCTGATATTCTAATGCTTGTCAGGTATAGCAAAGAATAATATCCAATTTCATTTGAAAAGACACAAGCTGCCAAAATTTGAATGTGGATGAAATGGTTGGGGGCAATGATGTGGGTTGGGGGCAATTAATACATTTCATGTTCTAGGACATGAAATGTGCAGAATTTTCAGGGTAATTATTTTGCTTACTATATCATTTGGATTTCAGAATTATTGTCAGTGTACATGCATGACATCACGTACAACCTTGAGATATTTTCGGGGTGGGGGGGCAGAATTGCCACTTGTGTTAGTGCAAAACAAATGTACACATGTAAACAAGCTGCAATACAGAGTGAAAAAACAATAAAGTGGTAAAGAAAGAGTCAATGAATGAATGCCTGATTGAGCTTGTTGAATCTGATGGAGGGGTCGCAGCTGTTTCTGAACATGGTAGTGCAAGCCTTGTGGCACCTACACCTTTTTGCTGATAGTAGCAGCAAGAACCGAGCATGCTAGGTGATTGCAGGTGCTCCTTAACCTACAATGGAGTTGCATTCCTGCAGACAAATGGAAAAATGTAAGTCGAAAAAGAATACAGTTGAATCCAACATTGTCAGATTTATGTTTTAGATGTGATCAGGAAGTTGGTTACTTTGCGTTCTACTTGGGAGTGATCTAAAGTAAAGCCTTCCTGGTTGAGAGGTTTATATAAAAAAAATTTGGAGAAAATATTAAGGGTTAAACTCCTGCAGAATTTGATGCTATTTTTGTTGGGTTATATTAGTGGTTAGTTCTAAATAATGATTAACTATGTATCAACTTGAATTTTTATGATTGGCTTTAGCTGTTTCTAGGAAGTGCATAGCTATTACTTGGAAATCAGATATGGATTTATGGATGGAGAGGTGGCATGCTGAATTGTGTTCTTGTATTCAACTTGAGAAAATACACCATATATTTGAAAAGGATCAATGTGGTTTATAGTGTGAAAATAAAAAATTTAAAAAAAGGAGAGCCATCGACCAAGAAGAAAGAAAGAATATTAAAAAAGAGTTAAATATACATGTTAAAATCTAATCAATATAAAATGAAATGTAAATATTCTGAGTATAACAGCCACTTATTAATAAAAAAATTATAATTAAAAAAAACTTGAGAAAATAACTTGTAATTTACGTAATAAATTTCATTTGAAAATATGGAGCCCATATTTGCAGTATGTTGGTTTGAAAGTGTAGGGGACTCTTGAAGGCCTGTCCCATTAACCCTTAACTCCATTATTTGTACTGAGAATACTAATTCTTTTAGGCATTCTCCTGTTTTTTGCTATATTTAGCCTAGGGTGGGGAGGGTGAGATGTATGAGGGGCGTGTGATTTTTAATATATCTTTATTGACAATGTATGCATGGATGTGGTTTTAAAATTCTTAAATAAAGTGATTTTAAAAAATACAGGTATGCCTTGTATAACATTGACAGTACTGTATCAGTCCCCACACTGATCTGACTGCCCTGCTCTCTCCCCACAGCCCTTTATCAGTCCCCTCACTGATCCCACTGCCCTGCTTTCTCCCAACAGTGCTGTATCTGTCCTTGCAAGTTTTCCAGCTGAACTAAAAGAAGCGATTGACCAAGGAGGCTACAAAGAATTCACCTTGGTGGAATTATCAACACTTAGTGGCAAAATCAATGATGTTTGCGATTACCTTGCTTTAACATATTACATGAAAGTAAATAACAACAGACAGGCTATTGTACCATGATAACTTTGAAAAATTGTAAGTAAGACCATCGTAAGTAGGGGAGCACCTGCACTGCTGCTCTCCACTAGCTGTCTTCCCTGTAAATGTTCTCGATGGTGTGGAAGATTTTGCATGTGAAATCCTGGGCTGTTTCCACTACCTTTTTCAGGGCATTGGTGCACACTTTCCACCACACATCTGTAGAAATTTGCTAGGGTTCCTTGATGTCAAACTCCTGAGGCTTTTTATTGTTTGCTTATCTTGGAAATTAGGTATTTTATCAAAATTGATCAAATGTAGGCCAACATCATTGTTAGATGAAGTAAGTAATGCTGTCTTGCTCATGTGGGTCACAGAATAGAGATCATGAGTATAACTGCAATTGGAAGCAATGAGATTACCATTTAAAAGCATTGTTAACTTCATTTCAATCATGTTTTTGGCTGCATCCTACTATGTAATTTGTCTTCATTCATGTAGTAATTACCAGATAAATTTGATCAACAAATGATTAATGCTCTGTGCCTATGGCACTGTCCTCAGTTTTAATAATAATTTTCTGTCCTTAAGTTCTTATTGGCCCTAATTTGTCTTGCTTCTAGTATCTTTTAACCTTTCTGTCTCATTCTCTGATCAATACAGCATGTAACCTCAAAATGTCAACCATGATTCATAATTACCATAACTGCTCATGAACATTGAGTCTGTTTCAAGTCATTCCTCTTTCACTGCTTTTGGCTACCTTTGTACCCAGCAGATCAAACACTAGAAATTATCTTAATGTGAATTAAGATCCCATTATTATTGATGCAAAGCAGATTATTGAGGGGGTGAGGTTTTTTTCCTTTAGAAATATTGTTTGTTAGCAGAAGGTATTACTGAAGAATTGAGTTTCCTTTCTGTTGTTTCATTGCTGTGCATTTTCTTTTAGCCTTTGCATTGAATTTGCCTTGAAATAAAAATGGCAGTTGTTTTGTAACTTTGGTGACATTGCTTGATTATAATAGCTGGGTGGAGCTAGTCTTGGTCCTTTGGAATTTCCCCTTTCAATAGAGGAAATGGGCTGCCTGGTTATTTAAAGCTTTTGCCACTCTGATCAAGTGGCTCAGAAAAGATGAGTGAAATTATAATGGGGAACAACAACTCTGGTCCTGGATTTTTGGCAAATTTTAGTTGGTGATTGGGTATCTAGTTAATCCTTGCCTCCTGAGTAAGGGGAAGATTGCTCTTGCTTGTGACTGGCCAAACATTTTTAGTTGTGGGAAACTTAAAGAAAAATATAAGGAGTCACAGGCCAAACAATATTAAGCCTGGCAGTTTTCAACCAGTTACACTGCAAGAAAAACATTTTTAGGCCAGAAAATCCTGGTGCCATTGAAATTAATTTTTTTATCAAAACAACTATACAACATTGAACAGTTTAACTCTATATTAATATGCTCATTACAGTAGGCATTTCTGTATCTGCTGCTTTTAAATTTAATTTGAATGACTACAACTATCTCAAAATTCATTCAGTCCAACATTCCTCCACAACTCTGAATACAGTTCATGGCCCAAGAGTCTACTTTTATAAATGATGCAATGTGTAAATCTGTAGATAGGCTATTAAAGTTGACAGATTCCTTGCAAATCAAAGAAACACATTTCTCAATTTCTGTGGAAAAAGTATTCATTTTCCCACTGTCACATCTTTGCTATTTTCTGACTTGTTTACTTCAGTCGATAAAACATGTAAGAACAAATATTTTCATCAATGAGTAACATTGCAACAATTGGTTTAGTAGTTGTTCAAAATGGCAGCAGCATCTAGTGTTTAAACTAATTATGATGTACATACACTGCAATTTGGTGACTGTTCTAATGGAACATATTCAATTTTAAAAATTCACCCTGGGCCACTTAAAAATGGATAACGGGCTATAGTTTGGCCACCCCAAGTTAAAAGGGTTGGATTGAATCACTGTTAACTTGTGGGAATAATAGAAGGCTGAATGATTGTAGCATGGTGGTAACTTGGGAGAGGAAATGAATATGAACATGTAGACAAGTTTAGCGATTATTACGCAAGTTTTACAGCAAACTTCCTCCGTTGAGGATCTTTTTCAATTCATTTTTAAAGTGGAAAATGTCTGAACTTTTAGCCTGGCTGACCAATGCACATCAGCTACCATATGGTTTTGACATTGAGGGTTTGACCAAGTATGGTGCATGTACTTGGGATTCACATTGTGGATATAAGTGCAGGTGTAAACCCTTGATCTTGTTTTCTGCATTTAGGACCCTTCCTATTTACACTTCTTATTCTGCATGCTGGCTGCACGTAACTCTTTTTGCTGTTTGCTATCATAAATCATCCAATCCAGCTATAATAATTGATACCTGCACCTTAGCCCAGAACAGTGAATCTCTTCAATGGTTGAGTGTGATCAATGGATCATAACATGTTATTTTCTAGCTAAAGTAGAATCATTCTGCTGGGTTATGATCTCCTTGCTTGGCTGTCATTGCTAGCTGTGGAATGTCTGAATCAGCAGGTCACTATACTTGACCTTGAACCAATTGTCTAGCTTTCAGGGTTGGGTGCACTGTTTTTAAATGCCTGAAGACTATTTGAAATTTCTTTTGGGTGATTAGTTTTTGCAATGAAATCAAGACTTCACTAAAAGTACTCCATCCTTTTTATGTGAAAATGCAATGCTTGAATTTGCTCCCATTTTAGTTTATTATATTTTAAGTACCATTTTTATTTTACTGGAGTGGCCCTGTTTAATGTAATGGTTAACTAAAATTTAGATTTCATAAACCATAACTGCTTGCCCATCAGATATTACCTGAACTACTCTCATTTAGTTGCTAGCTTTCTTGAAGAATTACATGAATTTCCATTTTTGTCAGAAAAGACATACCTACTTTCAGTTTATCTGCTATTAGTTTTGTGTTTTCCACCACAAAAGTGAAAAAAAAAAGTTCAGACATTAAGCTGATCAGTGTACAAAGAGTTTCTTGTAATATCTTGGCAGAAAAACACAAGAACAAGGTTGAGAGCTTTTGCAGTCCTGCTCATTTTGGTTAATCCCTCTTTCAATGGATAAAATTGAATTGGGAAGGATGGATATGTACTTTGGGGTAGATAATTAATCTGAAAAATACTCTTAAAGTTATGGTGAGATGCAATATTTGAAGAGTTCATTTTTGGAGTTGTAGAAATCCATGAGCATTTAGTAAAGTATGGTATGGAGGTACCTTTTGGGATTCTGTTAGGGTTTAACGGTATGAAATTGAACCTCGGGGGATGACCAGTGTGGATAAGGATCATGAAATATGAGCAGGGCCAGAATTAATTAATTTGAATTATAAACTAGACTTTAAAAAAAAATCTGCAGTTGCTAGAGTTGAAAGCAATACACAAATGTGCAGGAGAAATTCAGCAGGCTTGCAGATGCTACATGACCTGAGTTTTTCCAGTACATTTCTACATACAAGTGACAAGATGTTCAGAATGTGATCATATTTTGTGGACAGAATAAACTGAAGACACAGTCTGCATGGGAAGAAGCCTGTAAAAATGGAGCTGAAATGCACGCACATTCATGGTTATATTTCACCCCTGACCAGTTTTTGCTGCTGGAGTGAAATTCATCCCAATCATTCCAAAGTGCAATCTTTAATTTTGTCTTGCTGTTTTTCCTACTATCTAAAAATTGTCGAGTTGGTTGCAGTTGTGCATATTAGACCTTAAAGATATAAGCTAAAGGAGGCAGATGTCTGAATAAAGACTGGGGAATGGGAGGGGTGCAGACCATCAGATAAAAGGTGTTTTATTTTTAATTTTTACATTTTGGCCATACAGCATTGTAACAGGTTATTTCAGCCCACAAGTCTGTCCTGCCCAATTTACACCACATTAAACTACAAAGATGAGGGGGAAAGTGAGAATTTTTGTTCTTTTATAATGGTCAGAGAGTAAAGGGGAGAGATAGAACTAGAGGAAAGGAGACTGGAGCTGCTTTCAGGTGGTGAGAATACCCCAACGTAAAGCTGCCTAAAATACCTGAATGTGGCTGTTGGGAGGCCACCTGAAAGCAGAGAACCCTGACCCGTGGAGTACTTACCGAACCCTCCTCGGGTAAGTGTATTCTTCGCTTCCAAGTGCTCCCCCCATGGCACCTGAAAGTGGGCGGGACTACGGCCTCAATCGACAGGAACCAGCATTGCTCTGTGGTGTCTCACACACCCGCAGCCGGCTCCAGAGCTGCATTCTCCCACCTAAAAGTGGCTTGGGACAAAGAAAGGGTGGGGGGAGGGGTTAATGGAAACCGAACAAGTTGATGTTAATGCCATCTGGTTGAAGGGTGCTTAAATTTTGCTGATGGTATCAGTTTGACAGGGCATGAACCATGGCAAATGTGTCAGCAAGGGAATGGACTAGGAGATCGCTTTGTTGAGCTCCTCTGCTCTTCTGCAATATTGTGGATCTACCAGTAGCCACTTATTTCAATTTCCCTTCCCATTCCATTGCTGGCATGAATGTACATGCAATTCCAGACTGAGGTGACCTAGAAATTGGAGGGACAGCTCATCTTCTGTCTGGGTACCCTCCAACTGGGTGGCATTAACATCAACTTCTCTGATTTGGGTTTAAACCCTCCATCTTTGTCCCCATTTGCTTTCCTCCAGTTCTGTTGCTTCCCTTTTTTCTCTGATCCTTTCAGGGCCAAAATCAATTCTCACCTTTCCTATTGTATTCTGTTAGCAGCTTTTGTCTGTTGTACTTGACCCCCCCCCTCTTCCCACTCTTTATTCAGGCACCTACCTGCTTTTTGGTCTGAAATGTCATCATTTGTCTTTACCTCCTATGGACACTGGGACCGGCTGAGTTTCTCTAGCATTTCTGTAAGTTTTTGCAATTTTTAAGTTGGCTGATTTTACTTCACATTTGAAATACTGCTTCTGGGTGTAATGTTAGCATCCTGATTTAAATTTCTAAGTGGTTCAATAAACTGTTTTGTCAAATGATTCATTTTTACTGGATTTCAATCCATAATTTCCATTAAATGAAGTCACTTCATTATTGTACTCCTGTCTGAGTGCTATAATTTCATTTAAAATTTGAGTATTTCCTGTCTCGATTTTTTAAAAAAAATTAAGATTGCCATCTGTTTGTGGAATGTTTTATCTCTACAAAATACCAATTCTCATGGTGAAGTGGATTAACTTTTCTCCAAACAAAAAGCTGCTGTAATGGCACTGCTGCCGCTGATGTGGACCTGCAGAGAGCAGGGGGTACGGAGACGCAATGCTCCTGTGGGGTCCAACTGCACAGTCTGCTGTCGGCTTCGCACAGGCTTTAAATGGTCTGTTTATAGAGCCAACAGTGGTATTTTTTTAAAAAATTCAGTTACCATTGATAGGGTCTGCGCTCAAGATGGTGGCGCCTATGATCGGCAGCAGCCACAAGGACGACTGGAAGCAGAGAACTGACGCAGGGAACCAGAAAAGGAGAGGGGGAGCGGAGGAGACTACCCATGGGACAGTGACAGACTAGTGAAGGGTTCTGTGGCTGAAGGACTACAGGCGAGGAACCAGCGCAGGCTGCTGGAGACGTTGGACAAGGGATTCACACCAGGCAGTGGAAAACTGGGGACCAGGTACTGGAATGCAAGAGGGGCCCGTAGAGCACTGAGGGCTTCCTAGTTGTGTCAAAGGTTCAGATCTGTAACTCAGCTGCTGAGTTGTGTGGCTGTGGCAGGTGCTGAAAGTGGATCCACGGACACTCAGAGACTCTGAGGGGACTCTTTAGCTTCTTGTTCTTTGACTGAGGTGCTTTGGGCAATTTCTGCCAATGGTGAATCTGTACGCCTTACGGCAGATGAGAGCAAATTCTGTATAATTTACTGCCTTTATTACATGACAATAAAGGAATCTTGAATTTGTGATGCAAATCCTTGATGTACAACTTTCTGCTGTAAAATAGACTAACCTCATTTTTTTTTTAGACAAATTTAACCTGTTGAAATATTTGACCTAATTTTCCATGGAATGTGCATACATTTGGATCTAATTTTAAATTGCTGCTGTTGCACTGTAGAATTTGGCCTGGTTTCTGATTTTGCATGTTAATCCCATCAATTTTAGAGGGATTGTTTGAAAGAATGGAATTGATTCTAGCAATTAGGATTATTATTGGGCTGGTAACTTCCAAAATGGATGGAAAGATGAGGAAAAACTATTTAGTGCTTTCTTCTCAAGGTCAGAATTGGCTTCATAGTCTATTTTACTCGTGGGAATATAAGAGCAGTTGAGCTGTCAGGATCTTTGTAACGTTGCACTAGCTAATGAATTAAATCTAGTCAGTTTGGGGACCCTGGTCAGTTTGGGGACCTAAGTCATTGTTCAATCTCCACTGTTTGCAAAATGTGGATTCCAATGCATCACAAGGGCTGTAGAAACACAGCAGGGCACACAGCATGCACAAGTAAAGGGTTACCATAAGTTTCAGGCCTGGGCCCTTTGTCAGGTAGAAGCAAAAGCTTGAAGAGCTCGGGCCCAAAATGTTGGTTAACTTTCCTATTAATGCTACGTGACCTGCTGAGTTTCTCTACTATATTTATGTATTGCACTTCACTCCAGAATCTGCAGGCTTTCTTGTTTAACTCCAGTGCATAATAGCTGTTTTTGCCTATGAAGGTGGATTTATTGCACTATATAATTTGAGAAAAATGGCCTTGCTTTAACTGAATTTTGTTCACTTGCTGTTATCCTTCAGGCACTGTCACTGTTAAATTTCTTAACTATAGTGGCCCAATACTATCATTAGGAACCTAAAAGCTTGTACCCAGGTAACTGGGCAGTTCAATAGGAAGGTACAGTCGGGGGCTACTCAAAAGTAAATACTAAGTCAGTGGAACGTTAAAGATAACAATAATTGGATGAACCACGGTCAATTAAAATTTATCTTGCCGGTACATTAACTCTTGGTACAATCTCAAAGGTCAGTGAAATGTTTTGGGTAGGCTTGGAGTGGAATCTTGTGTTGTGGTATTGAATGGCTAGTGGAATCCTAAACTAATGGGGCTAAAGGATGTAGGTGGGGAGGATTTGTGTAGATGCTTGCTGAATTATTGATTTGTCTTTGATGCAATGATGCTAGTTTAAGATATTTATGCTAATAATATACTGTCTGCATCTTTGCTCCATTTAACAGTATTGTGCCTATTTTCCTTCTGGTTGCAAAGTAACAGCCTTGAACTTCATTGTAATTGGATGCAGAAGTCTTCACCAACTTGTAATTTCAATATTTTTTGGGTTCATAAATTGGGCTTCAAGCCAACTCAGTCCAAGTTTCAAACAATTGAATGATCCACAGGTTTAGTGATGCCAGACTTGCCAAAAGCAGAAATTATTAGAGACTGACAACACTTATTCCCTGTCAGGCCAAGGAGTTGCATGATGTACATGACATTGCTAATTAGAAAATCTTGCTAGATTAGATTTGTATAATCTTGATGAGTTGGAGGATAGAACTGGCAATCATTCTCAAGTAACTGGACATTTTTACTGAAATTTCTTGGGTGGTGGTACATCAGTGCAGTAGAGCTTCAAATGTTAGGTTAATTGATGAGATTTCTTGATATTGAAAGATTTGTGGGAAAACGGTAGTAAATAACAATGATCTTGAATGACAGAGCACGGTTTTTAATTGCTTTCACCACCCAAAACTCCCAAATAAATTTAGATTTCCAATTTTACTGTCTCCTTTCGATTATCTAAACTTGCTTATTCAAGCTGTGTTCTACCAAGACTAAAGTGCAGCAGGCATTGTGGAGGAGGAAAATTCAATGAGAACCTGCCAGTACTGCCTTTCAATTCTTTGTGGATTGGCAGTTTGAGATTTCAGGTAGAACAGAGGAGCATGCATCTTGTACACTGACAAAAAGATATGCCTGGCAGTTCCGAATTGGGATGATTGAAAGACTGATCCAAAAAACTTAACAATCCTCAGGAAAACTTTGTAGTTTCCTTGCAAGCTGCATGACTACTTAAAAATACCTTGAAATGGCCGATTTGGATGAACTGTCAAGGAATCATTTTGAACTAGACTGCTTTGTAAACTAGTGTTATCTGTAGGTTATACAGGAAAAACTTCAGCCGTTGCATTTCATTACCCCATCCAGGATATTGTGTCAGAGTAGCAGGCTGGTTTGTGCGGCTAATCGGACAGGCATCTGTTCCTATCACAGTTTTGTGGATTTTGCGTTGCATTTGTCATGTTTTATTTGTATGGGTATTAATGCAGAATTGAAACAAATTAGTTTCCAGCATTAAAACTAATCCTTTGACAGAAAATTGCATTGTTTGCTTTAAATGAGTTTAAAGGATTTATTTTTGAACCTCAATGTAGCAAGTTGCCATTCCCTCAAACTTCTGATGTGCATTTATTCAAATTCATTATGACGGTACATCTATAACCAGATAAGTTTCTCTAGACCACTGCACATAATACACAACACATGATTATTTATATATGCATATTTATACACATTGTATTTTGAAGAGACCAAACTAACAGCCTGCAGAAATAAGTTAATTTTCACTTTGGTAGTCCTGATTTTGATGCTTTTGTATCCCCCCCTCCCTAATGGCAGCAGTTAACCTGTGATCCTCAATTCTAAGCCTTATTTAAGCAACACTCCTGGTGAATGTTGTCAGTAGGGGCAAGGGAGATCCCCGTGAACTTCTCGGCCATTTTACTAATCTTCTGTATTGACTTCTGGACTAATGCTTTGTGTCTACCATACCATTCAATGATGGAGCCAGATGGGACAATCTTAATTCTTCTCCTGTAAAATGTGGTCAAGTTGGGGGCAAGTTGCCTTGCTCTCCAATCTCTAAATGTAGGCGCTGTTGCATTTTCCTGACGAATGAGATGTTTGGCCCAGGATGGGTCGTCATTTGTATGCATATCAAAGAATTTTATAATGGAAGGTGGTTGTCCTTCATCTTCCCGAAGTTCAGTTGAATCCTTTGACTTGTCCACATGGACACGTTGTTTGTTGTCCTTGCACTACTTGAGCATTTTCACACAAACTTGCCGCTATGTTGGTTCTTCGTTAGTTCCTTAAAGACTTTTTTTCTACATTTTTCAGTAATAAAATAGCTGCCGATTGTTACATCACTATGGATTATTTGCTATTGGGGAAGGATGGTTGGCATGGCAGTTAGTGCAATGCCTTGACAGCGCCAGCAATTGGGGCCAGCCTTTGATCCCGTGCTCTCTGGAAGGAATTTGTTTGTTCTCCCAATGCCTCCAGTTTCCTCTCACTTTTCGTTCGAAACGTACTGCGGTGTATGTAGGTTAAGTGTAAATTGGGCAGCACTGACTCGTGGGCTGAAATGGTCTGTTTCTGTGCTGTATGTCTAAATTTTTTTTTTAAAACTAAAATCTTTTCAGCAGAATCCTCTACCAAAGATGCAAGTGCTCCCAAACTTGATATTTACTGACAAGACGCACTGAGCTTTATTCTATTTGCAAGATTTAACACTGAGCTGCACATATTTTCCCCACCCTTAGTAGTTCTAAACTGTTTTACTCATTCAAGTCCTTGGTTTATTCTGTTTGCTTTGCTGTTCATGTCTAGTTGACTTTATTGCTTGTTTACCTTGGAGCAGAGTGAAGGCTAAATGACTTCTGTATTGCTGGCCATGCAGTGTTCAGTTCCATTAAAATTGGTTTAAGGGTGTAACAATTTCCAAATGAACAATTGGCAGTTGTCCCACTGGATAAAGTCTCCTTTGCCCTGTTCCTTTTCCAAACTGAACAAAGTTGCATTCCTTCCTGGATGCTTGTCTGGGCTACCAGTTTATAAAGGTTGTATTGCAATGTTTTCCTGTTGCTATTTCATTAGTGTGATCATCTCTTTTTCACTGCTGAGCTGGCTTGTGTCTCCTGACAGGAAGCACATTTGTTCCAAACCAAAACTTGTAAGTAATGGTGTTTCTGACTCATAGCAATAACTTGACAAACAGACACTTCATTCCTAACTCTTAAAGCTTGGTGGGTGTGGTGAGAAGGGAACTTCTGTACTTGATACCTTGAACTTGGCATGCTATGTAGACTAATCTTGCAGCCTCTGGTTAGAGGCTCCTTGGTATTTCTTTTCCACCACCCACAGCTGAACTGAGCATCTAAATTTAGTAGAATGATTTCTAGTTCTATTCAAATTGTTTTGAGAATCCTTGTGGACTCATTACTATCTAGACATGAGAAGGCCAACTGTTTTGGTGAGCAAATCAGTATTTTGAATGCATTAATTTTGTTATGTTCACTGTTTGTAAATTTATCATTAAGATGACAAATTTTGAAAACTTGATTTTTCAACTTGAGAGGAATAAGCTGCTTTGTGGTGGTGGGAGATGCCTTTTTATTTGTTTCTACAAAGCCATTAAGATTAGAATGATGCAGTAATTGTCTACATTTGGTGGTGAGGTAAACAACTCATCTGCCAATGCTGTATTGGGATCTAGGCCATCAAAATGCTGGAGGAATTCAGCAGGTCCTTAGAGGGCAATACGTTGTCAATATTTTGGACAAACCCTTTCAGGGATAGCAAGAACTGGGCAGTTACCTGAATAAAAGGGTGGGTATGGGGTGGAGAAACTGGTAGGAAGGAGGGATAGAAGAGAAAGGAGTTAAAATTGAGGAAGGTAAAGAGGGCTAAGAAAGATGTCCTCTAAGGCAGCCATTTTTAATGGGGGGTGCACAGCACAGTTAAGGGGGAGGTTGCTGAAGTAAAATGTTTTTGCAGTACAGAAGAAATTAAATGTTTGCTTTATTGGAGAAGGGTCAAAAATATTGAAGAGTCCTAAGGGAGCAATAGCTAAAAAATAAGGTTGAGAATGGCTGCTCTTGGCAGGGGATGGAGAAAGGAAGGTATAGGTGCTCCACCTTTTGGGGGGAAAAACTGCTTCAATCTCCCTGATGTAGAATTGCAGCTGGATCACATGTGAAGTGTTGCCTCAGTTGGAAGGACTGGTTTGGGGCCCCAATTGATGGTGAGCGGGGTGGGGTGGGGGGGGTGGTGGTGAGGAGCTATCTGTGGATCTTGAAGTACAGATAAGTTCCTGAGTGGGAGAATTTGATAGGAAGGAATGAGTAGATGAAGGGATTTGTGGAAGAATTGAGTATTGCTGTGGGTGCTGAACTTGTTATAGTGTGGCTGCAGGAAGGCCAAGGTAAAGCCTGTTTTGAGGATCATGTTCTTCCTCAGAAAAAAACACCTGAGGGAATGGAGAAAACAGCAGTGGTTTGAGTTGGGGTTAGCTGTTTCTATTCCAGTTGTATCTTTGTACGGCTTTTTTTGGTTCTGAGACTGCCACTTTATTCTAGCCCCTCCTCTCACTAAGTGAAGGAAATGTCCTATCTGTATCCAGTCGGTCAAGTCTTGTCATCATTTTTATTGGTTCATCGATGGAATAAAACTTGATTGACGAAATGTGTCACTACTCCAATACCAGGCACCTGTCTAGTGAATCTTGGCTGCTTTTCCTCTGGTAAGTTTCTCCTTGAATAGGGAGAGCAAAATCAAGGGCTCAGCAGGGAAGAGGATGGGTGTCAACATCTCTGGATCTGTCCTGGAACCTCCATGTTGATGCAAACAGAAAGAAAGCTCACCAGCAACTATACTTTGAGGTGTCTGAGTTAATTTGCTATGTCACCAAAGACTCTCAAACTTCTACAGGTGGAGAGCATTCTGGGTGGTTACATCACGGCCTGGTATGGAGGCACCAACTCTCAGGACCAGAAGAAACTCCAGAGAGTGGTTAACTCAGCCTGCAACATCATAAGCACCAGACTTTACTCCATCGAGGACATCTCCATGAGGTGGTGTCTTCACAAAGCAGCCTCTATCCTCAAAGGACCCCCCCCCACCCCCACACACACAGTCAGGTCATTCCCTCTTCACTCTGCTAGCATACGGTAGGGGGAGGAAGGAACAGGAGCCTAAAGATGAGCAATCAACGGCACAAGGACAGTTTCTTCCCCACTGCTATCAGAATCTCGAATAATCAATGAACTAAAGACACTGCCTTGTCATACACTATTTTAATTTTTTTATAGTAATGTCGTAAGCTGGTTATTATATGAATGTTTGCCCTGTGACGCTGCCACAGAACACCGAATTTCTTGATTAGTTCGTGACAAATTCTGATCTTTACAATAAATGCTGTTGGTTAACAAAGTTGATAGGATAAACATTTACTTATCAGTGCTTTGCCTTGTTATGAGAGATTGCTATTCAGAGTGCAGTGGAGTTCTTCAATGGCCAGTTTTAGTCACCTTGGCTTTCTGCTTTATTTTTGTACACATTTACTGCTATGTATTCAATGTTGCACAAATGTGTACACTTCAAAGTATTCATTGCTTAATCATTGGAATGACTAGGGGTTATGAAAGGAAGCATAAATTTGCAAGTTGTGATTAACATCAAACTTAGCCCAACAAGTCTTCTAGTTAGACACCAAGAATCTGTCCCCTCTAGCTAGTGAATGCTTTTGACTCTCCAGTTGGAGCTCATCATTTTCAAAGAAAACCTGCAATGGAATATGGGTGGAATTTGAATTGACAATTTTTAGATCACACAGATGTCTTTCTAATCAGCTGATCTATCCACCCATTTAGCTCCATTCCTTAGCTTTCTCCTGTAATCCTTGATGCTTTGACTAATGAAATACTTATCAATCTCAAATACTCCCAACAACCACTTCCACAGCCACCTGTGGCAACAAGTTCCATGGGCCCACAACCCTCTGACTAAGTGAATTTTTCTGCATCTTTGTTTTAAATTAACACCCTTTTATACTGAAATTATGCCCTCTTGTCCTCTAATCCGCTACCATGGGAAACATCCTTGCCACATTTACTCTGTCCAAGCCTTACAAGATTTTGAATTGCCTGAGGTCCCTCTTATCCTTCTGTACTCCAATTAATACAGTCCAGGAGCTGACTGTTGTTCCTTGTATACTAACTCTTTCATTCCTGGTATCATTCTAGTAAATCTTCTCGGAACCCTCTCCAATGCTAGGATGCCATGCCTCAAATTTAACACTCAAAGCTGTATGCAATGCTCCCAGTGGAGTTTCACCAGTGTTTTCGAGAGGCTCAACATTGGATCCTTGTTCTTGTATAAGTATAGGAAAATCGTGTTCTCGGGGGGGGGGGGGGGGTGTGGAGAATAATGGTCACTATGAAATCGGTTGATGCTTGCGAGTAAGTTCGCAAACTGAATGGAAAGGGGAGTTGTGGTTGCTGTCAAGGGACAGGAGGCAATCCAAGAAGGGGAGGTTCATTTGGGGTTGAAGGGTTATTGCTTGTGGGGATTGTTGGGGTATTTCACATCTTAAGTGCGTTGTCATATATTGAGATTAAAAAGGAAAAGAAAAAAACAGTAATGGAAAAAAGGGGATGAAGGTGGTGAAGAGGCGGGAAAGAAGTGAAAATAAAGATATGGCCACGTTGGACCATATGACTATAAACATTAATGGAATATATAACCAAGTTTAAGTGTATCCCATTGGGGGAAAAAAAAATCACTTAATTTAAAAGACAAAGTTACAATTATTGAAAAAAACCTGGGAGCCATATATGGAACATAACAGAAAGAGCAGGCCTAGGACCACCACCACCTAAAATGATAAGATAAACACAATCAGATTTGATGTGAATAAGTAGATAGGACTTTTTTGTTTTTATTTTGGAGAAAGATATTGTTGTATTTTGTGTTCAATATTTACTGTTTTTGGAGGGATGGGGGGAATAAAAGAGAAAATGTCACTGAATATTTAAAGAGATGCATCTATAAATATATTGGTTGATATGGTTCATAGTGCGATAAATAAAGAATTACCCAAAAAAAGATAAATTTCAGTATCTCAATTACTAATTTGAGATCTTTTGCCCTCTAGAGATGGCTGCCATTCGGAAAAAGTTGGTGATTGTTGGAGATGGTGCTTGTGGCAAAACGTGTCTTCTCATCGTGTTCAGTAAAGACCAGTTTCCTGAGGTTTATGTACCCACTGTTTTTGAAAACTACATTGCAGACATTGAAGTGGATGGCAAACAGGTGAGTTCTGGTGCAGTTATAGTGAAAAATCTTGCAAATTCCTGGTTTACAGTTTGGTGCTTTGTGGTCATAGAATTAATATGACTTTGTATAAAACAGACGTGATGGAGAAAGTGGTTCATCTTTTGAGTGCTGCATATCTGACTCCTGACCGAGGAAGCTTTGAATGTTGCTACTAAGATTAGCACCTGGACTATATAAATTGTAATAAACATAACATTGACCCACAAAATGTTCCTGTAAGCCTTAGCATTGCTTGCAAAAAGGTTAATTCTGTTGCATACAATTGCTTTAAATCAGTTATAATCATGGCAGTTTTGGAATGGGGTACAAAATTTCGATTTCAGTTTGTCGTAATCAAGTTAAAATTTTAATACCATGAAATAATACAATAGTTTTACACTCTGGTAATAAATTGCATTGTGTTGCAGGTTGAACTTGCACTCTGGGATACAGCTGGGCAAGAAGATTACGATAGACTCCGGCCTCTGTCATATCCAGACACTGATGTTATTTTAATGTGTTTTTCAATTGATAGTCCAGATAGCTTGGGTGAGTTCTTCTGTTTTTTTTTCTAATTAAAACTATCTTGATTTTTTTTCAGTAATGCTAGCATATAAAGATTGCATGATACTATATCAATCTCTATGCAGAAAATATCCCTGAGAAGTGGACACCTGAAGTGAAGCACTTTTGTCCCAGTGTGCCTATAATTCTAGTTGGAAATAAAAAAGACTTGCGAAATGATGAAAACACACGGAAAGAACTTGCCAAAATGAAGCAGGTGAATATTGCCATGTACTCCTTTGTTGGGCCACTTGTACAGATTGAAATTTAATTGGTCTGTCTATTTTGGGAGTTGTCTCATTTAACTTTCAGTTCAGTGCTGTAACATTTTAACTTGTGTAAAACTGTCAAATTATTTGTGTAATTAGCTAGTTAGAAATTAATCCAGGGCAGAACACAACTGCAAGTTGTACTAATGCTCAGAGTGTTTTCCTCAAGGAGACATTTTTTAATTTGGTTGAGAAGATAAAATACATCAGGTTCTAAAATTTGAAAGAAACCCACTGAATTAAAAGTGAACTTTTGGTTTTTAAGCAATAAAATCAGGGAAGGAAGAAGAGGCCAGAAATAAAAATGTGTACTCATTATCTGTATTACCATCAGAAAGATAAGGAGATGTGAATGGCAATTGCCTATCTTTTGTTCCAAACAATTGGGATAGTACTAAAATAATATTTGTTGAAGGTGGCAATCTAAATTGTAGTATCTGTAGGCAATGGAAATTTTCTAGACCTAGGTAGTACTTGGTGCTTTTTGACTACAGTATGTTTCCCTGTATCTGAAAAGCTTGGATCCAGCTGTTTTTCGTTTATCGGAACAATGGCTTTAAGTAGCTCAGTAGCCAGCCGAATACTTTTCAGTAGTTAAACAATAATAAAAAAATAATGGCAGACTTTGAGCATGAAATGTTTAATACGTACCAAAAAAATGATCTCTGCTTACAAAAGATAACTGCAGCACCAAATGCTCGATGGTTTTTGAAATGTTTCTTCAGTGTCCTCTCCCTCATTGCAATGGTGTTTCTTTTAGTCTGATTTTTATAAACTGACATGATTGCAACTTGTAATGTCACGTCAATGCTGCAAAAAAGTTTGGTGATTGGATCTTTCTGGTTTTCCGAACTTCAGATACAAGGAAATGTACTGTATATCCAAATTGCTCTACAAGTAGACATATATATTAAACTCTTGATTCAGTAGCAATTAGGATTACCATTGGGTAATACAGTACCACTCCAATTTATCTGAATTGGTTGGGACTGGACCCATTTTGGATAAATGATATTTTTGGACAACTAGTCATTTTTAAAAACAACCCAGTAGCAACAGCAAATCATTTGTGACCGCACCTAGACAACAAGGGAAGTCTTTTTAAGCATGAAATGTTTAATTCTCATGGAAAAAAAAACACCAAAAACTCAATTCTACTCAGATTTTTCAATTTTTTTTTCAACCTGTGACGTCAGTTTAGTCCTGAAAAATTAGAGATAACTGAGGATTTTGGATTGTTTCGTATATCCTCATTTATCCAAAATTTTTCGGAACTGAAATGACATCATTTTGCCTTCAACATTTTCAGATAATGAGGATTTCTGATTTTTTTTTAATCAAAAAAAAATTTTTCAGAGCCTAACAGATGTCATTTCCAAGTCCAAAAAATCAGATGTTAGGATTTTGGATAATCTGATTTTTGGATAAATCAGAGTTGTAATGTACATTGTTTTATAATGTACTAACTGTGTTGAATTTGCTGAATAGCTTTGTTCTGCAATCCTGGTTGGAACAGTTCCGGAAGAGGCCATTTAAACATTCTGCCTTTCCCAATTATCTGAAGAAAGACTTGAATGTCTTATTTGATTTTAAAATAATGTGCTGAAGGGCTCATATTGTGCCGTACATAAAGCTTAATTATGTTACAATTGGGCATGATTAATTTTGTTCAAATATAACAACATAATACATTGATCAAGATTTACGGCAGGTCCACCATTGCCGAATGTGTTATGACGTTATCGGTAGAAGGTAGAACAGTCCTACCCTGGGGATGGCTCCTTGCATTGCGAAAGCATTTGGTGTCCCAGTTAGGAGTGGTTATGTGAAAAGCCAAACCCCCATTCCTGTCCCAGGACACTGAACAGCTATTTGGTGGGACGCAAGTGTGAAAGGGGCTATAGACACGGAGAGAACGTACAAACTTCTTGCAAGTAGTGCTAAATTTGATGCTGGTGCTGTAATAGCGTTGTGCTTAGCTATACCATCTAGATCTTGCTCCTTGTTTTAGTACAGCCATTTCATAATATTTTGAACAAATGATTTGCATTGCTTTTTTGAACATTTAAAGAATTGTAAAATATGCACAGCAGCTTGAATGGTTTAGTTCAATTTACCTGGGTATTTTGCAGAACAGGTGATTCTCTATAATTTTATCATTTTGAACCTTAAATGAAAAGGCCAAAGAAACAGGCTTGATTGGATGAGCTGTTGCGATTTCTATTGATCTGAATTGTTTGCGGCTTTCAATTTTGGCTAAATGTGCCTTGCTGAACTGTACAAGTTCTGCAACAGATGACAATAACTGCTGTTTTAATCGGTGTCTAATGAGCAAGATTGGACTCAACAGAGTAATTTTGAGTTGGGGGTGGTCAAGTGTGCATTTTGTTTTTGCTTCCAAGCCAATGAAATAAGAACTATTTTTCAAATTTAGGCATGCAGCATGGTAACAACCCTTTCAGTCCACAAGTCCGTGCCACCCAATTAACCTACAACCCCAGAAAAACGTGATGGGCAGTTTTAAAAAAAATCCCTGAAATGCTGAAGGAACTCAGCTGGTCTATTCAGCATCTATAGGAGACAAATATATATTGCCAGCATTTCAGGTCTGAGCCCTTCAAGGAAAAGTCAGAAGCAGGATATATCAGTCTTAGAATTCAAACAATGGGGGAGGAATCCAGACCAACAAAAGATGTTAATTGGATGTGATAAGAGACGAGGGAAAGGAGAGATGATGGGGGTAATCTATGGCATACAGTGCTCCCGCTTTGGTCTCCTCTAAATCAGAGACTGGACCCAGACAGGGAGATTGCTTTGAACACCTCGGCTCTGTCTGCTGCAACAGTGTGGATCTCCCAGTGGCCACCCATTTCAATTCTCCAACATGTTTTTAACTAATCCACAACCCCCCCCTTCACAATATGTTTCGAAGGGTGGGAGGAAATCAGAGCACTTGGAGGAAATCCACATAGGCATAGAATGTACAAACGCTTTACAGACAGCATAGAATTCAAACCGGGTTCCTGGCCTTGTAATAGCATCACACTATCCATGCTACCCTACAGAGGATGTCATTCTTCTAGGTGTGAGTGAAATTTTTCATGTTCAAATAGAAACTTGTAAAGATTGCTTTCATTTTTGATTCAGACCTCCAGCTGAACTAGTCTATTTTAAGACTTCAATATTCCAGCAGGATGTTTACTCCACCCCTCTTTGTATTTGCCTACAGGCATGTGTACTCAATTGAGCTATAATTGGCTTGTTCAAGGAAGAGTATCTAGTTTTTGTAGTTTGATATGTTGGCAACACGGCAGTAGTTCTGCTTCAAGTCAGACTTGCTCACTCGTTTGGAAAAATTAGTTTAAAAAAAATAAAAATCTGATTTATCCTTGCCAGAACAGCCATTGCCAGTTCTTGCTATTACATTAGTTCATAGTGATACAACCATTTAGCTATTTATGAATGATCTGAAACTGCCAAGAAAGCTTTTACCAAACATACAAAATCTACAAAGGATGTGGAAAACTAAGTACAGTACAACTCCGATTATCTGAAATCCTCAGTTATCGAAATTTTTTTGCACCTGGAAAGGTATTCAGCTCTGAAAATGTTATTTGGTTAATTGAGAATTTCAGAAATCCTCATTTATTTGAAAAAATTTCAAAGCCGAAATGACACAATTTCAGATGAATGAGGAAAAATTTCAGATGAATGAGGATATCCGAAGCTATCAGAAAAATATTTGAGTCGACATCGAACTGATGTCACAGGTTGAAATTTTGGAAAAACCTCAGTAGTTTTTGGTGTTTGATTTATCTTTGTTCAGGTTATTGGTGAGAATTAAATATTTTGTGTAAAAAGCCTTCCCTTGTTATAAATGATTTGTTGTTGCTTCTGGGCTGGTTATTTAAAAAAAAAATATTTATCTGAAATAGGCCCTGACCATTTTGGATAATTGGAGATGTACTGTAGGTACATTCAATTAAATTGTAATTAAAGATGGGCAAATTTATATTTTTAACCTGCTTTTTACACAACTTCATGTACTTTGCAGTGGTATAATTGTGTGGCTGATGTTCATTGCGTACTTTGTGCTCCAGGCTATCGCCAAGGAATTTTTGACTGAATACAGCATTACAAAATAGCTAGAATTCTGTCAGCTTGTCCTGGAAAATAGCCTTGCCTTGATTTTTAAAAGTTCCTTGTTTGCTTCATTGGTTGATCCCTTGACTTTGGGTCCCTTGGGAGAGTTCACTATTTACATGCATCATGAATGATAATCTTGGCATTTAACTTTTTTTGCAGAACACAAGAATAAAATCTTGCATTGACTTGATCACCTTAACTGTATCTGTACCTATATAAACTTTCAATCAAGTGCTGCACTTCATGGCCACATCACACCTTGACACTACAGATTTCTACACAGTTCTATAGAAAAGGAGCACTTTCCATTTCGAGTTGTATAAAGCTTCTTGTGCAGATTCAATGATTTATTGTGACTTTACACCGAAGAATTAGCTGAAATGAATTGCCCGTTTTTAACATTAGTACGAGGAGCTTATATGGGCTTTTACAAGGAGGTGGCAATGTGTACGAGGTTTATTACACAGTGGTTGTTAATTTGTTGATTTATGTTCCTCTCAGGAACCTGTAAGGCCAGAAGAAGGACGGGATATGACTAACAAGATCAGTGCTTTTGGTTACATGGAGTGTTCTGCCAAAACAAAGGAAGGAGTTCGGGAGGTCTTTGAGATGGCCACAAGAGCTGCATTACAAGTTAAACACAAGAAGAGACGCAAGTGTGTGTTGTTGTAGGGATCTGATGCATACCATCACATGTACTGTATTGGACGTAATAACATTTAGCAAACTCTTTACACAGTATATGGAGACTTGCTCTTCCCTGGTTTCCAAATGGCTACTTTTCAAACACTTTAGTCTGAGCCTTTGACTTGCTGTGTAATGCTTAGTATCTGAATTAGGGCAATGGGAGGAGTTTAGTGTTGACTTGACCATGAACACCAGCACCTCATGACAGTGTGGGTTTATGTACTGTAAGTTCAGGGGTTGGGGAAACCGGTGGGATTTGTTACCATTTGGGTATCTACATTGTTATAAATTCATTATAATCCATAGTGTCAGACATGACTTCTCTGCATAGTTTCATTAACTTGAACATTTGATACAAAGCATGAATTAGTTTGTGTAAACATTTTATGCTGTAACCTTAATCACTATTTGCTGAAATAGAATTTCTCT
Source organism: Narcine bancroftii (assembly GCF_036971445.1). NCBI lineage: Eukaryota > Metazoa > Chordata > Chondrichthyes > Torpediniformes > Narcinidae > Narcine > Narcine bancroftii. Next base: position 245,103,986 of record NC_091473.1, read on the forward strand.
ACATTTTGCATTTTTCCCTTTATTCTAAGCATCGCAAGCCCATATCGCAGTAGTGCAATGGACTCCTGTGAATGGTAGTGTAATGGCTTTTGTATAATTGCATTCCGTTTAAGATCTTAATTTTCTTGTAGATTTATTGTATTGAGATCCATTTGTATTGAAGCTGATTTATATAAAATGCTAACTGTCGATACCTGATTGCAAGCACCCATCTTGAGGATTTGATTGTGACCATGTTCTAAGTATTGTGATGACTGGCTGAGCTAGACATCTGCACAGTTGTTACAATAGTTCAAGAGGCTCTGCTCACTTTGTACAATAGACTTGTAATAATTGCCTTGTTAATCAATTGCTAGACAGGTTACTGAAGCAGTTTACCCAAAGAATGGTCCTGGACATTTTGCTCTGGTTATCTGCAGCCTGCACAACAAGCATGTCTGTCTTTTGTATGCAATAACCAATGTGGCTTCAGTGCAAACTCATTTTGCTTTCATCCTAGTTTATAATATTCAGACAGTTGGCACTTATCAAATGTTTAAAAAAAAAATTAGAAATAAATTGAATGGAAAACTTCAAATGGTGCCTGTAATTGAAATATAGGATTTTAATTTTGCATGAAAAAAAATTGAAGTGGGTGACTTGTATGATGAACTAATGTGAATTTGTTGGTTTTGTGCTGCAGACTTTTCCCACATCTAATCTGACCGCATCCTGTTACAAATAACCCATCTTTAAAAATGGGCTACAGTCCAGGACGATCTCCTGTGTTGACCATTTAAGACTATTGAGCTGAAGAGTTGGTTTCTGCAATTTACCTGACACGTAAACTAATAAATCTGACACAAATACAGGATAGTTGGTGAGATGAAGTCAAACCCTGATTACTGGAAATGCCCACATGTTGGGTAATATCCATGGAAGGATGCAAGATGAGATGCTGGTCCTGATCCTGAACAAATGTTGGAACTGCACAAGAGGTCATAGACAAGTTGATGGAATAGAGAATTATTGATGGACAAAATGATTTGCTTGCCCATGCAAGCAGATTAAAAGCAGGTGCTCCAGAGAAAATGGCTGCGTTGGGTGACTCCTTTTCATGGAGAAGGAGAGCACCGTATGAAAGAAACAGTTTTCAATTGCACATATCGAATCTAGATGCTGTTGACTGAAGGGTGTATTTCTTTGTGGTACAACTTTCTAAAATACCAAAGGGTAATAGTTACAAATTAGGGTGGCAGAGTTAGTATAGCCAGCAATTGGGACAGGGCTTTGAACCCCACACTCGCTGTAAGGAGTCTGTGTGGGTTTCCTCCATGTGCTCTGGTTTTCTCCCATCGTTCAAATTTGCTGGGGTTGGGTGCAATAGGGCAATGTGTGCTATGTTTAAATTCAAATTCTGATGGATGCATCTGTGTATTACCAATGCAAACCAGCTATCTAATTTGGCTGCTGTGCTGTAGAAATGAATTAAGTATTACTTTTGTGACTTGAAGTAGATATTAGACCAAACTAAGGGTTATAGGTGACAATGGGACATCAATTTTTTCCATCCTAGTGACAGTCTATCCAGCAACAACTGTCAAGGATTAATTGTAGTCTAAATGCAAGTCCTATACCACAGCAGCAATAGTAGGTGCTGTCTTGTCTTTGGTGACCAGATGTTGTTCCTAACCTCAACTACTGAGTCTTGAGTTTGCATGCTCTCTGATCACATGCCTTTTCTCTGGGTGCTCCATTCCCTCTTGCCTCCTTGGGTTCATGGCTACAGTAAATTGTCCTTTGTGTGTGTGTGTGTGAGGGGAAGGGGGGGTGGGGGGGAGAAATGTGACAAAAGGAAGTTTGTGTAATTAGATGCTTGACTGTCAACGTAGACTGACTGGTTGAAATAAAAACACAATGGTGAAGCTTTATCTTTGGCTTGGCTTCGCGGACGAAGATTTATGGAGGGGGTAAATGTCCACGTCAGCTGCAGGCTCGTTTGTGGCTGACAAGTACGATGCGGGACAGGCAGACGCGGTTGCAAGGGGAAATTGGTTGGTTGGGTTTTTCCTCCTTTGTCTTTTGTCAGTGAGGTGGGCTCTGCGGTCTTCTTCAAAGGAGGTTGCTGCCCGCCGAACTGAGGCGCTAAGATGCACGGTTGGAGGCGAGATCAGCCCACTGGCGGTGGTCAATGTGGCAGGCACCAAGAGATTTCTTTAGGCAGTCCTTGTACCTCTTTGGTGCACCTCTGTCACGATGGCCAGTGGAGAGCTCGCCATATAACACGATCTTGGGAAGGCGATGGTCCTCCATTCTGGAGACTCGACCCACCCAGCGCAGCTGGATCAAGGTAAAAATACAATGTTTCGGGCTTGACCCCTTCATCAAGATGTGAGAAAATGCTAAAGCAGATTTCTGAACAAAAAAAGTGGAGGGAAGGGGGTAGCAAAGGCAGGAGATGGGTAGAAAGGAGGGAGGGGACAGCTGGGTTGGTAAGGGGAAGGGGAAAGAAAAGGTGAGCAAGTTTAGTAGAAAGCAGAACAGTATGTTGTTGCTGTCTGTACGTGGTCTGGGTGGGATAGTACACAAGGCCATGGACAGACTTGAGTTTGTGAGTGACTTGGAATTGAAATGGTTGACTACTTGTTGGTTATTATAGATGGAGAGGAGGTGCGAAGCGATCTCCCAATCTGTGACTGGTCTCTGATTTAGTGTCGTATTCTCTACATTGGAGAATGTGCCACAATGCCATATGTGAGCCTGAAACATTAGTTATGTATTTTGTCCTTCGCTACATAAAGGACACTGGACCTGCTGAGCTTCTCCAGCATTTTGTTTTTACTTCAACGACGGTGTCTACAGATTTTTGTGATTTGCCCTTGGCTAGGCTAAAAGGCCCACTTCCACAAATTCATTGAAACACTTAACTAAACATTTGACCCAAACTATAGTGAATTACCTGTAGTTTTAAAATTGAAATGTCAAAATCTAGAGATGCTGGACATGTGGACTGTGTAATAGAAAGTCTAAGTGCCTGTCGCACACAGTTCATGCTTTCTGACCGTCTGTGGCTTTTTGCATTTTTCCAACTAAACCAATAGAAGCTTGAACTGTACTTCATCTCTCTGGAACATTCCAACCTTCAGTACAATATGAAGGTTGACACTTGGATAACTTTTAGTATCCCGTTACCACAGTTCTGCTCTAAAGTTCCCTGTAACATCTGTTTTTTCTCTCTCCAGGCTTTACCTAGTCTTGGGCATATCCATGGTTTTCCTTTGTGTCAGTAACTGCTCAGATTTGTATCTTCGGGCAAATTTCCTCTCCTCCACTTAACCAGACAATGCGATAAACAGCTAAATTATCTGAGCAACATTAGTTTTAGACTCAGTTTTATCCTCATTTTTTTCACATATCATTTTGAAGAAGCTTAATGTTAATTCTCTCCATAAGTGCTGCCTGGTTTTTTTTGGCCAGCATTTTATTTTCTGTTTTAGTGGTTGGAAGAGGTTTAAACTATATTAAGTTTTCTTCCCTGTCTATTGTGTACAAGGCCAGTTTTAAAAAGCAGTTGTCAACCTAATCAGATATAACACCATTGCTTTCCTGAACATCCACCTGACATTTTGCCTTTAGCTTTAAATTCATCTAGCTGCTCAACCCATTCTTGTATGCTCTGGATCTTGGTTACATTTTCCAGATGTACATGTTATGGCTGCATAGGGAAGTGGTGCAGCATTTGGGTTCATGTGATGGTGTTTTCTGGCATTGTGTAGTAGTTGATTTCATCCCCATTGTTATTGCTCACCTCCAATCTACTCTTAATTGACAATATTGCACAAATAGACAAACAGGATACTTGTACGAAGTTAGGTGAATTTTTCTCCTAGATTTCTGGTTTTCAGTGTAGGTGCTGGTCACTTTTAGAGTTAAATCTAGATGAATTGATTATAAATTGTACAAACAACTTTACCCCCCAGCTGTCAATTTGTGTGCTGTCTCCAACCTTACTTCATCTAACTCCTAACCATGAAGTATCCTATTTGCCTCAACTGGTCCTTATGGTTGTGAATCCCCAGTTCCATTCTATTAATAATTCTTTCAGCTACTATTTGGATTGAGTAGAACTAATCATCTAGTTCTAATTGTGTCAGGTCCATCCTCACATTTTATAATATTTTCTTGGGGAAGATTTGGACAATTCTCCTGTTGCACTGTATAGTGTGGCAGAAATTAGTCAACTTAGTGAGGTTCAACAAATCATTTATTAGGATTCTAGATACAGCTTGTGCATGAATTTACAAGTAAGGTATTAATTATTTCAAGATGGCAAAGTTTGGTCCCAGATTTTTGTATAAAAGGCATACAAAAACTTAAGAGGTGCAGTATAAAAAGGAATTCTAATAACAAGGAATTTGGAAACAATTCTGATATGAACAGTTTCCATTTGGCCAGAGGTATTTAAGCAGCTTTAGCATGCTAAATGTTAGGTTTGTCTGTTGCCAAAATCAATGTACCATAAGACTTAATTTTGGCTTTGATTTTTCCAAATAGCATTTTAAAAATCTTTACAAATTGGATGAAAGAAAACATTATCAATGAACACAACTACCACAACGGTTTGTTTGCATTTAAGCCATTAAAGTAAAAATGGATTTAAGGAAAAAAAAATCACAGCTGCATTCTAACATGTCTAACAAATTTTAAATTTTGTATTCTGTTTGAAGTTTATATACCACAGGAAAACAAACATAACCGATGTAGAATCTCCTGTTTACATATTTCACAAATCTATTTAACTGCTGAGCAGAGAAATTGGGCACACAGATATTAAACATGTAACTAGATGAAGAACTCCTGAAAATGCAATGACAAAGTACAAATAAAGATCAAAGTGCAGGTCCAACACAAAATGCATCTTAGAACAAGTAATTAAATGAAGGGTACAGGTAATTTTTGTGATTTATAGTGGTAGCAAGGGTCAAAAATAACATGTTTTTGAAGGTCCCAAAGGAACCTTATTCCAGTACTGCATTTTTAGATCTAGTCTGAGGACTTCTGACCACCTGCGTAATCAACTGGTCAAAGTCCAAAAGTGGGATCTTCCTGGTCTACATTCAAGCTGCACAAGAGGCAAAGCTGAAATGTATGCAACTAATAAAAATCACTTGAATATTTACCAAATCTCATCAATACTCACACAGAAAAATATTCTGAGAATCCCTAATTTTGAAATGCAGGAAGGACTAAAACTAGTCTCATTAGAAAACTTAAATTCTGACTTTAATTAAATTACTCTCATCAAGATTCAATTCAGAACTTCGTTTCCAAATATACATCGATATAATGAATACCCTAACACAGTATCTTCAATTTTAAGCATTCAAAGGATCAGGGTAGTATTCATGTTTTCTCCACCTTCAATTACTCTTTGCTATTCCATGCTGGCTCCAGCTGTTCTTGAACAATGCTGATAACAGGATGTCCTGACAAATCAAAACAAATCATCAGTTCATTGCACAATATTCCACCAGTTCAGAGTTCTTATTTTCTCAGTACTTTGAACAGTTGATATTTTAAAAAAAATTCATACAAGAAAACCTAAACTAACACCTCCACTAATCCTTGTTGCAGGCTTAAGTCTATTTATTCCCTGCACATTCTGTTGATTCCTAATCACTACCCCAAACCATTTTGCTGCAATTATCCCTTAAACTAAATTGAAGACTGACATTTACTCGCAACTTGGTGGAAATGTTTAAACTTTCACACCCCATTTCTAAACTCGCTCTTGGCCTGTGCTCTCTCTGATATTCAAGCTGTGATTTAATTCGGCATTGAAACTTTTTTTGTAATTATTTATCGCACTATGAACCATATCAACCAATATATTTACAGATGCATCTCTAAATATTCAGTGACATTTTCTCTTTTTTTCCCCATCCCTCCTTTCCTCCTCCCCACCCCCCTCCAACCAATTTTCCCCTGCAACCGTGTCTGCCTGTCCCGCATCGGACTTGTCAGCCACAAACGAGCCTGCAGCTGACGTGGACATTTACCCCCTCCATAAATCTTCGTCCGCGAAGCCAAGCCAAAGAGAAAGAAGAAAATACAATAAAACAATATCTTTATACAAAAGGAATACAAAACAAAAAAGACGCATCATCTACTTGTACACATTAAATCTGATCGTGTTTATCTTCTTATTTTAGGTGGTGGTGTTCCAAGGCCTGCTCTTTCTGTTATGTTCCATATATGGTTCCCAGGTTTTTTTTCAAACATTGTCTTTTAAATTGTGATTTTTTCCCCCCCCCCACCCCCACCCCCACCCCCATGGGATACACTTAAACTTAGTTATATATTCCATTAATGTTTATAGTCATATAGTCCAACGTGGCCGTCTTATATCTTTGTTTTCACTTCTTTCCCACCTCTTCACCACCTTCATCCCCTTTTTTCCATTACTGTTTTTAAGTTTTCCTTTTTAATCTCAATATATGACAATGCACTGAAGATGTGAAATACCCCAACAATCCCAACAAGCAATAACCCTTTAACTCCAAATGAACCTCTCCTCCTTGGATTGCCCCTTGACGGCAACCACAACTCCCCTTTCCATTCGGTTTGCGAACTTACTCACAAGCATCAACCGATTTCGCAGTGACCATTATTTCCCGCCCCCCCCCCCCCCCCGAGAACACTATTTTCCTATACTTCCTATAAAAGCTCTTTTCCCTTCTCTTATCCATCTTTATATATACACATAATCTTTGTTTTTACATATTTTTGTATATTTTCTTGCTGGTCTTCCTTCTTGTCACTCCTCCTCTTCTGTCCTGCAAATGTTCAGCAAATTCTTGGGGTCAGAGAACAGTCTATTTCGTTCCCCAGTACTGCTGGATGTCTCAATATAAAGTTATACCCTTTCTTCCATAAGATTGTTTTCACCGTGTTGAATTCCTTCGTCTTTAAAAGTTCAAAGCTTATATCTGGGTTAAAAAATATTTTTTGTCCCCTATATTCCAACAGCTTAATGTCTTCTCTAACCTTCTTTCTTTCCTGCTCCAGTATGTTTTCTCTTGTTTTATATCTTAGAAATTTTACGAATATGGATCTCGGTTTTTGATGCGCTCTATGCCCCCTTTCGATTTCTCTTCATGTGAATCTGTGGTTCCCAGCACCTTCGGGATCCATCCTTTTATAAATTCCTTCATATCTGATCCTTTTTTGCCTTCTCAGGCCCACTATTTTTATGTTGTTTCGCCTACTGTAGTTTTCTAATACGTCAATTTTTTGTGACAATAAATCTTGTCTCTAAATTTTTTTTGCTCTCTTCCAACTTTCCTCTTGAATCATTTATCTCTATTTCTACAACAGCTTCTCATTCCTCCACATTTTCTACTCTTTTCCCTATTTCAGTCATGACCAACTCAAAACTTTGCATTCTGTCTAGCTTTGAAACTTAACTCAATTCTCAGGCCCCAGTATAGCCTGCACACTAAATCACTTGGGTACCCACTGTTTTAAATCTTGTCTCACCTCCTCCTCAGTAATCACCAACACAGTATCTAACTCGAGAAGCCATTCTTCAGAGCAATGAGGCTAAAAAATATTTGAAGAGGCCAATGGGTCAAGTAACATCAGAGGTAAATACTGTATAAGCTCGTCTAATAGTCATTTTTTTGGGCCTAAAAAGGTGGTGGGGAGGGTAGACTTTAGATGGGTCAAATGTTTAACCTCGAGTACCTACATCATTCAAGGTGTTGGGAGCTTGGATGGCTGGGACCAAATGGTACGTCTGCAGTCAGGGCGTAAGAGTTCATATGGGCAGGCGACCAGGGCAAGGATCCACGGTCAGGAGCTCGGACAGGTGGGCAGTTGGGATGTTAGGAATTTGGATCTCTGGTTGGTAGCTCAGTGCGGTGGGCTGCCAGGGTGTTGGCAGCTCCAGTTGGTGGGCAGCAGGGGTGAAAGTGTGCTGTTGGGGCACCAAGAGCTCGGATGGGCGGGGGGTCAACTATATATAGTAACTCAAGGCCATTCTTCATAGAGCAATGAGGCTATAGCTTACTCCGTCCTTACAGAAGGCAAACATTTCACTTCCTTTGGTAAAGTACCATTTGAAAAGAGATTCCATTGCTGGAAAGTGTCAAGCCTCATCAGCGGAAGAAAATAAATGGTGATGCTCAGATTGAGGCTCCATCAGTACTGAGTATAGAGGGAAGATAGCTGGTGTGTGGAAGCAAAAGGGAGGGATGGAAAATGGAACCAGATGAGCAGGGGAGAGAAGGGATGACCAGATGGAGGTCATTATGGAGCCTTTTAGGGGATAAGTTTTAAAAAGACAAATGGAGCCAGATGGGGGAGAAAAAGGAAGGGTTGCTCATCTTCAAGGTAGCTTGGGTCATCACCTGTTGATTCTGTGCCAAGATCAAGCTGAATAAGGTGATCAATTAGGTCATTTTCAATATCATCATCTTCAAATCTGTAGCCTGTGTAACCTTCATTATTGATACAGTGATCCAGGAACCTGGCAATGAAATGAGTGGAATCAGTGGTGAGTTACTCAATGCAAATTCTTATATATTTCTCAAAATCCTTGGCGCTGCCACAACCTGATCCCTTTTCCAATCCCCATGTCCCTCTCACTTGTAGTCCGATTACACCTTTATTCCCGGTGCAGCACGACTATCCAACTCCAGCCCAACGGATTCAGAATCTTATTGGGGTAGGGGCAGGTAAGTGTATTGATGGCTGTGATCAATCCTGTCCACTATTTCCTAGTTTTTTTCCAAATGGTGCCATTGGACAATGAACACAGACAGCAGCATGCAAGAATGTTTCGTCGTTTGATCCACTGGTAACTGGTAAACTGATAGTCTTACTGCCCCACATGGAACCAGGCAATTAACACAGGAATGAACCTGACCATCCTCCTCCATAAACTTGGTTTCAGACTTTTTTTTAAAACTTTAAGATTTTATAACATGAATAACATATAGGATTACATTTTTAAAAAATTAAGAATAAAATAATAAAATTACAATACAGTATCAGTAATCTAAATAAACTATACCCTCCCCAATAATTATTACACATTAATAACCCAACTCAAATTAGTCCAACCCCCCCTTTCCCCCCAAAAATAAAGAGTGAAGAATTAATAAAGTTAATAATATGTAAGGAAAAAAACCCACTTACAAAAAAAAACCAAAAACATAACCGATTAAAATACTAACAAACATTTAAATCAAACTTAAATGCATATATTTAACAAACGGAGTTAAGATGAAACATATATTTAACTCAAACTTAATATAAAAAGTTAGTAACATTATCTATCAAAAATTCTTAAACAATAATCAATTCTTAAAAAAAATTGTAGCATGAAAAAAAGATGAAAAATAACTTTCTATAGAGATAAACCTTCACCAAATATCAACTAACTTCACATCTATCATCATATTAGTCACATAAACCACCATTTTAAAACAAAATTCAAACATTAAGCATTGTACAATTCAATTTTAGTACTCTTCCACCATTTTTCCCTTTTACTCTTGAATAGTTATCCAATAAAAGCTCCAATACCACATTTAAATATCCCCAATCATTATGTTAAAATTCAGATATCCAAATAATAAAAACACATCTACAACAAAATCTATATCTTCAACAAATGGAGCATAAACAACAAACAAATTTCAAGTCTCATTAAGAATTGTACAATTCAATTTATAACTTTCACCATTATTCCCTTTGTTCTATAACTAAAATAGCAAAATAATATACACCAGAATGACCACTCCTTTCACCTTAAAGTTAAAAAAAATAAAAAAAACTTATCCATTCCATTCACATTTAAATTTCAGATATTCCTTATCTACTGAATAAACTTTACAAAAAAAACCACATCAATTTTTAGTTTTTTAAACAATCAAATACTTTCTTATGCTTTTTTAAAAATATTTTAACAAAAAAAACCCTTCACTCTAATCTAATAATACAAAAAAAAGGAAAAAAAACGGGTAGGAGGTTAAAAATACCCCCTCCCGTCTAAACCGTGCAATGCGGTAACTCCCAAAAAAAATGGGTGTGAGATAACTCACACGTAGCAGATGACTTTCAGGAAATAGTGCCTATCCAGTTCTCTCGCCCAACAGATTCCTGCTTCTGCATAACCAAAGGATCTTCTGTTCCTTCATTCTGGTTGCCTTCCTTGTAGTATGACTGCGTGTGGAAACCCCAGCCACAGCCTCTCCAGCAGTGACTGGAGGATGCTGGCCGGGGTTTACCCCAGTCCATAATGTATTAAATTCTCACAGTACATCAAGTTGTATAGGTTCTTCTATCTCAAGAGATGCAGTTTGCAGCGCCACCTCTACAGTTGACAAATGCCTTTGAGTAACTCTTTAGGGGGCTCTACCGATGTAACAGAGCTCTACATCCGAACACTGTACCTCTCTCCTGGGATCCATTTCACGCTGAGTCCCGGTGTCTTTCCTGTAGGTAGGCTCCAAAACTTGAACTTTTGGAAAATGTAGTTTTTTGATGATCTGTTGTCGTTTTTTTTTGCTCTTTTTCACCAATTGTACCATCATAAGTTAAATTAACAGCACTGAAATTATCTAAACTTTTAAAGAATTTTAACGGGCATTTCTAGACAAAACAATAAGATAGAGTCAGGAGAGAACTGGAAGGCACGTCTGATCCTTACGCCATCTTGCCACGCCCCCCCCCCCCCCCCCCCCACCCGGTTTCAGACTTTCAATTTGACTCACAGTCAAAGCTCGTGTTCATGCTTCATAAAGCTTTTCCCACTGTAGTCGAGAAAACCCTAATTCAGCATTTCCCAAGCAGGGTTCTGCGGAAAGGCTTGGGGTTCTGCAGAAGAATGGGTAGTAATAACTAACTAGCAATAACTTTTTCTTTGAATTACTTTTTACTTGTGTCTTTAAATCTCTGTTTCTGCAACAGTTGGCTTGACCCTAACAAAACAAAATGGCGTCTTGAGGCCTGAGTCAATGCTGATGTCAGGCCTCAAGACACCATTTTCAATCAATAAGACTCAGATTTCTTTTGGTGCGAGGCTGGCCACGTTTTTAAATGTTAAACATAGATATTCCACGTGTGCAGTACAGCAGGAATGGATTTTGGTGACTGGTTTTTGTGTTCCCACTTGCTCATTCCCTCCCTCTTGCTCACTGCCTATCCCCTCCCTCATGCTGAGGTTGGTGTGGAAACTGGTGATGGAGTCGGCGTGGGCGCCAGAATGGTGTAGGTTGGGACCTGCATCAGTAGAGGCATGGGTGCTTCAGTATGTTTTCAGTCGAGGTCACTGGCGGAGGCAATGGTGGCTCCAGCACCTGGTTGGCGGGTACGGGTGTTAGCAAAGGGGGTGTTGGAAGTCCAGGCATGTGGACACCAGGAGCTGGGGTGCAAACACACATCGGAGGCATCAGGAGCTCCACCTGTGGGAGGCCGAGGTGGATACCCACATCAGAGGCATTGGGCGATCTGGTCTGTGGATGGCTGGGGCTGGGTTGGAAACCCGCTTCTGGAAAGTCAGTGATATTTGTATTTGGTTAATATTCATTTGAAACAAAATAATCAAATTCTGAAGAAATGGGATTTTGCAAGCACTGGTTCAAATTGCTTACTGTTTAAGAAAAATAATTTAAATTAGACTCGATCACGCTCAAACTAGAAGTTGACACCATTCTACTTTTGGTTGGTTTCCGGTTCTTAACGAAGGGGTTCCATGATTTCCGAGTGCTCCCCAAAAGGGTTCCATGAACTAAAATATTTGTGAATCCCTACTCTGATTTATGCTTAAATAGCAATACTATTTGGTTTGAGCATGTCAAGTGTGTAGTAGCCCCATATTCTAAAAGATATTTTACCCAAAATGATCTCTGGTTTTGGGTCCACACACAAGTGGGGACACATTCTTGTAGGCTTACCCTGTCAAATGTTTCTATAATTTGAGCATCTTTTATTAGGCTCCTAATAACAGTCTGCACTTAGACCTGTACAGTTCATAACGCAAGCTTTATACTTAACCTAGCTGATGACATAGCTTGCATTTTAAGTCTTTATACATCTTAATAGATTGTATACCCATGTCATATATAGACAGTGAGGACACCCCAGCCTGCTTCAAAGAATGCCCCTCAATGCAATGGCTAGTTTAATCCAGAATGCTCTTCTGACAGGAACATAACTTCAAGACCACAGAAGTCACAATAGAGAGCAATTGTACAAAATTGACTTGGGCGTATTTATTCAAGAGACAGCAAGTGTCAGATCAGCCACCATCTCTTTAAATGCCCCCCCCCCCCAAAAAAAAACAGCAGTTGAATGAGTTCCTCCTGTTTGTCTCAAGTTTCTATGATAGACACGATCGCTACAACCAGGATAAGAGGTGATGTCTCTGGACAAGCAGCAAAGATAGATCCTGGATGCCTTCAGTCACAGTAAACTCTAAGATAGCATCAGGAGTTACTGTCCCTGCACGTGTTTGGCCTTGAGCATTATCGAACCACATGACTGCTCCGTTCATATCCTGAGCCACAATCTGGGTTGTCAACTCGTTGGACAACTCCCCCCCAGAGAATTATTAACACTATTTCTTGCTTCCAACAGTTCTGCCCCACACCTGCCTCTGGCCAAACATACCCATCAGTGTTTTCCCGCACTTCATAACTTCTGCAAATAATAAATGTATGCATATAAACAGCTCTTCTCCTACACATTCTTCCCTTCCCCCTGCCCCCCCCCATCCCCAAACCTGGAGTTTTATCTTGGGTCTTTCCAACTGCTGGAATTTATGGTAACTTTCAGTTCTTTGAGATTTTGGTATTATCTGGAGACCATCCAGCCCTACCCAAGACCAACTTTTAAAAAAAAAACATTGAAGAACATAATGGCACAAAACAGTAACCATTACCACCGGCATCAGCTACACTTTAGTGGAGGAGAAAATTTCACCTACTTTTTCCAGTTTGGGTCCTTGATAAGGATTATAGGGTTTCCAATCACTATCAGTAGGGCCTTGGCTCTGGTCATTGCAACGTTGAATCGCTGTTAAGAGGATGGACAATTACTCAAGATTCATCCATATTTTCATAGTGCTCTTCATAATCTAACTTGGTTTTAGTGGAGTGAGAGGGAGAGGTAGATAGAACAGCCCTGGGCCCACAATACCAATTTAACTAATCCCATTTGCCTGCAATGTGACCTACATCCCTTAATTCCCTCCCTGTTCGTGCCTAAATCCTTTAATATTGCTACCATCTCTCCTACCATCCTCCCTGGCAGCATGTTCAAGGCACTTACCCACTCTGCGTAAAATCTTGCCGTGCACATATTTTAACTTGCCCCTTTGCACCTTAATCCTACACCCTCCAGTATTTTACATTTCCATCTTGGGGGGAAAAATACTCTGACCATCTCATAGAAATCTGATAAGAGTTTTTAGAGGAGGTTACCAGGAAAGTTGATGAAGAAAAAGCTGTGGATGTTGTCAAGATATTACCAAAATCTTTAGTAAGGTTCCAAATGGGAGGTTAGTTTGGAAGATTCAGTCACTTGGTAATCAAGGTAAGGTACTAACTGGATTTGACATTGGCTAGAAGGGAGAAGCCACACTGGTACAGGATGATTGCTTCTCAGACTGGAGGCCTGTGAGTTGTGGTGTGCCTCAGGGATCAGTGCTGGGACTATTGCTGTTTGTCATCTATATTAATGATTTGAATAATTTGATAAATTGGATCAGTAAATTTGCCGATGACAAAGATTGGAGGTGTGGTGGATAGCGAGAAAGCCTTTCATAGCTTACAGAGGGATGTGGACCAGCTGGAAAAATGGCCGATAGAATTTAATGCAGACAGGTGTGAGTTGTTGCATTTTAAATGATAAATGGTAGAGCAGTGAGGAGTGCAGTTGAACAAAGGGATTTGGGAATACAGATACAAAATTCCCTGAAAGTGGTGTCACAGGTAGATAGAGTGGCAAAGGGAGCTTTTGGCATATTGGCCTTCATCAATCAAAGTACTGAGTATAGGAGTTGGGATGTTATGGTAAAGGCATTGGTGAGGCTAATTTTGGAGTTTGTGTGCAGTTTTGATCACCTAACAACAGGAAAGATATTAATAAGATTGAAAGAGTACAGAGATTTATTAGGATGTAGCCAGGACTTAAGGAACTAAGTAATGGGAAGATTTAATAGGTGAGAACTTTATTCCCCGGAGCAAAGAAGAATGAGGGGAGATTTGATAGAGGAATACAAAATTGAGTGGTATAGATAATGCATGTAGGCTATTTTCCGGTGAGGTAAGAAAAATACAAACCTAAGGACATGGGTTAAGGGTGAAAGAGGAAAAGTTGAGGGAGTGTAGAATGAGCTGCCAGCTGAAACGGTGAATACAGGGTCAATTTTCACATTTAATTAAAGCATGGACAAGACTAAACAGAATAATAGTTCAGCACAGACTAGAAGGGCTTTTTATCTGTGCTGTGATGTATGGTTTTATGCCCCTCATAATTTTATAAACTTCTCTTAACAGGTCCTGACACTTGAGAGGAAACAATGTGGGATTAGTGTAAATTGGTGGGGGGGAGGGAAAGTCTGGTTTGGATGGGTGTGTGGGTCATAAGGCTTGCAGCTGAGCTGTACAATTCTGGAACTTTAATAATGAGTATCCAACAGAAGGGCTCTTGACAGTCAGAATGTTGAGTGTTCAACTCCTCTCAAGACTAATACATGAGGATAGCCTGCCTTTCATTCTGAAAGGGATGCTGCTAAGTTGCAATTGCTGCCTTTTAGTTGAACCAAGGCCCTGTCTCCCCATGACACAATTAGAGTTCAGTTAACTAATATCGAGCCCCCAACATCAAAAGCTGAACCACATGGACATTACCAAATTGTCATTTGTGAAAGATTTGCACATTTCTAAGTGACCGCATCAAATTGACTGAAGTGCTTCAGGACTTCCTAAAGGCAACTTTTTCTCATCTTAATGTTGCAGGGCAGATCAGATTATTTCCAGGTTGACCACAGTTGCGAGTAGGGGTGGAGAAGGAGAGAGGGGGATGGGAAACGTATTGTCAAAGTACCTTTGGGTTTTTGAGGAATCCCAAATTGAAATTTTCATCCATCTTTAGGTAGTCTGAGTTGCTTCTGACAGTAGAGATGATGATGACCTTCCGTTCCTGCCCCTGGAACTCCTCAACTGATCCCACCTAGTGAAATTCAAATGCATGAAACTATAAAACACAAACTCGCAATGTCCTTAGCCCATTGATCCCTGCAACTGGTGCTGTTCCATGAACCCAAAGTTTGAGAGAAAAAGGCGACATCTATTATACTGTATCCTTGAGCAATTAAAAATTCTAACTCACAAACTTGGGTATACCATCTTATCCTAGGAGCCTACTGTACAAACGACTTTCTCATCAACAGCAGTGTGCCTGTGGTTCACAGGGTAGCATTCTCATCTGAGTGGTCAACTTCCACTCTACCGTATATACTCATGTAAAAGTAGCATTTTATAGACCATTTTTTGAATGTTAAATTTACATGGATACTACTTTTGACTGTGGTAAGTATATGCATTGTGGAAAGTGTTGGGAGTCCTGATGGGCGGTCAGCCAAGGCATGAGCTCATGTTTGAGGTGTCGGGAGTTCCGATGGGCAGGCGGCTGGGACGTCTGCATTTAAGATGTCGGGAGCTCCGGCGGGTGGGCAGCCCAGGGCCAAGGTGTGAGTTCACAATCGAGCTGTTAACTTGGGCTGAGGTGAGAGACTAGGGACGACTTTTACATGAGATATATGGAATATTCCAGATTTTTCAGCCAAAAATTGTTGGATGCCCCCCCTCCCCATGCAGTGATAAAATGTTCGCTGTGGAATGCATCAAATGATGAATGGGAGGATGCTTTCAGAACTTATTCCAAGCTCTATTCAAATTGTTCTCCTATCACTGGAATCATAATTTGTGTAATATTTATCTGATTTCTGTTTGTGACCTGACTGAGGAAATTGGCTAAAGTGTATCAGTGGTTTGAAACAAGAAGATTATGTACTATACTGCAAGTGTAAAAAAGCTTTCCAGCTTCAAGAAGCAAACTCCGAAGCTGCTGCAACTACAACTTGTATTGGTTCTCCTCCAGACAGAATTGTACATTTCTAGACACTTCACGAGAGAGTTTAAAAATTAACAGACTCCCACAGGAGATTTTAAGGCAGATGTCCAAAAGGGACAGGTAGGAAAGTTTAGACCAGGAATTCCAGAGCTTAGGCACTTGTCAGCCAAAACAGCCGGTGCACCCATTTGGTCCTCCTCTTCGCTGGAGAGATTGGATGCAGACTGAGAGGCTGCTCCATTGAGCACCTTTGCTCTGTCCGCTGCAATAACAGGGACCCCCCCCGGCCAACCATTTTAATTTCACACCGACATGACTATCCATGGCCTCATGCACTGCCACATCGACTCCACCCGCAAATTGGAGGAACACTTAATATTCCGTCAGGGTACTCTTCAACCAGACAGCATCAACATAGACCTGGATTCCATTAAACCCTCTCTCCACCCCCCCCCCCCACCAAGTCTATTTTCCTATCCCATGGTGTCCTTTCCTCTAGCACCTACTTCCTTCCCTCTCTCACCTCTGACCTGTTTGCCTTTGCTCCTCCCCTGCACCTCTCTCTCCCACCCCACCACTTCTGCCTTCCTATTCAGGCGCCTGCCTGTTTTTTAGTCATACCTTGAAGAAGGGCTTAGGCCCAAAACATTGGTTACGCTTTACTTCCTATAGATGCTGTGTGACCTGCTGAGTTTCTCCAGCACTTTTGTGTAGTGAGCTGCAGGCCCAGTGTCTGCAGACTTTTCTGTTTAACTTGTCAAATCTCGATACGCTCAAGAGGCAGCAAGTTTAACCAGGACTGAAGGTTTCAAAAGTCCTGAGGAATGCAGTGGTAATGAATTTCAAAACCATATAACCATTTACGGAGCGGAAACGGGCCATGTTGGCCTTTGGAGTCCGCACCGGTTCACTGATTTTGTGCGCCCTCTTCAGGCATTGGTCCCAGTAGATCTTCATTCAATAACGATGGGCGAATTCAATGCAGGTGGAATCAGATAATTCAAAAGTATTTTTATGTCTGCTGAAAGAGGAATTTATGGTTGAGAATTTTAAAATTCAATACAGGTATTCCCTGACTTGTGACCTATGCAACGTACATCCATCTGCACACATGAATGAATTTTTAAGAAATATATATTAGAAAAATTTTTTTAATTTATGCATCGTTGAATTTGACAAATTCTAACAGGGATACAGGGCATGTAAGAGCCAAAATGTGTGTACTTACTTTGATAGTCGGAGTCCCGGGGCCCATAGGCTGGACGTGGTCATCTCTATTTCTGTGCACATGCACGGTTGGTGCACATATTGGAGTTCTGCTGGTGCATGCACGACAGTTAAGGGCGCTTAACTCGCGCATGCACCAACCGAACTCCATGCATGTGTCAACCGCGCATGTATACAAGAATAAAGAAGGCCGTGCCCAGCCTATGGACCCCGTCTAACAAAGTAAGTATGCACATTTGGACTCTTACATGCCCTTTATCCCTGTTATAGTTTGCTTTAAGACTTCGGTACTCCAAGCATACAAGCAAAATTCTGGCTTGCATCCATTTCGAGATACAAATTATCCTTCAGTCCCAACTACAGTCATAGGTTAGAGAGCAATTTGCTCCAGCAACGAGCAATCACCAACTCTTATCCATTTGCAAAACCGTTTTAGAGAGTTTGAAAACAAAACCAGGGGAAGGATACTACTGAATATTAGCCGACACATCAAGAAAGTATACCTTCAATTCCTTGATGTCATTCATTTCTTTCAGCTGCTTGTCCAGTACAATTATTGCTTTCCTGATCTTTTCCACCTATGGAAAGGGAGAAGACAGACAAACAACACTGTTCTGAATTCCCTCTTGTGATGAACAGTAGCAGTCATTCAAGGCTTCTTTCATTTGTCACCATAATACATTAAAAATCTAACATACATGATACATGTTGTAAGGCAGGCAAAGAGTCACTACCAGTATTGTCCGGACCTCTTACAGCACAAGAAAAAGGGAAGCAAAAGAGAATCCCATTCAGCTTGTTGACCAAGTTCTGTCTGTTGCTCAATTTGCAATCATACCACACAATACATATGCAGGACAAGTATTCATGTATACTGTTAAGGGATATGTTAGAATAGTTATGGGTAAAATATATCTTTAAAAGAGAGATTGTGGGAGTTTAGTTTTGGTCACACTTCGCAAAAGACATCTCATTTAAAGTGTAAGAGCTTTGCTGAGGTGAGACATTGTGTCACCAGTGGCATTGCAGAGATGATGGAACTGCTTTGGAAAGGCCCTCAAAAGGAGGTGCAAATGCAACATAACATTGATCATGTCCAGGCTCAAATACTGATAAGATCTTCCGAAAATGGATTTTGGAGCCCTGTAAGGAGTCATAAGGAGGAAAAACATATGATTTCACTTTTGGAGAGAGAGAGAAAAAAAAAATGTCAGTTCTACAGTAGCAGTTGAGACTGCAAAATGGCAAGCTGGCAGGCTTGTTGAAAAACCCTATTTTGAAGATGGGTTCTGAGTTCAGCCTGTTCAAAACCCCTGTCGTCCTTACAAGACAAAACGGCTGGCTAGAGTGTTTCTCCTGAAATAAGGGGAATCAAAAGGAACTCTGTGGTGACCTGAAAGAAGAGGTCATCATTTGGAAAACCCATGATGGGGTAAGTTTCTTCGGCAAGACACTAAAGTGACTGATCGGAGGAAATCAGTTTGTGTGTGTGTCCAACGAGCAACAAATATCTCTGAAACCAACAAGAACCTTCCTGAGCAGTAATCATTTAACTTTAAGCACCAGACCCTGGTGAAGATTCATAAATGTTGAAACCAACAAGAACCTTCCTGAGCGGTAACCATTTAACTTTAAGCACCAGAGCCTGGTGAAGATTCATAAATGTTGAATTCTGTGCACAGTATAAGAATTACCTGATACTGGTGAAGTTGGAGGAGTGAAAAGTGAATGATTGGAAAGAGAAACAAATAACTTTCCTGAACATATACACATATGTGCTTAGAAGGGGGTTAATTTAAAGGTTGATCCTGTTATTATGTTTAAAAGAAATTAAAAGCAACTTTTGTTTAAGTAACCATTGTCTTGGTGAATTTATATTGCTGCTGGGTTTTGGAGACCCCTGGGCTCGTAACAATACAAATAAGGAAATATGGTTTTGTTAATATGAAAGTCTCGGGTTGTGAGTGTGAGCAGTTGCTTTGGCCATTCAACCATCTCACTGTCCATGGGAAGAAGCTGCTTCTCAGCCTGGCTGATTCTCTATCGCTTTCCTGATGGGAGCAACTGAAAGATTTGGGGGGGTTGGAGTCCTCAATGATTTTGCATGCCTTCTGAATACCTTGGTATCCTTATCTCATAAATAGAAGCTCTCACTTGATCCGCATAACTGGTTTCAGCTTCAGATTTAGGGCTGGGGATAAGGTGAATAGTCAGTAAGATGGGAAATTTAAGCAAGCTTCCTACAACTGACCAACATCTATTGATGTGTCCACCTCCTTCAACTCATCATTTCTTAATATCCACTATCTCTTAAACCTCAACCTCTTACATTTCTCTCCACTGCTGACACTATCTTTGGTTAAAAGGGCTCTGTACTAAAGATACCATTCCACTGAGTTCTTCTTGGGTCAACCTTCAGCAAACAGAATCACCCCATTGTTTTTACTCCAAACTAGTAATTACTGAATATAGTTGTGTAATCATCAACTTTTTTGGACCAATTTTTCAGGTCAAATTTGGGGAGGGGGGGTGGTTGGTTTTTACACGGGTCACACTTTTGACCACAGTAAGTTCAAGGCGACAGGAGCTCGGATGGCTGGGACCGAGTGGTGTGTCTGTGTTCGGGGCCTTGGATGGGTGGGCGGCTGGGGCGAGGGTCCGTAGTTGGGGCCTCGGGAGCTCGGATAGGAGGGCAGTCAGGGCCTCGGAAACTCCAGAAGGCGGGCGGCCGAGGCAAGGATCCATAGTCGGGATGTCAAACGGGCAGGCCAGTGCTTCGGATGGGCGGGCAGCTGAGGACAAATAAAGGACTCTTACATGGATCATACGGAAGCGCGATTTTGGGTCACTCCATAGGCTATTACACAGTTTCGCCGATTACATGAATAAATAGGGGTCATCTCTGTTATATATATATTACAGTAAAATACCCTGTTAACAGTCACCTTCAGGGATTGGTAGATGCTGGGTAAGTGGACTATCATAATTAAGTCTGCCCCCCACCCCCCCCAAGTTTACATATAAAGGCTCTTACTAACCAAGGATAAAGATATACTTTGAGAGTCCCCCCACCCACAATGAGCGGCATCAACCAGCTCTTCATCCTGGACCGTGCTGTTTTATTCAAACTGTATATTTGCTCCCATCTTCGACAAAGGTTTATATGTTACTTCAGAGAACATTTACTTTTACAATTCTAGACTTTTATTTAAATTTGCATTTAAAGTTTTTTGTCTATTTATTTTCCTCTTTTTGTGCCGGTTGTTTGAAGTTGCCACTTGCTTGAATTTGGTCAGAAGGCTTTGGGGGAAAGGGGAAGAGGAGTAGAATAGAGGAGAGACACTGAAATGAGATTTATAAAATCTGTGGGAATTACAGAAAAGGGAAGAATGCAGGGGATCACCCTTGACTCAGATGCTCTCGGCAAGTAGTTAGAATCACGAAATTTATGGTGGGCTAGTGGGTGGTTTTAATGTTTCAAAGAAATTGATCAAGATTGATAAAAGAGTGATGGGGAAGGAGAGAAATTAGTCAAGATTTTCCTTGCAAATTCTCCAAAAGTTATTTAAAGTGGAATTTCCAAACCTGTTTCCTGTACGGAGCAATCACACCAATTTCTCTTGGTGAAATCTTGGCAAGACCTTTCTTCCCCTGGTTAGTCAGCAGATTTTTCAGATAGAACATCACTATCTCAATCTCATCACAATTGAAGAAGGATGGGCTCTTATCTTCTCGATCCTCTTGCCCAGTAAGTCCATGGAAGATTAATGGGAAGTTCTGGAATTCCAAAACATTCAACATTAGGATCGCAATCCTCAAAACAAGCTTAAAGCACAGAGACCAAAGTGAAATGTTTAGCACAGTGGCCAGTCACTAATTTCCCCCTTCCTCCCTCCAAGTGATCAGTTTTTTTTGAACGCACTGATTTGCCCCTCAAGTTAGAGAAGTGGAAATAACTTTTTGGAAACTCCATGAATGTGAATACAAGGGCGATCATTTCTTATACATCCGGTTCCCCAATACTAGTCGATAGAATAGTCCAGTCCACAGCAGTGTACGTTACCTTTCAAATACCCTCTCAGGGAGCCAGGAGACTGTAGCTTCAACCCATCAGCACATAAGATCTTCTGTCAGCAGTCGAACATAAGGCAGCAAACCTCGTTTTTCAAGAAATAATTTGGAAAATCTAGGCACCTCCACCACCAGGTAACTGTTGACCTCCACTGACAATTGTTTCTTATTCAAAAGATTCTTATTCAAAAGATTCACACCAAAGCAAGGATGATCGAACCAGAACGAGAACACACTAGAGCACTTCTCGCATGGAAGGAGATGGACGATGAGATCTTTAGAAATAAGGGAGGTGGAAAACATGGAATGGAGGGAATGGCCAAGGGAGGAAGTCAAAAGAGAAGAGTCCTATGGTGAGGGGCATTGCACAGGATCTTTTTTGTTACACAGAAAAAAGAATTCAGCAGACATTTGCTTCCCCAGTTTTAGAATAAGAACAGAGAAAATAGCTTGGATGTATTTGAAAAGAAATGTGAATAAAAAGTAATAAATATGTACATTTATAGTGGAGTAGAAAGGAGCAATATCAACAGTGCCAACTAACTGTGGCATACGGTGCTTGTGATGGAAAAATATTTATGAAAGTGAAAGGGAGGGAGCAGGGCCCACTGTTTGGAAATAGGTTAGGTAAATAAAGCTAAAGAGACATCAAAGCTTACATTTTAAAAACCCTGGGTTGCAGAGAGAAATGGAAACGTGCGCCCAGGGCACCATTGTTCTCGTGGTGCCAACATACACATCAGGGAGATGACATAGCGAGGATGCAGGTAGTTAAACGGACAGAACACAGGATGGTGAAGCAGAAGCAAACAATTCAGACATGAGCAGGGTGCGACACCAGTGGATGCTCTGGAACACCACCTGCTGCAGGTACACCTCAAAGTGGCTTGGAAAGAAGTTCATCATCATGGGTCTAAATCCAGAGCATTATTGCCATGTTTTCACCCACAAGGACAACAGCAAATTATGGTGGCCACAGGACTGTTAACTGTGGCCTTGCAAGTAATCTCAACATTTCATAAATCAACGGCAGTAATATATATTTACCTCCTATGGACGCCGCGAGACCTGCTTAGATCCTTCCGAGTTTTTACCGGAAGGTTTGAATGATTGAAGGTCACATGCAGATAGATGGGACCACCTCGGTAGGTGTGATTGTGTTGGACCAATGATCTATGATCCAAACAGAGAATCTGGGCCAAAAAAAAAAGCACCCTAAAGAACTAGAGGAAAGATATAAAAATATATCAAGAAGTTCCATTCATATATCCTGTTGTGAAGAGCAAAAGTCATTGTAGAAGGCTCCCAGGATACAGGAGCAAGATGAGTATGAGATATTATTGTATGTACACAAGTACAATGTACAGATGCACCAAAATTTATGCTTGCTGCAACCATAAAGTACACAAGATGCACCAACAGCCATAATATAAATTAAATTATAATAATATTCCATGAGACAGATGGAGAGAGTAAAAAAAGGACAGAAAAATAAATAAAGTAAAATCCCCATTACCCGGAAGCTATGGAGATTGCGGGTGCCAGAAATACAAATTTTACGGTTGACTGAGGATCATTCTCACAACGGTTAATACACCTGTATTAAGAATGTGTTGTTTAAAAGACAAAAGACAGTAAAAAATGTTAAGTCATTTGAAAACAAAATCAGTTAAAAAAGTCAAGTATGTAAAGTTCACTTTAATCAGATAATTCCTGTAACTTACAAAAATTAAATTCGAACCCCAGTCGTTGGCGCTGTAAGAACATTGCACTGGCCACTACGCTAACTGTGCTGCCATCATAATTAACCACCCATTCCCAATTTAAAGCCTTACTAATGTACTTAATACTAATAAAGGCTCTTACTAGGCAGGGATAGGGAGATACTTTTGGAGAGTTGCCCCAGCGGCGTTGGCCGGGTCTTCATCCTGGACACCGCCATTTTATTGAAATTTTATTCAAACCACTGCTGTGGGCGGGGCACGACTTCTAAGGGGTTTGTACGTTGCTTCGGAGAACGTTTACTTTTACAATTTTAAACTTTTATTTAAAGTATTTACTCTTATTTATTTTCTAGAAAATATATTTATTTATTTCCTCAATTTTTCTTTTTTCCATTTGTTTGAGTTTCCTGTTGATTAAGTGCCGGATAATAGGATTTTTTTTTACTGTATTCAGCTGCAGTTGGTGGAAAAAAATGCTTCAATAGTGCAAACACATATTGATAATTTTTGATTGGTTAGGGTATTATGAGGAGATTTAATAGTTGTTTGAAAAATACTTAAGATATGAACATACACAAAATATTTAGAGAAGCTGCATACATGGTTCTTTGTTGTGCACATGACCAACAACGAAGCACCGGAAAAACTCATCAGTCCCACAAAGGAGTTTGAAGAAATTCAGCATGTCACAGAAGAGTCTCATAAACTTCTACGGATGTACCATGGAGAGCATCCTGGCTGGTTGCATCACTGTCTGGTACAGAGGTGCCAATGCTCAGACAAGAAAAAAAACTCCAGAGGGTTGTTAACTTGGCCAGTGATATCACAGGCACCAGACTTCACTCCAGCGAATGGGGTCTTAAGAAAGCAGCCTCTATCCTCAAGGACCTCCACCACCAGGCCATGCCCTCTTCACTCCGCTACCTTCAGGAAAAGGTGCAGCAGCACCCAGCGGCACAAGGACAGCTTCTTCCCCTCTGCCATCAGATTCCTGAATACTCGACGAGCCAAAGACTCTGCCTTACTTTGACCTTTCGTGTAGTACTTTTATTTATTTTTGGAAGATAGGAATGCTGCCACAAAACATCAAATTTTGTGACTTGTTCATGATTCTGATTCTGAAACTTACCTTCTTTGGCAAAAGTTGCCACTGGCAGTAAGAGTTCGTGATGTATACATCTGCATGGTTCTGAAGCTCGTTCTCGTAAAACAGTTCATTAGGAATTTTGAGGATCTCAGGATGCGACCTAAGAAACACAGGAACCACAAACACTGCTGCAAATCATCTCACATACCGCACAAACATCTCATTCGTCTCAAAATTATTTAACACTCAGCAGGTTGGTCGGTGTTAGGTCTGCTTTGTTCATGAATGAGTGAGACAATCACCAGGCTGAGTCGAAATCAGGGTTCTTTGTTCTTTATTACCGGATTGTAACACTTGTGACCAACCATGTTAGTCGGAGAATGCATTCTGCCGTTATCAGCAAAATGGTGATTTTTTATACCCTTGGATATGTGCTTAGAACATCATCATATCATTACTTGTCCAATGACTAAAACTGTTGCTATCCTTTCCCTGCTAGCTTCCTGCCTCTCAATCCATCAATGTCTCTCTTATCTTGTAAGTACAAGGATGCATTCACATCTTGTTACAGCCCTGTACATTCCCATCTCATGATGTTTTACCTAACAGGAGTACAAGGACACCTCCCCTTCTTGTTACTGCCCTGTACAGGGTAACTCCCTACACATTCCCATCTCATGATGTTTTACCTTACATCGGTGACCCCAATCTAGGGTGATCTGAAATTACTGAATTTATTTTCGAGTCCCACAGGTATGTCACGATGGAGAAGAGTTGCTGTACCGAGAACTGGTGTTCAAGCGGTGTAGGAGGCCAAAGACATGTAAGATGTTGAATTAAAGTGATAGCAGACTCAACAGAGGCATTCTGCACTTTATTTCTCCAATGTAGAGGAGAACATTAAATGCAATTGGAAGAAGTGAATCACTATTTCACACAAGAACATAAGAAATAGGAGCAGGAAGAGGAATCCTTAACTTGGAAGGATTGATGGGTCATTGGTAGGTGGGGGTGGATTGGGGATGTAAGGTAAAGGAGCAGGAATTCTATCTCTTACAGTTCCAAGAGAGTATGCTCTAAAAAATGTAGTGAAAGAATTATGGGTGGCACACTTAGCACTAGAAAACCAAGTTCAAATAGGGTTCGAATCCAGCTGTTTGTATGGAGTCTATACGTTCGCCCCGTGTCTGCGTGTGTTTCCAGGTGCTGCAGTTTTCTCTCACCATTCAAAACGTTGTGTGGGAAGTTAAATGGGCGGCACAGGCTCGTGGGCCAGAAGAGCCTGTAACCATGCCGTTTGTCTAAATGTTTTTTTTAAATTAATGAGCCAGGGCAAAGGGGAATGACCTTTTCAGGATACTAGGAGGAGAGGCCGGGGAGCATCTGGTGAAAGAATCATGTTGGAGATGATAAGAAATTAAAGATGACCTATTGAATGTGGAGGCTGGAGGAATGGAAATGAGAGAGAGGGACAGTGCCAATACATGAGAAACGGGGGAGATGTTTCAGACACCCCGGTCAAATGGCTGAAGGGAAGCCATGATTGAGGAAACAGGGTCCATTGGGTATGGAAACACTCATCATCAGAACAGAGAAAATGCAAAGTGGAGATTCCTTCAGTCAGCAGGGTAAAAGGTGATGTAATCAGATTAATGTGGCAGTCTGTGTGCACACAATGGATATTGGTTGCTAACCAACGGCAAGGAGGAAATAGAGAGGGAAGCAGAAAGACTTCCTCAGGTTATTCTCAATTTGTCTTCCCAGCTTGATCAAACATGCCATTAACATTGTGTATTTCAGAAAGAGCATCAGCTGTTTCCCAAGAAAATACTTTGTGCTCTTTGAACAGCCACCAACTATTATATTCTGCAGTAGAACTCAGTAGCCAGCAAGACCCATTACAAGGGGTGGAACTCCTTCACTTCCCACCAAGAATTACCAGGGTCTTGCTCCTTCTCTATATGATTTATATAACCCAGAATTAAAAAGCCATAATAAGAACTATCTTCACAAGGAATTGCCCCATTTCAAGCCCAGAAGGCCGGTAATCAAGTGTGACAACTCTTATTTGACATGCTCCAGACTCAACCTTCAAGCTATGCCCCAGGGTATGAGGGAAATTCCACACCACAGGTTCATTCCATCCAGGACTTACAATCAGACTGTGGTCCATACACAGTCTGGTCAGTGGCACCTCCTCTCCTGTAGACAATCCAATCATCATCCATCCTCTGTTCAACTCAGTCTTACAGGAATTAACTGTTATTCGTCCGTTAACCCTTACTTTCTGGGACTGCAAGTCATTTACACTGAGCTGGAGATCCAAGAAAATGTTTGTTGATATCCAAGGCAATTAGTCTCAAGGGTTAGAACTGCATCAAATGGAAGGTACCAATGTCAGTCTGTCAGCCTTTTTAACTTGAGTTTCAATCATCAACTTTGACAAGGGAAAGACATTCTGTGAGAAATAGCCACTTCACACTATACATAATTTCAATACATTGTGACCCATAAAGAGGCCCAAACTTTTGTCAGGCACCACTTGGAGCCCATTACAGGAAGGAAGTTGAGGCTTTGGAAAGGGTACAGAAGGGTATTGCCTGGATCAGAAGGTAAGAGTTATAAGGAGAGGATGGAAAAGTTTGTCTTGTTTACTCTGAAGCACTTGCTGAGAGGAGTCTGTAAAATTATGAAAGGCATAGATAGGCGAGATAGTTGGATCCTTTACCCGAGGGGAAAAATATCAAGTACCAGATAACATGCATTGAAGGGGAGAGCAGCTAAGTTTAAAGGAGATGTGTAGGTCAAATTTTTATCTTTACACAGACCATGTTAGGTGCCTGGAACGGGCTGCCAGGGATAGTGATAGAAGTACATACAATGGGAGTGTTCAATAGAATCATGAGTTTGCGGGGAGTGGAGGGATATGGATCATGTGCAGTCAGAAGAGGTTTAGCTCAATATGGCACTGAATCCAATACAGACACAGCTGGAGTGCAAAATGATAGATGGCTCTCCCGGAGAAAAAAATGAGGAGGAAGAGTGGAAAAAGCATTTCTGTTGGAAAAGTTTGGAAGTGAGTTAGGGGTGGCAAGAGAAATGGAATATGGCTTTGATGCAGTGCTAACAGTCGTTCAATAGCCTGCTTAAAAGACCCAAACCAAGGAGCTAATTCTTGACTTCAGGAAGGGAAAAAAACCAGAGGTGAACAATCCAATGATCATTGGGGGATCAGAGGTGGAGAGGGTGAGCAAATTTAAGTTCTTGGGAGTCACTATCTCGGAGGACCTTTCCTAGATGACATCTTGAAGAAAGCACATCAGTGCTCTACTTCCTTAGGAGTTTGTGGAGGTTTGGTATGACATCAGAATCCCTGGCAAATTTCTACAGATGTGTGGAGGAATCATGGTCTGATTTGGGGAACCCAATACCCCTGAGCAGAAATCCTTGCAAAAGGGAGTAGACACAGCCCAATACATCACGGGCAAAACCCTCCTCACCTTCGAGAACATCTACAGGGAACACCGCTGTCGGAGAGCAGAAGCAATCATCAAAGATCCACACCACCCAGCACACGCTCTGTTCTCGCTGTTGCCATCAGGAAAGAGATGTGGGTGCCACAAAACTGGTACGCCCAGATTCAGAAACAGCTGCTACTCCTTCAATAACAAACTCAATCAGGGATTTGTTTAAGGACTCTTATACTTTGTTGACATTTCTTTATTTGTTTAATGTGAAAGTTGTGTTCAGTTTTTTTTTTGCACTACCAATAATTGGTAATTCTGCTAGAAAAAGAATCTCAGGGTTGTAATCTGACAATAGATCTGAAATAGTTATTGCTTGAGTGAGCGCCCAGATGGTATATGAAAACATATTCTATGCAAGGGAGAGTTAAAACAGAAAAATCAAGAGACTTCGAATGTGGTTGGAGGACTAAACACCACAGGCACAGTTTTTACAGACAGAACCTGTATAGGTCTCACCTGTAATTGCGGAGAAGTTTTGTTACAAAATCTTGGTTGTATAATCCGTTGACTGAATCCTTCTGGTAAAGCGCGTTCCTATTCATTAACCGCTCCAGCAGAGACAATTCTGAAAGACACAAGCTACCATCATTCAGAAAATTTGACTGATGCAAACTTCCTTCTTAGGGCCTTTTAAATAGAAACATGAAGCAATGGGCTGAAGTCTTGGTTTAATTTTCACTCAAATGATGCAACACTGCTTGAATTTGAACTACTCAGGAGCTTTGCTTCCCGTCAGCTCTGCAGCTCCTTCCAGATTTCTGCACCAGTCTGATTCTAGCCTCGCATGTAAAATAGATTATTTTCATCCCATATCTGGATTGCAGGTTCAAGTTCTAGAAGTGACACCACCCCCCAAAATGCTCCATCTCCCCATTCATTCCTCTTCCTTTAAAATATTCCTCCAAAATCTTACCTTTGCCAACTACAACAGCAGCCCAATGAGTTCATGACATTGGTAAAGAATTTATGCTCAGGCCTTTTAATTCCTCTGGATGCTGCGCGACCTGCAAAGTTTCTCCAGCACTTTTATGTACCTGACATCTGCAGATTTTCTTGTTTACCTCAAATTTATTAGAATTGTGTTTGCATCCCTTTGTGTGGGTTCATTCATGAATTAAAACATCATAATGAAGATCTCCGTCAGCTTATCTTGAGAAAAGACCCAACTAATGCATTCCTCCAGATAGGTCCATCCCCAATGCACCGATGTCTTTATTAAATGCGGTAAAACTCATGAATTCAAGTAATCAGCTGCCTCAAGCAACCAGCAAATTAAAGAAAAAATAAGGAAAATAAATTAGTTTAAAAATATAAAAATTTTAAATTGACACATTTCGCTGTTAATTCACCAATCCACACAACACGCAATCTCAAGCAACTGGAAACTTCACTTATCCGGCATCTATCCAATCTTCACAGGTGCTGGATACCAGGGAGTTTTACTGTAATACTTTTTTTTTGTGCCTCCTCCTGCAATTTTATTTTTAAATGAGCAAAATGGAGAACAGAAACGTTTAGAATTCCACATTGTGGCAATCCCTCCAACTGTATTGTACCAAGGAGCAGGAACTGGACCTTTCGGAGTGACATTACTTGAAGTGAACGAGAGGATATGGAATAGCAGATGAAGAGCATGCTTTTAGGCCGGGCCTTTGTCAGGTTCTGCTGGTGTCCTGCAGGTTCCCACAGGCAAACTCCACTCCTACTTTTGTGATCTAAAAATATCGAACAATGAGAAATCACCTCATCAATTTCTGTTAATGAGATTGAATGAATGCAAGAATCCAAAAAGAATTTGGCCAATTTAGCTTGTGATGCAAAAACTGGAATGGATGCATTGTTGAAAGGCTGCTGTTGGATCCAAGAGTAAAGAGTTTGGCAAAATAATAAGGGAACTTTTCGCTGTTGTTTCCTATCAAATAAAATGGTTGCGCCAGCATGAGATATCAACACCACAGAACACTTAGCCCAGTGAAAAGTCTGTACATATTGGAGGACAAAGGCGAGCAGAAAGACCATCTCAATCCAAGCTTACCTAGTCCATGCTTGATAGCAATGGGGGATCTCAGCACTGGTCCCAGCTGCTTTGGATCCCCAACCAGAACCAGCTGTCCACCGTCACGGTTGTTTTCAGAATCCATTGGATTGAGCAGTCCTTGAATAATGAAGAGTGGCATCAATAAATTGGCAACTATGCAACTATGCAGCATGTGCTGGATCCAGAGTAAAGCGCAGGCTACTCCCCACCATTTCATCTTGCACCAATCTTGGGAGAGTTCTGTATACCTGAGAGTAACAACCTGAGTCTCAAGACGAAGGAGAGGATTGTGAACTTCAGGAGGACCAGGAATGAGCACCCTCCACTACATAGCAATGGCGCTGTCGTGGAGAGAGTAGAGGTCACCAAGTTCCTTGAAGTCCACTTAACTGCTGACCTATTGTGGTCACACATCTCCTCACTTGTCAGGAAGGCGCAACAGTGACTGCAATTCCTGAGAAGACTGAAGCAGTCAAGGCTACTGGCCATCATCATGTCAATCTTCTACTGGAGCTCTTTCGAGAGCTTCCTGGCCAGATGCATCACAATGTGGGACGGTTGCTACAGAGAAATGGATAAGAGGTCAATCTACAGGACCATAAGAATGGCACAGAGGATCACTGGAGTGATTCCCCCCCCCCCACCCCATTGACGCTATCTACTGCAATCATTGTCTGTCTGAAGTGGGCCGCAAAATTGTTGAGAACCCCTTCCACCCCACAAAGCAACATCTTTCAGCTGTTTCTATAGGGAAAAAGATACAGGAGTATCAGAGCCAGGATCACTAGGCTGAGAAGCAGCTTCTTCTCACAAGCAGAGAGAATTATGAACAAAGAAAAGGAGCTGCTCACACTAAATATCTGAGACTTTCATATTTGAAACCAATATTTATTTATATTTATGAATACTTGTCCTGTATATGTATTGTTTTTCTGTATGCACGTTATGTCTGGTTGTGTGTCTGTGCATTTTGCACTGAGACCCGGAGAAAGCTTTTTCGTCAAATTATACTTATGCAATCAGATGATAATAAATTTGACTTGGAAAATTCTACAGATGCAGGGTGGAAAATGTGCTGACCGACTACATCAGTCTGGTACAGGGACACCAATACCCCTGAGCATAAAGACCTGCAAAAGGTAGTGGACGCAGCCCTGGACATCACAGGCAAAACCCTCCCCACTATTGAGAACACCTACAGGGAACACTGCCGTCGGAGAGCAGCAATCATCAAGGATCCGCACCACCCAGCACCCAATCTGTTCTCGCTGCTCCCATCAGGAGGTACAGGTGCATCAAGACGTGCACAACCAAGTTCAGGGACAGCTGCTTCCCCTCCACCATCAGACTCCTCAATCAGGGACTCATTTAAGGACTCTTACTTTTGCTACCATCAAGACGGGGGCACAGGAGCCTGAAGTCGGACCTGCAACGTTATAAAAATAGCTTCTTCTCCTCTGCCACCAGATTTCTGAATGGACAATGAACCTAAAGACACTGATCTCACTTAATTTTCTCTTTTGGACTAATTATTTATTTTTAAATATTGTATTTGCAGAACTGTGAGAGCAATTTTGCACCTGTAATCCACAATACTGTTGTCACAAAGCAACAAATTTCGTGACACATGTTCACGACAATAAACCTGTTTCTAATATCTTTCCCCTCTCATCTTAAACCAACGCCCTTGGGTTTGAGGCTCGTCAACTTTAGGAAAAGGCTGAGACCTTTTCCTATCCCCTACATCACCACGTGGTCTCCTCATCCTCCTCCACTCCAGAGGGGGAAAAAAAAAGCCCCAACCTATCCTGTCCCTATTATGCATACCCTCCAGTCTCAGAAACAGCCTTGTGAATTTTTCTGTCCTCTTTCCAGGTTAATGACCAAAAATAAAAAAATCCTATTGCTGGACAAAGTCAGCTGCACTCAATAGTTCCAGAATGGTCTCGCCAACATTTCCCATGGTTGTCAAAAGACATTCCAATTTTTGTATCCATTGCCCTGAATGATGAATGCAAGGGGGCCAACACTGTCTTCTTCACCGCTTTCAGGGAGAGATTTTTTCTTGTACCCTCCAGGTCCCTTCATTTACTCTGCAATTCTTGCCCTGGTTTAACTTCCAAAAAATAGCAACATCTCACACTTATCTGGGTTACATTCCTTCTGCCTTTCCTTGACTTATTTTATAATCTTAAATAACTCTTGTCCCCAACCACTATCTCACCAATTTTGCTGTCATCTGCAACCTTATTCGGATGTCTACTTTTCATCCGAATAGCTAAATCATGTAGAACTTAGAACACTGCAGCACAGTACTGACCCATCAGCCCCAGAGATTGTGCTGACCTCTACCAAAATAAAATACAAAACCCTTCCTACCTCGTAACCCTCTATTTTTCTTTTATCTATGTGCGTGTGAGTCTCTTAGATGCCCCTAATGTTTCAGCTTCCACCTGCATCTCTGGCAAAGCATTCCTGGCACACACCACTCTGTGTAAAAAAAATCGTACCCCTGATGTCCCCCCTAAACTTTCCTCCCTTCACTTTGAAGTCCCCTGGTCTTTGCTATTCCCGCTCTAGGAAAAAGGCACTTATCTCTGCCTCCCAGAATCTCGTAGACCTCCATTAAGTCTCCTCTCATCCTTCTTTGTTCCCAAGAGAAAATTCCCAGCACTGCTCAGTAAATATACAAGTTTTGCCTCATAACATTTATTTTCCATTCCAGGCAACATCCTGGTAAATCTCTTCTGCACCCTCTCCATAGCTAACACACCCTTCCTATAATAACACAATACATAGAAAAATAGAAAATAATCAGTACCTGGTTCCTGCCTTCTTCCCATACCACCCAATTCCCTTGGCCACAAGGGCCAAATCTAACCTACACTTAAATATTGACAGGGAACCGGCCTCAACTGCTTCCTGAGGCAAAGAATTCCACACATTTATCACTCTCTGAGAGAAGAAATTTTTCCTCATCCAGTCCTAAAAAAATTCCCCCTTATCCTTAAACTATGGCCCCTGGTTCTGGTTTTTCCCAGCATTGGAAACAACCTTCCTGCGTCTAGTCTGTCTAAACCCTTAAGAATTTTATAAGTTTCTATAAGATCCCCCGTCAATCTTCTAAATTCCAGAGAATACAAGCCTAGTCTACCAACCTTTCTTCATATAGAAATCCCTCCATCCCCGGTATCAGCCTAGTGAACCTTCTTTGCACCCCCTCCAAGGCAAGGATATCCTTCCTCAGATAAGGCGACCAAAACTGCACACATTACTCCAGTTGTTGTCTCACCAAGGCCCTGTACAGCTGTACCAGGATCTCCCTACTCCTGGACTCAAGTCCTCTCGCTATGAACGCCAAAATACCATTCGCCCTCCTCACCGCCTGCTGCACCTGCACGCCCACTTTCAATGACTCTAAGCATGGTCTCACCAGAGATTGGTAGAGTGCAACATGACCTCTTGAATTCAATCCCCTGTTAATGAAGCCCAGAATTCCATAGGCCTTCTTAACTACCCTGTCATTTTGTACAGCAACCTTGATGGATCTATGGACTTGGACCCTAAGGAACCTCTGTTCCTCCACACAGTTAAGTATCTGACCATTAACCCTGTAATCAGCGTTCTGGCTTGACCGTCCAAAAAGCATCTCCTCACACTTATCTAGATTGAACTAGCGAACAGTGAACCCAGCACACCACTGGTCATAAGCCTCCAATCTTAAAAAAAAAACAACTCTTCCCTACAATCCTCTGACTCCTGCCACCATGCTATATCTGTATCCTATTTGCTCATTCAAACCTAATGACCCATGTGATCTAACCTTCCAGACTAGCTTACCATTCAGGACGTTGTCAAAGGCCTCGCTAAAGTCTGTGCAGACATTTACCGCCCTGCCCTCATTGCTCCTCTCGGGCTCCTCGTCAAAATATTTTGGACCAAAACAGAGATGAATGGCCAGTGGCTGTCCACTGCTGAATTTCATTAATAGTTCTTAAATCTCCTCCAGCGTATGCACTTCAAAATTATCCTGACGACTAGTTTGTATGCTTAGAACACTGCAAGGGAAGTCATGGAAGGGAAAATAGGCATCTAGTACAATAGTAAATCATGACCAACATTGCTGGTGGTGTTCTCCTTGAAAACAAAAAAGTTTAAGAGCAGATTTAAGTTCTGAATTTGGAAGAGAAAAATAATTGATTACAGGAGCAGGTAGGTTGGTAACCACACAATGGACTGAGCACTTGATAATAAGCAAAATGCTAGAAACATTCAACAGACCAGTTTGGTTCTAAATTAAAGAGTATTGTTTCAGGTTGATGACCTCGCAGCAGAACAAAATGGTGAGATTTTTATGACTTGCACAGCAAGTTGTTATAATCTGGAAAGAACTGTAGGGAGAATATGGAACAGCAATTCCTTGAAGAAAATTAGATAAAGTACATGTAAAGCAAAGGTGTGAGTGGAGAGCTCTAGTCCGAGCAAAGATGAGCCGATTCAATGCGTTCTGTGCTACATCATTCTGTGTCATCTTGATTACATCTGCCTGATAAATTATGAACATTTCAAATTCTAGTGCAACCATTCTCAACCTTTTTTCAGCTATGCCCCCCACCCCGGACTCTGCTCAACGTTTTGGGCCCCTGGGAGAATACATTCCCAATACAGTAGAAGTCCAAAATGCAGTCAAGTCTTGGTTTCTTCTGTATTTCTCTTCTACTGACTACATAAAAATCTTTATGTCTTGCAAGGATTAAGCAGAAAATCTAGATGTTGCCTCTCTAATGGGTCAATAATCAAAACCACTCCAGATAACAACTGCTACCGACCATGAACTAACAAATACTAACAAAACATGAATCAATATATAGGTTCACAATCCTTTATCCGGACATCTAAAATCCAGAAAGCTCCAAAAACCAGCATTTTTTCCTGGTGCTGGTATAGCGGAGGGGGAGAGAGAGAAAGAGCAGTGCGACTAGGTTGGGCGGGGAGTGTGGGGGAGGGGGGGGGGGGAAGAGAGAGACAGCAGAGCGACTCGGGTGGGCGAAGGGGAGGAAAGAGAGACAGCAGCATGACTCGGGTGGGCGGGGGAGGAGAAAGAGAGAAAGCAGTGCGACTCAGGTGGATGGGGAGAGGAGAGAGAGAAAGAGATGTCAGCGCGACTCGGGTGGACGGGGGAAGGAGAGAGATGGCAGTGCAACTTGGGTGGATGAGGGGAAGGAGAGAGAGAGAGAGAGACGGCAGCGTGACGTGGGTGGAGAAGGAGAGAGACAGCAGTGCAAATCGGGCGGGGGAGGAGAGAGATGGCAAGGCAATTCGGATGGGCGAGGGAGAGAGACAGCAAATCGGGCGGGGGAGGAGAGAGATGGCAGGGCAACTCGGATGGGCAAGGGAGAGAGACGTCAGCGCGACTGGAAAAGGTGGATACGGCAGCACAATTCGGGTGGGCTTAAATCTGGGGCAGTTGGCTTTTGTTCTGAAATCCAAAATTTGGAACACACTGTTCCCCAAGGGTTCCGGATAAAGGATTGTGTATCCGTAGTCCAATATAGCACAGAAAATCATTACTCCCATCAAGGATTTGCAGAACCTTAGTATGTTCTATGCTAGTAACTGTCCAACTAGTCCCACTCATCTTGTTCTTTAATCTCTGTAAATAACTCCTTTTCAAGTCGATATTTGGACATTGAGCTTGATTGACTCATTCTCGATTAAAACTGAAAAGTTTCTCACCTATCCTTTGCTCCAGTGTCTCCCTCCCTCCATACCTATTATTTAGAATTATAACCCCTAGAAAAAGGAAGAGTTTCCTTCTTAATTCTGTCCAAGTCTCCTGTGGTGCTGAGTTTGTATTTCTTTCACCTTCCAAGACCAGCCACAGTTCTCCCAGTCTCTCCATCCTGGCTCCATGGTGGTAAATTTCACCACATGCAGATGCTAAGCATTTTGTAGATACAGGCTTTGAGAAAATTAACTTCACATCCTAAACTCATGATTTTGATCACTTACTGCATTATGGTCATTGGAATCCCTCACTCATACTGGCCTTGTTTGAGCCTTCAGCAGTAGTGTGCTCTTCTATCTCCCTCAGTGCAGAGATCACCACAATATATTCCCAATACAGTAGAAGTCCAAAAACCCGGATGCCTGAAATCCGGACTAGCTGAGAATCTCGACTTTTCAGCGGCAAATAGCAACCATGCTTGTTGACTTTATTTTCCTCCAAAACTGCTCGTTTTGATAAATGAAGCATGCTGTATTTGCTAATTAATAAACAGTCAAAATTTACACCTCACTGACAAAAGACAAAGGAGGAAAAACCCAACATCCAACCCCAACCAACCAATTTTCCCCTGCAACCGTATCTGCCTGTCCCGCATCGGACTTGTCAGCCATAAACAAGCCTGCAGCTGACGTGTACATTTACCCCTCCATAAATCTTCGTCTGCGAAGCCAAGCCAAAGAAGAAAGAAACAGTCAAAATTTACATGTTCAATCTATTCTTTATTCCTCCTTAAATCTGTATTTTAAAAGTACTGCCCAAGAATCTGTTCAATCCGAAAATCCAGACTGACCCAATCCCCAAGCAGTCCGGATTTTCGGACTTCTACTGCATTGAGATCATCCTGACTCTTTGTTCTTTAGTTAAACCTCACAATAGGGTTTTATACAAATCATACCATCTCACATCTGTGATTACTTCCATAATGAATGGAGCAGCCTCTCCACTTAGCTCCCTTATTATATCCCAATGTAATTTGAAAACTCTAACATAGAGCTGTCAATCCTATCCCTCAGTCTGAACAAAAGCTAAAATATTAAATTTCCATGCCGCTCAATCCCTTTAAACCATTTGCCTTGTTCATTAAAAATCCTTGCAATTGAAGGTGTGTACATTCACAGACAGCCAAGTTCCTTAGTTTTTGTGTTTTCTGATTTTTAAAAAAATTTGCTCTACCTTTCAAAGTTTCTCACTAATTTCTGGTCTTCCATGTCCTGTTTGCATTTCCTCCTTTTTGAATCATCGCTTGCCATTCTATCTCCCTGCATAATAGTTTGCTCCCTCCACCAACAGGACCTGCAAACTGACCAGGAGGATGTTGGTCCCTACCCTATTGGATCAGGTTCCACTTTCCACAGAACCACCTCCAATGGCTAGGAACCTAATACCCTCCATCTGTCCACCTCTCCAGGCCTGTATTCAGCTACACTAAACACTCTGCACTACCACCCACCCTCCCCATTTCAGTCCTGACTAATGCAAGGGTTTGAGATTTACTTAGGTTTCACCATTTGTGGTCCTTTTTTTTAATTCTTTTCCAGATCCTTGGAGTTTCCCATATCTTTTTATCTACATCAGCAACATTCTTGACCCAGGTACTGGGGGGGGGGGGGTGGGGGGGTGGGGGGGGTATCCTTCAATACCTTATCCTTAGTTACTATCCAAGAATCATGCCTGTGACTGTAGAAATACCCACCTGTTTCCCAACTATAGAATCTACTGTAACCATTGCTCTCTCTATGTTTCTCCTTCCTACTTGTACAACGGAAACAACCATGGAGCCATGTTCTTGGTTGAGACTCAGCTTTTACCCCCGTCGATATTCTGAGAGCAGGACGCTCTAACTGTCTCCTATTGCACAGGATCCTCCTACATGCACTCCCAATCTAAGGTGACCACTGCCTGAAAATTGCTGTCAACAAAGCCCTCAGCTTGAAGGATGGATCATGATTCAAGATTCCTTTATTGTCATGTCGTAGTAAAGAACATGAAATATTACATGGCATTGCATTCTACCTGCTGTAAGGCAGTCAAAGAGCTGCCATGAGTGTTGCCCGACACCCCTTACAATAAGACAGAATGAGTAGCAAAAGAGTCAAGTCAGATTGTCCGTGGATTCTCCCCCAGTCTTCACACAGTCTCCTATTCAATCCATTGTCAACCTGAGCTACAACACGATCAGGAAGCCTTCAGTGCCCAAAGGCCTTTCACGGGGCATTCTTTCCCACAGCACCCTCTCGAATCCTGGATTCCATGAGTCAGCCTGCTGCCTGTGCGTGTCCCCCAACCACAAGTCGCCTGCAGCCTGTGTGGGCCCCCAAGCCGCTGAATCCCTTGGTAGTCCATCCTGGTGGATCATATCCTCCTTCTCAACACCGGGGGGAGGGGATTTCTCCATTTCTGGTGGCCTGTGCCTGTCTGCTGCTCCCCCAGCGTCTGCCACCCCTAGAGGCCACTGCCAACACAAGCGATGCCATCTTAGGTACGTACCCCGCAGTTGCAGGATTTTAAAATGAAACACCATTGTTTCCTTTTACTGGGCCTGAACAGAGCCATTGGATTTATATCCAGGCGGTTGAACCCTTTGGAGCAGCGCTGTGTCTCCTCACTCCCGCAGCATTACTATTTGTTTTCTTCAGAAGCTTCAGAAACTCAAAAGCTCTCAGCTCAGCTCCTCCACATTGCTCCTGTGGTCGTTCAGGAGAGGGTCTTGGAAGTTTCCATGTGGTGTAGGATGTGCATTCCACAGGCCTAAGGTGCCTGGTCTAATTCATGAAATGAACCTGCTACGCAGAACATCTTTTACCCGCACTTCATTCACTCATTAAAGTCTAGTTTTGTTTAGAAATAGTCCCTGTGAAATTGTATTCTTGTACAAAGTTCCTGGAAAAGATACAGAGATTTACCAGAGTGCAACTTGCAATAAAGAATTTCAGTGATGTGGATCGATTAGACAAATTGGAATTGAGAATTTTAGAAGGTAGACCTATTAGTAATGAAGCCTTTAACAGCACAGGCAAGAACACTCTAATGAGCAAATTAGTGAATCAGAGCTTGTAAATGTAAATGAATTTGTATAGGAACTGGAGTGGAAATGGAGAACTGCATCCACAGTTAAGAGGTTAGCCTACTGGTTAGCACTACACTGTTACAGCGCCAGCGATCGGGACCTGGGTTCTCTAAGGAGTATGCTCTCCCCGTGTCTGCATGGGTTTCCTCCGGCTGCTCCAGTTTCTTCCCACCAGTCAAAAAACATACCGGAGGTTGTCGGTCAATTGGGTGCAATTAGGGCAACATGGGCTCGAGGGGCCGAAAGGGCTGTACGTCTAAAAAAAATCTCCTGAATGGGAGGTCAGATTGGAACAATAAATTTCAAAAGGCATGGGCTCGAAAAGGATAAATTTGTGGGATTTGGGAGAAAAGACCGGGATGTGAGGCTCAACTTGATACATCTTTCAAAGTATAATGGATCAAAGCAATCATTTCACAGTGCAAGATATTACAGCAAGTTGGTCCTCCTGAAGCATTGGGTAAGAAACTATCCAGACCTTGCACTCAAATAAAGGCTCTATTGATTCTTGGAACAGCACTGAGCTCACACAATACAATTTGGAGAAGTGAAGGCCGGCAATTCAGGAATAAAATAGATTATCAACACATTTTTACCTGCAATGGCAATGATACATTCAGGTTCAACTGCATTTCCAGCCTCATCAATGAACACATGAGAGAAATGACCAGGTGGGAATTTTGCTGAAGCTAATCTGTTTAAAAATAGATAATAATAATAAAATACAATCCTTAACCCATCCTTTTTCCCATCTATTTCAAAAATCCACATCCATTCAAACATGTAGCATTTGTTCTAATAACACAGGAAACTGCCTGACATAATTCCTCCTATAATTCTGGTGTATCAGCCAAAAGTGTTTCTCTCAAAAGGGAGTTTGTTGGTAATAATTGATGGTCTCGTCTCCACATGAGCACAGGTCTTAAATCGGTCTACAGCTTGAGCCCCACTGTCGTGTATAGAATGGAACCAGACTAGGTACAATGTTAAAAAGCAATGGGAAATGAATGAAAAGTATTATAAATGGTGAGCACTAAAATGGTTTGTGAGACAAAGTGAGTGGGACTTGCCTGGGTCTGAAGTAAAATAGCAGGCGCATCAAGAACTACTCACTAATGCAATACAGTGTTTAGGATGGCAGAGAAGAGGGGTTTATATTTTCTAAAGCTCACTCATCTACAGGCTGATGTTCACAGTACTCACAAATGGAGCAGTGTAGTTCTGTAAAACCCCTGGTATCCAGCACCTATGGGGATTGGTTGATGCAGGATACTGGTTACTTGAGATGTACTCTTGCAATGCCTAACTATATGTCTGCATGAAGAATAAACAGCTTAAAAGACTAAAAATACTGTACTGTACTTACACTGAACAAACTTCACTTGCATGAATACATAAACCTTAAAGCGTTTTACTTTATTTTCAGTCACATTCTTTGAAAATATTTAACCATCAGTGCATCTGCAGGTTCCTCCCCCTCCATGAAATTGCCCGAAAGATGAACAATAACCACCCCTGCCTCTCCCAAGTATACAGATAAAGCCTCTGACCAGGGCAACTTTTACTAAGCAGGAATGAAGAGACACCCCCAATGACAAGCGGCATCAACCAACTCTTCATCCTGGGCGATGCCATTGCTGTTTCACGCAGCTTTATTCAACCAGCTGCTACAAGCAAAGCATGACCAAGGCGCTCCGCTGGCTGAATATTTGCTCCCATCTTCACCGAAAGTTTTGTGTGTTACATCAGAGAGCACTTAAAATTTTAAATCTATTATTTCATCCTTATTTATTTTATGTTTAAAAATTTATTTTCATTTTTTTTGCCGGTTGCTTGAATTCTGGATATCAGGGATTTTACTGGACTGTCATCGTGCTCCAATGAATATCAGAAAAGAGATCACATGCTGCTCTTGCTATGTACTGAGTGATCCTTCCTCTCCAACACTACGCACTGTAATGCACTCTTGCTCTTCTACTTTGTACCTCTGTGGGCACATTAGAATTGACTCGCAAAATAACTCCTCACTGTACCGTGACAAATTTGAAACTGAATATTATCATTTGTTACAGGAGAGATATCAGTTCAAGAAAGTAAAACATTACAGTTTATTTTCCCATTAGGAGAAGTGGAAGTTATAGGATGCTTCCAAAATCATGACAGATTGTGTTAATGAGCTTTCTACTCTCAAGGGTATTGGTAACCAGTAGATAGAGATAATCTGCTCACAAAGAGTGAACAAAGCACATTCATTAACATCTATCTCAAATAACTTGGATAAATTGAGTTCATACATTTCACAGGGCTCTGGGGAAGGGCAAGGAGTAGGACTAATTAAACACAGTAAACACCACCCCCCCCCCCACCCCATACAGCACCTACAAATGTAAGTGAAATTGCCGGTTGCTTGAGATTGCATGATGTGTGGCTTTGTGAACTGACTGCTAGGGGGCACCAAATTTAAATTTCTGTATTTTTTTTACCTATTAATTTTCTGCTTTTTTTTGCCGGTCACTTGAATTCCATATAATGGGGACTTTATTGTAGTTCTTTCAAAGAGTGGCTCAGGCACAAGTTGGGCCAAGAACATGCTCCCGTCCTACAAGTTCCCACAGTGCTATCAAAAGGTTATCATGTCGTGCTGTTTTCATTACTTACCTTCCAGCAGTTATCAAAGTGGTGATAATTACTTGATATTTCATTAGTATATTTTTAGATGGGAACTCATAACTCTTCTTCGATTCATTCCAGTTTGAGCATTCCTAAGAGAAAGCGTAGTCAGACAGTAGTTGGGCATTATCAAATGTCTCGGTTGTTAACTCTCTTCACACAGAGGTAATAATTCACTACACTTCATGTATACACATCTAATTGATCAGGCTTGAACGCAGGCTTCATTTTGAGCCTGTTGGCTCCTGGCACCAGTCCCCTGACCATGTGAAATATTAGCTTCACAACTAACTTACAAACATTTTGTACCTTTCAGTGATAAGTGTTTCAATGGCCGAAATTCATTTCGAAATGTTAGGAGATTTGTAAATGCATCTTTCACCAAGAGGATA
Source organism: Narcine bancroftii (assembly GCF_036971445.1). Classification (NCBI taxonomy): domain Eukaryota; kingdom Metazoa; phylum Chordata; class Chondrichthyes; order Torpediniformes; family Narcinidae; genus Narcine; species Narcine bancroftii. Next base: position 245,145,702 of record NC_091473.1, read on the forward strand.
AAGCGCTCAAGTCCAATTGTGGAGATTTGAGCATAAAGGCTGTTCTGAGGGAGTTCAGAGGAGATTAAACCAAAGACCTGACTGCATTGAAGTGTGGACACAAAACCCCACACTGCAACTGCAAGAGGAAGAGGAGCTTTTAGCTTAAGCGCCCTCCATAAGCACACTCCTGAACAAAAGACTCCTTCAGAGACTCATTTTGCTCATTATTTGTTGCTGAATTTATTTTTTGATATTTGAAAAGTTTGTTTCTACTTGAGTACAGTTTCTAGTTGCTGCCGATGTGAAATTCTGCTTGGCCCACGGGAAAAAGAATCTCAGCGTTGTACGTGATGTCGTGCATGTACTCTCAAAATAAATTTGAACTTCCAACTTGATTTATTCTACAGCTAACTTCACCAAAGCAACTTATCCAGGGTAATTATCTTGCACCTCTGTGAGGTTTCCACATACCAGTTTCTTTGCGACACAGTTAGTGTGGGGGTTAGCACGATGTTATTACAGCGTCAGTGACCCAGGCTTGAATCCGGTGCTACCTGTAAGGAATTTGTACATTCCCAATGTCTGCGTGGATTTTCTCCGGGTGCTCTGGTTTCCTCCCGCCCTTCAAAACAGATGGGGTAGTTGGGTCAATTGGGCAGCATGGGTTCATGGGCTGGAAGGGCCTGTAACCACGCTGTAGGTCAAATCTATTTTTTCTCTCTGTATTGCACAGTTTGTTTACGTTTCTTTATTTGTTTACATGTATACGTTGAGTCAGTTTTTTTTTGCACTGGTAATTCTGCCTCGCCCACAGGAAAAAGGATCTCTGGGTTGTGTGCGATTTCAAGCCTGTACCCTGACAATAAATTGGAAATCTCAATTTATTTTAAAAATTTACATTGAAAATAAATTAACGATACAGCACAGTAAATATTCATTCCCACCATTTAGACCATAAGATATAGGAACAAAATAGGCCATTCAGTCCATCAGGTCCACATAACCTTTGATATCCTGACTATTAATCTCCACCTTAAATACACCCAACAACCTGGCCTCCACAGCTGCCCATGGTAGAAAATTCCAGAGGTTTACCACTCTCTAGCTATTCCTGTTTGAAATGGGCACCCTTGAATCCTGAAGTCGTGCCCTCTTGCCCTGGACTCCTCTCCCATGGGCCACAACGTTGCCACATCTACTTTCACCAGGCCCTTCAACATTTGAAATAGAACATAGAACACTACCGCTCAGTATAGGCCCTTCAGTCCTCAGTGTTGTGCTGATCTATATATTCTTACCAAAATAAAACTAAACCCTCTCTACCTCATAACCCTCTGTTTTTCTTTCATCCATGTGCCCGTCTTGGTGTCTGAATTTGAATGCTTTAAATTTATTTACACCACAGCAACCAATTAACCTAAACCTCGGACATTTTTGAGGGTGGGAGAAAATCAGAGCAACTGAAGAAAACCCAAGCAGATCATGGGGATAAGGTACAAACTCTTTACCGACAGCATTGAATTCGAACCCAGGTCACGTTTAAGTTTATTTGTTATCTGATTATACCAGTACAACATGACGAAACTGCATCCTCCAGTTCCTGGGGTAGAACAGCGATAAACATGCATACAATCGATAGATATACACTCATCAAATTAAATATTATTAATAAATAGTAGAGTTATGAGAGAGGTGTATTAGCAGTCATTCAGGATTCTCACTGTCCATGGGAAGAATCCGTTCTGCTACTTCTGTATCTTTTCTTCGAGTAGACTAGATGGAAGATGCTGCATTGGGGGTACTTGGGGTCCTCCCTGATTTTGTGAGCCCTCTTTAAACAACAACCCTAGTAAATCTCACTATTGAGAGGGGAAAGAGACCCCACTGATAGATTTAGTTTTAGGTTTTTAAGATTAACTTGTTAAATATGGGTTTAATTATAGTTGTCATAGATCATATCATTAGACATAATTTACCCTTTGCTTAGATCAGTGGTTCTCAACCTTTCCACTTGCATCCTACCTTAAGTAATCCCTATGCCATCAGTGCTCTGTGATTAGTAAGGGATTGCTTAAGGTGGTATGTGAGTGGAAAGAAAAAGTTTGAAAACCACTGTTTTAATCGTACCTCATTGACTCATTATGTGTACGGTTTCAGAACTCCAAAGGAAATGGGCCAATAACAATTTTTCTCAAGCCAAATATTTCAGTAACAATTGGGTCTCGAGCAGATTCTCAATCTTCCCACTCACGTACCATCTTAAGCGATCCCTTACTAAACACACAGTACCGATGGCATAGGGAATACTTAAAGTGGTATGTGAGTGGAAACAAAAATGTTGAGAACCACTGGCTTAGATCAAAGGATTGTCTGATGTTATTTACATTTTCTATCCAGAATTATTTTTAAGAAATATTGTTAAATAAACAAACATGAATAGGTTTTTGACTTACATTGATATTAATTGGTGATATGATATGGCCTGTTAGTTTTTTTATTAGAAGACTCTGTATGTAGGATTTATATGTTAAACTCAATAAAAAGATTTTAAATGAAAAGTGGAATGTGAGTTTATGGGAACAATTTGAAAACCACTGCTCTACAGCAACCGTATCACACCGTGCAACCATACCACACCATGATGGGGCCTGCTGGATTGCTCTCAATAAAGCTCCTGTAAAAAGTTGACAGAATGGTGGCTGGTAGCCTTTCCCATCTCAGCCTTTCTAGTGCAGTCGCCCTCCTGACAATTGAGGAGATGACGGGCCTTCAGGAGAGGTCACTTCAAAAGTGGACTCTGAGGAACTTGGTGCTCTTCATTACTGAGCTATGAATGTGTAATGGAGGTTGGTCATCCCTAGTGATCCTGAAGTCCACAATCATCTCTTTGGTCTTGTCTACATTGCGATTCAGATTGTTATTCTCGCACAATTTCACAGGTATTTTTGTGTATTAGATGGAATCTTGAATCTTGATTGCAAACGGTAATTTATTTGTTTACATGTTTGCTTATCTTCTTGAGTACAGGTTTTTTTTTTTGCACGACCATTAAGAGGTAATTCTTCAGGAAAAAGAATCTCAGGGTTGTATGTGATGTCGTGTTAGCTCCGAGTACCAAGTTGCATCAAAGGGGAAGCGATACCTCAGATGAGTTCCCTCCCTGCTTGTGTTAAGTCGTTGCCCTCCCTGCTTGGAGAGTGGACGCTGATGGCAATCTGCCACACCAAGGACATAGGGGAGCTCTTTGAGGTGTGACTGAAGCATAATGTCAGTGTAGACAAGAGCTTCACTCTTCCATGCTGCGTTTACCCAGGGAGAGTTCGATGAAAAGGCATGGTGAGCTTTAGTCTTTGACCCTGCTACAGCTGTATTTGTGGGATACTGGAAACTTTTATCTGCATCATTTGAAGAGGAGTTAAAGTTGGTTTATTTCCCCCCTTTTTTTCCCCCAGATATTGGCAATAGACATTGTTGCATTTCTCTTCTACAACCTGGTTATAAAAAAAAATGATTCTGCATCTCTTTAATGCCAATTTAATCAGTCTGGCACTGCTTCATTAGCAATGAATAAGCTACTAACTGCAGTCACTTTTGTAAAAAAATTGGGTGGCATGATTAGTGCAATGCTAGAGACATCAGCAGGCCACAACTACTGCCCAGTGGCACTGACCTCCACCATAATGAAATGCTTCAAGCATCTGGTGATGGAACATTTCAAAACTCACCTCCCAGAGACATTGGGCCCATTTAAGCTCACCTACAGTCAGAACGGTTCCACTGACAATGCTGTTGCTTTGTCCCTCCACTCTGTCCTGGCCCACTTGGAGAATGGCACCTCAGACACTAGGCTGCTGTTCCTTGAGTTCATTCTCAGCACTTAATGTGATCATACCCCAGAGGTTGGTGGAGAAGCTGTCCTTTCTGGGACTCAACTCTGTGACTGGATTCTGGACTTCCTAACGGAAAGAGCTCAATCTGTCTGGTACGGCAGCAGAAGGTGGAGCGCCATCATGATGAGCTCTGGCACTCTACAGGGGTGCGTGCTCAGAATGATCCTGTTCATGCTAATGTCCCAGGACTGCAACACCAATGGTCATCAAGTTTGCAGGTGACATGACAGTAGTTGGCCTCATTAGCAAAAATGATGAAACACAACATGGAAGAGTGAAGCTCTTGTCTACACTGACATTATGGTTCAGTCACACCTCAAAGAGCTCCCCTATGTCCTTGGTGTGGCAGGTCACCATCAGCGTCCACTGTCCAAGCAGGGAGGGCAACGACTTAACACAAGCAGGGAGGGAACTCATCTGAGGTAACGCTTCCCCTTTGATGCAACTTGGCACTCGGAGCTAACACGACATCACATACAACCCTGAGATTCTTTTTCCTGAAGAACTACCACTTACTGGTCGTGCAAAGAAAACTGTACTCAAGAAGATAAGCATACATGTAAACAAATAAATTACCGTTTGCAATCAAGATTCAAGATTCCATCTAATGCACAAAAATACTTTTTCTTTGCTTGCCCTATTAAGGCACATTGGTATGAAACAAAAATGAGCCATTTGTCCCAGTTGAACTATGAAAGGGATGCTCTACACACAATGCTCCCTAGAGTCCAATCTGTCTGACATTATTCACAAAACCTAGTTTTCCTCCTGTGTTTTTCCAGCTTCTTAAATGTATCTATACAGTGTCATAGCTTCCTGCAATACACGTTCATACTCGTTTATCTAACTAGTTACCGATTGTGGACACACCATCTCCTCGCTTGCCAGGAAGGTGCAACAGCCACTGCACTTCCTGAGAAGACTGAAGCGGGCAAGGCTACCAGCCACCATCATGTCAACCTTCTACAGGAGCTCTATTGAGAGCGTCCTGGCCAGCTGCATCACAGTGTGGTATGGTTCCTGCAGAGAAAGGGATCGGAGGTCAATCCACAGGACCATAAGAGTGGCAGAGAGGATCACTTGAGTCTCCCTACCCCCCCCCCCCCCAATTGATGTGATCTACTGGGATCATTGTCTGTAGAGGGCATGCAAAATCATTGAGGACCTCTACCACCCCACACGCAGAGATACAGGAGTATCAGAGCTAGCACCACCAGGCTGAGGAACAGCTTCTTCCCAAGGGCAGAGAGAATGCTGAACGACCAAAGGAACAGCTCACACTAACCATCCGAGACTCTCATATTTACAAAACAATATACACACACACACACACACACACACACACACACATATATATATACTGGTCCTGTATATGTAATATTTGGTCCTGTATATGTAATATTTGTCTGAGTGTGTGTAATGACTGGTTGTGTGTTTGCATGTTTTGTGCTGAGGACTGGAGAATGCACAAGTACAACCTGATGAAACACCAATCAGATGGCAATAAACTTGACTTGACCTGACTTGTACCAGAGAAAAAAAAGATCAATTATTGTATTTGTTACTGGCTACGTTTAACTCCAGTGTTTTGAGTTTTGAATTTTCCACAAAGGTACAAAACCTCTGAAAAATGAGTGAAAAGTAGCAATAAATGAAGTCCTACCTTCACGTCCGCAGGGATAATGTCGGAGCCACGACTGATTGCATGGAGGCGGTAAATGTTTCTTTTGTCAACAGTCTTCCTGATTCGCTGGCACAGTAGGTCAGTGGCGCTGTTAGATGGTGCACACGCAAGGATGTGGGCATTTGGTGTATAGACCAGAACCTGAAAGTCGAATCAATATACAGTATAAAACAAAAATCTTTGAACTGTGGCGATTGATATTCTCAGGAACAATGATTACAGAATCTAATACAGATGCAGGCAACCTTTTACCATGAGTGAGTTGGATGGTGTGTCAGTAGTTGAATTGCAGGCCGCAATGATGCTACCATAAATTAAATAAATAGATGAGATGAATGAATAAATACATGGAAAAAATACGACGATGCATTTCAGGTCCAGAGGGCGGGGATGGGGGGGCAAATGCAAAGGGTAGAGTAGCAGTGGCCGCCCATGGAAGAAGAGAGGGACTTTGGGGTTCAAATCTCTCTTTATGGCCATATAGGTTGATAGGATAGTGAAGATGCTGAACTTCATTTGGTGGGGGGAGATAAATTTCAAGAGGCATGAGTAATATTGCAGTTGTATAAAACTTAGGATACAACACATTTTTGAATATTGTTTTGAGCTCTGGTCGCCGCATTATAGGAAGGATGTGGAAGCTATGGAGAGCATGCAGAGGAGATTTACCAGGATGTTGCCTGGATTGGAGAACGTGTCTTATTAGGCAAGGGTGACAGAGCTGGGGGTTTTCTCTTTGGAGCGAAGGATGAGAGGTTGTGGTAGAAATGGTTAAAACTAGCGCACGATGGGATACTTGATCATTTAGAAGCAAGCTGAATTTTAAACTGCTGATGCTAGATGAGGGTAACCTTGAGTGATAAGTGCGATGTGCCAAGAGGTGAAAATAAATAAGACATGAAGTCTCTGGGAACCAGGAGGAGGAGGCGTCTGGAGTCACTCCTGGGCCCTGATAACACAGAATAGAGAGATTTGTTAAACTTGCCTTGAAGATTAATTGGTACGGCTATTGAAGGATTTATTGGACACTGAATGGGAGAATGCAAGAATCACACCAGCTTGTCCATTTTCTTGTATAAATATGACCTTCGTTGGCTGCAATTTAAGTTCTGATCATGGTTTAGGGCACTGAAGCTATTCATGATATCAGATGCGGAGAGCAGGGAACCGAGACACTGGTTCAAACCAACCACAAAGTGTGACTGCTGTCAGTTCTCTTCTCTCTCTCTTTGGCTTGGCTTCGCGGACGAAGATTTATGGAGGGGTAATGTCCACGTCAGCTGCAGGCTCGTTTGTGGCTGACAAGTCCCAGGCCCCTCCAGCCCGGGTAAGAAACCTGCATAGTTCTATTCAGGCTTTAAATGGCCTGTTAATGGACTCAACGTTGATTTTATTTAAAAGTTCTAACAACATGGGGTCTCTGTGCCCAAGATGGTGGCATCAATGATCAGCAGCCATAACTCCAGGGAAGCAGAGGACTGGCACAGGGCACCAGAGGAAAAAAAATGGATGGAGGTGGCCAAGAGACAACGACCTCCAAAGAAAAAACAGAGAAAGCAGGCTGAAAAAGAAATGGCTGGGGTCAAAATGAAGCACGTCACATGATCTAAAACAGGCTGTAGTCACAGCACTTGCGCGAGGGTTGCCTAGCTCTAGCAAGTCCTTTCAACTGTACAGAGGGGGTTGACATATGCACAGTAGAGGAAAGAGACCAGCAGCTATTATTCTGCGGTATTACGGGCTGTTGTTGCTGGTAAAGGAATGCCCGTCCATTTGCTGAGGCTGCCACCGCTGTGATGGTGGAAAAATCTGTTCCTATTGTACTGTGATAGCACCCCCCTGCTACTGTTAAATTTACCTGCTTTGCAACATTTTGCTACGGCCAGAAGAACAGACTGTGAGGTGATACTCTTCTCTCGATCCAACAATAATTACAAGAGATCTCCCTCCAGCTATTAATCCAGCTACTTTTGCCCCACTACTCTCTGCACAGTAGGGTGAAGATGACCAGGATTGCACGCGGTAGAACCCATTATTACTCCACAACCAGATCTATTGATAATCCTGACTTGATTCATGTTGATTCATTTTACAGACAGCTCTTCGTACCACCCAAGAGAAGATCTGCTGTGAAGCTGCAGAGATTGCGGGATCACTGGAGGCAAATCCAGACACCCAGTGACTCTAAACAAAATCTCTGTGGCTTCTCTTTCTCCCTTGCGGGGTGACACCAATGGCCACTCTTTGCCTGTGACAATTTTGTGCAATATTACATGTTCTAACACATGACAATAACGGGATCATGAATTTTGCTGCTACGGGAAATTCTATGCAAAAATAATGGAAGCCTATGTCAATAAGAACATCAAAGCAGGTGGCAGAACTTTACGCAGTGACCCTTGCCTGCAGAATAACTGATGGAAGGGAAAACTGACAATATTTATATTGATTCAAGTTATTCCTTCAGGGTAACACATGACTTTGGACAATTATGAAAAATAGAGGATCTATTACCTTAACCAGAAAATTGATTCAGTGCACCTCCCTCATACAGATCCTATACAGTTACCACATCCTTTAGCAATAAGCAAATGTGAGTCACTCACCTCGGACAAGGATGAGGCCTCCAAGGGATATCGAATTGCAGAGGTAGTAGCTAAACTGGTGGCTCTTCAACAGTGACCTATGCTACAAGCCCCCTCGAGTTAAATCGACAGAGCTCCCTGCATGTATTAATATCCAGCAGTTGCAGGAAATTTCGTGTACTACCACATTTTCTGTGTACTAGCCAAAGGAGGGGTCTGTTCATGAGTAGAGAAAGAATGCTGCACCGACATCCCCGATGTTTCAGAAAACATGAACCAAGTGTTAGAACGGCTACGAGACGAGATACAAAGGTTCCATTATTGTCATGTAATACTACATTTCAAATGTAGCATACATTAAATTCTTTAACTTTTGTCTACCGCGAGGCAGACAGAGTCACCACTTTGTCAGCGCCCCTCACAGAAACATACAGCACCTGGCATTCCAAGGTGGTCTCCCCTCCAAGTACTGACCAGGCCTGAGCCTGCTCAGCTTCCGAGATCAGATAATCAGGCCATTAGGTGTTGTACATGTATGGCACTCTCAGTTAAATCAGTGACAGGAGAGGAAACAATTTCTTGGTTACAGCCTCTCTTTTGGGGGGCTCATTGCTCTGATCTCAGGTGGTGGTCGTTTGTTGCATTACACAACTATGCATTCCCTCCAAGATCAAAGACAGGAGATGGCAGCACCATTCTATGCAAAATCTCAACACAAGGGAGATATAGAAAAGGAGTTTTTTTAATTTTTAAAAAAATTTAAACATACTGCTCGGTAACAGTCCTTCTGGTTCACAAATCCATGCACCTAATTGGCCTACAATCCTTGGTACATTTTGAAAGGTGGGAGGAAACCCACGCAGAAATGGGGAAAAGTTACAAATCCTTACAGACAGCATTCCCAGGTCACTGGTGCTGTAACTGCGTTGCGCTAACTGCTACACTAACCGTGCCATCCTATCTTCCACCCTTATCCTGTAGGTTACAGGAGGAAGGAGATATGAACCCTTAGATGCTGACCAGAAAGATGAACAAGGAGGGATTTGTGATAGAAGTGGATAAAACTAATGTACATTTAGAAGCAAGCTGAATCTCACTTCCTGATGCTAGATGAGAGTAACCTTGAGTGATAAGTGCGGTGCCAAGAGGTGAAAATAAATAAGACATGAAGTCTCTGGGAACCAGGAGGAGGAGGCGTCTGGAGTCACTCCCGGGTCCTGATAATACAGAATAGAGAGATTTGTTTAACTTGTCTAAAGATTAATTGGTACGGCTATTGAAGGATTTATTGGACACTGAATGGGAGAATGCAAGAAAGAATCACACCAGCTTGTCCATTTTCTTGTATAAATATGACCTTTGTTGGCTGCAATTTAGAGTCCTGATGGTGGTTTAAGCTGCTGCAGGCTTCTCCACAATACCATGTAAATAAATTCTTGGTGCGAACCTCGAAGTTCCTGTCTTTGGGTTAATTTCTGTGACAGAGGTGACTTAAAGGTGGTCTACAAGTTTATGAGGAGGCAATAGGTAGGATGGACAATCAGCACCTTTTTCCCCAGGGCGACAATAAAAATACCAGAGGACATCTGCTTATGGGAGACATCAGAGGCAAGTTGTTGTTGATTTTTGGTAATAAACACAGAGAGTAATGGGTGCCTGGAATGCTTTACCAGGAGTAAGGGGGAGAGATTGGTGGAATACAGACATTTAAAAAATTCTTGGGCAGGTACATGGATGCAAGAAATATAGAGGGCTCTGGATGTGAGGTAGGGAAGATTTAGATTTGACGAGTCAGTTTATACAGGTCCGCACAATATCGTGGGCCGAAGGGTCTGCACTGTACCTGTGTATATTCCATTTCCTTTTGAATCTTAACCAATGAATCTGTGAAAATCTTTTGCTAATTATCTTAGCTTTGTAACTTTGATTCATGGCCCTCTCAGAGACACACTTTCCATCTACACTTTTCATTTTGAAACCTTCATTGTGTTTAGATCAATAACCCAAGTTCTTTGCACCATTTAAAAAAAATCCTTTTCACCCTCTCCAAAGCTTCACCATTCCTTATGAAGTGTGCTTCCAGAGAGAATCCTGTTCTAGATGAAGTCTAACCACTTCCTTTGGTATTATGTTCTATGCCTGCACGCATGAAGTCAAAAGTCCTGTGGAACTTTTGAAAGGGGGGCATAATAATGAACTCTGTGGCATATTTGAACAAGAGGAGGATTTATTTGTGGCAAAATTAAGGGCCACAGTGATCTCTAACCTCTCCCGTGACAACTTCTACTGTTTCAGGCTTTGTGAGGTTGGAGACAGAATTTTAAATTTAGACATACAGCCTTTTCAGCCGACGAGCCCTTGCAACCCAATTACACCCAATTGGCCTACAACCCCCAGTAGGTTTTTGAACAGTGGGTAGAAACCAGAGCTCCCAGAGGAAACCCCCACAGACATGGGGAGAACATACAAACTCCTTACAGACAGCGCACAATTTTTATTGTTTTTCTCTCAAATCAACTTATCATCAAAACCCCAGAATTTTTGCACCTCTGTGGAGACCACGTGACTTAACACCAAGGCGGAGAAAGCGATTCATGACGTCTACCATTCACGTGCGGCAGGTTAGATGAACCACTGAGCCTTCGCCTGTCCATCCTCCTGCAGACTTGAGCATTTTACTGACTGCTTTTTAATAGCATATTTAGTCTCACATAATGTTGATTGTTTATAAATGTGGAACACCATTTCAATGAGGAAAGAAAATGGGGGGGGAAAAAAACTCCTCCTGATGGAAACTGGATACATTCTCCAATAAAAAGATTTATAATATCCTATAAAATGTTAGATAACACAACTGAATAATCAGCCGTGTAGTGATGCTGGAGCTCACTGGAGCTCCATCCCAGTACCTCCTTGTTGCCGTTTTTGGTGACCTCCAGCACCTAAAAAAATTAACACTGCACCCCTGTTAATAATATAAAGCACATCTAACAGAACATTCCAATAAAATCGAACCACATGACGGCAGCCCTGATGCAGCCACTAGATTGAACGTTCCTTTCCCTCTGTTTAAGTGGAGATTACCCCTTTCCCTTTGTAACCCCTTGCTTCCTCATTTGCTTCATTAACTTTCTTCTAAATATATTCATATTTTTCACTTCAGGTACAGCAGTGGTTTTGATACATAACATACTGGGTAAGAAAGTCAAACAAAAAAAAATGCTGCAAACTTTCAAGGCCCTTTTACTCTGCCCTTTGAAATATGGTAATTAACCACCTTTTAACTGTTTCAGTTATCTGTGTGAATGCGACGAAACCAGGATGGAGGTCATTTTCATCCCGGAACTTACCCACCGAGGTAGGTAGTATCAGAGCCAATGCGTTTCGCATCGGCTCCAGTATAAAAGGATTCCCCCTCCTTCCCAGGACACCAATGCTGTAATGCTGCAGGTCCCAACTCCTTTTGCTCCGGGATGCCGGGTCCCAGTGTAAAAGGTCACACTGAGCCGGCTTTTCTTGGTTCAGTGTGAACAACCCGACCTGGCTTCAAATGCGGGTCGTTCACACACCAACTTAGTGGGATCCCGGTGTAAAAGGGGTACCAGTTACAGAGGCATTCACAGAAAGAGAAACAAAATTAATGTTTCTGTGACTGTCTTACATTTAATTATTTTTTTAAAAAAACCATAAGTGGAAATATTCTACATCAACTCTTTCAAATCCTTGCATCATTTTAAAAACTGCTTGGTCATTTTTTTTAAAAAAAGAAGTTCCAGTTCAACATTTTCTGTTCACTGCAACATTTGTTTCAGAACCACTTTAGCACCTTCATGCCTGAAAGGAGTTGAGAAAAGAAAGATATTCTTCTGTTTCTTAAAACATCTGAGTCACTTGATATCGACAAAGATTTAACCAAAATTGTAAAGCAGAATTGCAATGATAATTGGAGTACACTGCAAATGGAGAGGGAGGGTTTAATCAAGTTAGTTCTCCACAGCAGTTCACAATGAACGACAAGGGAGCCCTGGAACATGTGGACCTCTACAGAGATGTCCGACTGCGCAGAAGCTGGCTGGCGTGTATATCCTCTTTCAACTCGAAGATGAAGGACCTTGTCTACTAAAGCCTCTGTTCCTCAGATAGGAAAAGCCATCTTAAAATTGTATTTACGTTTCAGAAATATTCATGCTATTTTTAAAATCAAGAACGTCTACAGCTGCGGGCTGCTGGAGACTGGCTCATGGGAACCAGGTATCGCAACCCGGGATTTCATGCTGGAGGCAGGTGACACTGCAGAAGGGCTTCAGGCACTGAAGGATTCCTGATCATTTTGGAGGTTTGGATCTGGAGCTCGGGCTGCCAATGGAATGGAAGACTGTGCAAATCCAGACAGTGAATCCGAAGGGACTCTCTTTTATTTCTCTCTCTTATTGTTCAGGGTGCTGGGCAATGCTCATGACGACTCTTTGTTTGCTTAATGGCGGAAAAAAGTTGAAGTACATCACATCTTTCACATTTTTATTTATTCTGACATGACAATAAAAGGAACCTCGAGAATGGCAAAGGGGAACTTCATGTTTTTTTAAAATGTAGGTTGATATTTATAGAGTTAACCCAGTTGAAATGCTCAATACCTCTCCACTGAAGCTTGGTCCTAGAGTTGTCTGTAATTGTGTCAATGTGCGAGTTTAAATTTTTTTAATATACAGCACGACAACGAGCCTTTCCAGCCCACAGGCCCATGCTGCTCAAATAACATACAATCCCCATACATTTTGAAGGGTGGGAGGAAACTGGAGCACTCAGAGGAAACCCTCTCAGACACAGGGAGAGTGTGCAAACTCCTTGCAAACAGCACTAGATTTGAACCTGGCACTGTAATAGCATTGCGCTAACCGCTACGCTATCCACGCTGCATGAATTTGTCATACACACCAGTATGATGCCCTCAAATTGTTACCTGCTGCAACTAAACAGGTAGACAAGTTACATCAACTACAGAGGGAAAAAATGAAATCACCACAAATGCAAGTCAGAAAGATAATAAATATCAAATAACAGATAAATATTCACGGTTACAGTTTGTGTTAAGAGCTGTTCAATAAAATCTTTTTGAATGTGGAGGTAATGGACTCTTAGCTTCTGTACCTTTAGCCTGAAGGGATGAGCAAAGAGAGGTTGTGACCAGGGTGATGGAGTTCCTTTATGATTTTTGCAACCCCCTCTTTAGGCAGAACCTCGTATAGATGCTTTCAATGGATGGGAGAGAGGATAGTGCCCATGACGGACTTGGCTAGGTTTGCCACTTTCTTACGCCTTCTGCGCTCATGGGCCTTCAAGTTTGTGCTGGAGGCTTGCTCAAGGGTACATGAAGGACAGTAGCAAAATAATGAAAAAATCCTATCTTTATTCCCCCCCCCCCCTCACCCCTGCCAGCCTAACAAAACAGGGGTCATCTACTGCATCCGGTGCACTACATCGGAGAGACTGGAAGCAGATTGGGAGATCACTTTGATGAGCACCTTGGCTTTGTCCACCGCAATAGCGTAGATCTCCCAGTGGCCACCCATTTCAATTCCCTTCTTGATATGTCCGTCCATGGTCTCATGCACTGCCAGACTGAGACCAACCGCAAAATGGAGGAACAATTCCTCATCTTCTGACTGAGCACCCTCCAACTGGATGGCATTAACATCGACTTCTCCGGTGTCCGTTAGCTTTTATTTCTCTCTTTACCCTACCTGTCTGTATCTGCCTATGACCACTTACTGGTTAACCTGTCCTCACCACCACCACACCCCTCCCCCCCGCTCCTTCCCTCAGACCTCTCCTTTCTCCTCCCCTACCCTTTTATGTTTGCTCATACATTGATGAAGGGGCTCTGATACGAAACATCGGTAACCCTTTACATCCTATAGATGCAAGACCTGCTGAGTTTCTCCAGCATTTGTGTATTGCACTACAACCCCCAAACATCCTCAGACTTTCTCATTTAACTTCACAAAGTACTTCATTGGCTATTAAATTATTTTGTCACAAATGGTCTGGCTAAAATGTACATTTTCCTTACAGTCATTTCTGGAGTCGAGTACAATCACAGATTTTGAGAAATTCCATTAAGTCTTTCAATCAATGAATCAACTATCTCATTTGATGTGATTCCAAATTCAAACAAGTGACATCCAAAATTTCAGTTTAATAAGTTAAGCATCTATCAATTATTTGTATGATGCGCAATTCAAACTTTCTGTCCTCACCCCCAGTTCTATTCTGCGGTAAAGATCATGTGGCACAGTTTTACTAAAATATTTTTGGGGTAAAAAGGATCAAATTGTGGAGGTTCCAGAGTCGAGGTTGGTTGGAGTTAAGATTAAGAACTGATCTACTTGAAATGGTGTGATGATTAATAGGAGACCATAGGGAAAATTATTTAACTTAAACGAGGAAACAAACTTTTCTCCTCCTGATAATATTTACTGAAGGTGTCCAGAACAAAAGTCCTTTGTCAAATAGTTGAGCTTTAAAAGGTTAGGAAACACTTAACTACCCTAATCCCAGTGCCAGGGAGATGTTGCTTCCCATGGACAAGTGGGCACAACTTCAGGATTGAAGGGCATCTGCTTAGAACAGAGATGCGGAGGAATTTCTTTAGCCAGAGGGTAGTAAAGCTGTTGAATTTGTTGCCACAGGCAGTTGTGGAGGCCGATCATTGCGTGTATTTAAGACAGATTGATAGGTCCTTGATTAGCCAGGGCATCAAAGGTTATGGTGAGAAGGCCGGGCTGTAGGGCTGAGTTACGGATCAGACTCGAAGGGCTGAATAGCCCATTTCTGTTCCTATGCCTTAAGGTCTTATTATGTCTCTGCCATCCATGACGTCAATCTAAACCAATGGTTCCCAAACTTGTTTGGGCTGCCACCCCCTTTGCCTCAGGGCCACATCCCAACTGCACCCTCCCCCAACCCCATACAAAGGTGTTGAGTTGAGGGTGGGGGGAGGGGGGTTAGTGGTGGCAGTGGCTCTGAGCAGAGGGATAGATTCGCCAGTACAACATGATAGCCTCCGAGACCAGCACTCGTGAGAACTCCTTGTCGCTGTTTATTTTGCTCACTACTGCCACCCTGAGTCTGGCCAGAAAATTACAGCAATGACTTTCATTAAACTTTACAACAGACTGAATAATTACAAGACTGAAGGTTCAGAAAGCCCCCTTTTTCCTCACCATCCCCTTGGATTTTTCCACCGCCCATGTGGGGGGGGGTGGGGTGGGAGGGGCAGCAGCAGCACCCACTTTGGGAATCACTAATCTAAACTATTTTGTCCGAACATGATTCTTATCCTTCTATTCGCTATTTGTGTCTAAATGCCCTCTCATACATAGCAATCATACCCCTTCAAGAGTAAAATCATCTGTTTTCAGAACATGTAACAGCATTAAAAAGTGAGCAAGGTCAAGAGCAAGGGCCTCCACTGTTTATTAAATTGCTACATAAAATCTGAACCGTTTATATCCAGTCTCTACCTTATCAAAAAGAAAAACCAAATCAAGAAAATATACAGTTGCATCTTTGGTTAAAATTCATACGTTTCTTGGCAGCTTCTTAAAGGTAAGGAGTATCATTCTAAATCAAATAGGAATAAAGGGGAAATCAAAATAAATAACAAGGATAGAATTACCTGGTGTCCCTTAACTAATCGGCAGAAATGATATTGCGCCAATGAGCATTGAGAAGCAGAGTCTGCAACATTTACCAACCGAAAATTTGTGAAATCAAAATCCATCCAGTCTCGTGCTTGAGAGCAAACAGTGACAGAGGACACTGCAGATGCTGGAATCTTAAGCCAAACACAATCTGCGGGAGTAACGCAGTGGGTCAAGCAACATCAGTTGGAGAAAAAGAGCCAAAACTCTTCACGAGGACTGAAGAGTGGGTAAAGAAGTGGTGTAAGGGGGACAAGTTGGGAGGAGCCAGGCAGGGATTTGCGAACCAGGCCAAGGGTAAAATAAAAGGGAAATGGTACCTGTTTTATAGCTTCCACAATAGTGGCCGTCTTTCCAGTTCCTGGTGGGCCGAATATCAAATATGGGGCGGGTCTGGAGGTCCCAGCAACAATGCAACGGATTGCCTTGACCTGTTCAGGATTTTCTTCAAGAGACTGATTATAAAATCTTTAAAAAAAAAATATTGTTGCAATATATGAATACATGAAAAGGAATATTAAACAAGAGGAATATTAAACAAGAGCACCATCGCGCAGAAGATCCCCACCCTTACGCTTCCAATTTTCAGACCATTCACTTTGCCCAGCCAGGCAGAACCCAGACCCAATCCTGTGTGTTTTGATCTTTTCTTTGAGATTTTAAATTGAATTTACTAGCAACCTGAGCATAGCAAAACATCATTATGCAAACATATTATGTATTATTGTGCAAAACTCATTACTGAGCAGTCAAAGAGAGCCAGAGGTGACGAAAAACACAATCGTAAAGGTTTGAAGGGTTATCACTGAGAAAGAGGAGCTGGAAAATGCAGAGGGGTTTAGGGAAGCAATTCCACAGCTGGAACTGAGACAGTGGAGGAGGCCAAGGTGATTTGACAATGGAGATCTGGAGATACCAGATTTCACAGGTTATACATGGTGCTGGAGAAAGAAAGTAAAAATGCTTTTGTGATGCTAATACAATGGAGGATTCTTAATTGTATTAGAATATAGCATAATTTTGAGATGGACATCTTTTGCCAATCAGATGAAGATATCATCTAACTTGACTGCCCAAGATGTAGAGGTTCAAAATTTAAATGCTGACTCGTGCCTTTTTCCACCACAGATGCTGTTCGACCTGCTGAGTTCTTCCAGCGTTCGGTTTTTCTATAGGATTTTGTGCCTGCTAAACACCATGTTATGGACTTCAGTAAGGCCTTTGATAAGTCCCACATGGGAGGTTGATCAAGAAGGTTCAGTTGCTCAGTATTGCTTGGACTAAACATTGGATTTGCAAGAGAAGCCAGAGATTTGTTGTGGATGATTGCATCCCTGACTGGAGGCCCGTGACCAGCAGTGTGCCACAGATCTCAGCGCTGGCTCCATTGTTGTTTGTCATCTGCAGTACATCAGCAGCGTGGAAGATTGGATCAACAAGTCTGCAGAGGATGCAAAGATTGGAGGTGTAGTGGGCAGCAAGGAAGGCTTTCAAAGCTTACTGTGGGATCTGGACCAGCTGGAAAAATGAGCTGCAAAATGGCAGATGGAATTTAATGTGGACAAGTGTGAGGTGTGGCACTTTGGGAGGACTAACCAAGAAAGGACATACACAGTAAATGGTAAGATACCAAGGAGTGCAGCAGAACAGAGAAATCTGGGAACACAGATACAAATTCCCAGAAAGTGGCATCTCAGGTAGATAGGGTTGTAGAGAGTGTTTGGCATGTTGGCCATAAGTCATGGAGTAAAGAGTTGGGATGTTATGAAGTTATACAAAACATCGATGAGGCCATATCTGGCGTATTGTATGCAGTTTCAGTCACAAGAGAGACACTAATTAGACAAACAAAGCAGAGAAGATCTAAGGATGTTCCCAGGGCTTGAAGAACTGAGTTATAGGGAAAGATTAAACAGGTTAGAACTTTATTTCCTGGAGGGTCAGAGAATGAGGATAGGTCCATAGACGGAGTGCTGTGGTCCAGGACTAGGGATAATAGTTTAGCATGGACTAGATCGGCTGAAGTGCCTGCTACTGTGCTGCTGTGTAACAGACAAAGTGATCTCACAACCACAAAAAGAGATCATATTTTTGCAGTCCTGCCAGACCCCGTTGCAAATGGTGTCATAGAATGACACTGTTCAAATGAGTTTCCAAAGTTAACTTCACCATTAATGGCAGGACCCAAGCCACAAACACTAATGACGAGGCTGAAGCCGTAAAAAAACCATGTTTAGCCAAAAGTGTTGGCCGACCGGGCTTCCTCCCAAAATCACTACCAGTCTTTAGTCAATTTGATTCACTTCCACATTATAGCACTGGACACCAAGACCAGACCATATTTGACTGTAGTCTTGAAGATCCACAAGTTGAGGCTGCTCCAATAAAAATTAAAATAGTGGCATCCAGCCAACAGTGTGAGAACCACTCAGATAGGCCTCGCTTATATATATATTTAAAAAAAGACAGGTCAAATCCAATCTGCCGGATTTCCGCCCTATCAATTTAATCTCAACCATCAAAGGGATGGAAGGTGTCAATGACAGAGCTTTCAAGTGGAACTTCTCAACAACCAGCTCCCCAGTGACCACCTTGAGCTTTACCAGGACTCTCTGGATCTGGAGTTCAGGCTACTAATGGATTGAACAGGAGTCTGTGAGGTTGAAGGGAAATCCACAGGCATTCAGTGTCTCTGAAGGGACACTTTTCCATCTTTCTCCGCCACGGTTTGCCTTTACAGCAGGTAAAAGTTGAAGAAAATTGATAATATTACATTTTTTATCCCTCTCAGATACCAGAATATGCAGCTCTTTGTTGCCTCCACATCATTACCCAGCCTTGTTATTATCCTGCCTAGATTTGAGTGCCTTGCAGCTCCTGCTTTTCTGGATCCACCTATTCCCGGCTAGCTCCTGCTTCACCATGTCCATCACATCTTTATACTGTCTATAGAACATAGAACTCGACAGCACTGTACAGGTCTTTCAGCCCTCAATGTTGTGCCAACCCATACATTCCTTAAAAAAAGTTCTATACTTTCCTTACTCCATAACCCTCTATTTTTTTTCCATCCAGTACCTCTCTGTCTCTTAAACCCACCTAATGTTTCAGCCTCCACCACCATCCCTGGCAAGGCATTCCACGCACCTACAATTCTCTGCATAAAAAAAAACTTACCCCTGATGTCTCCCCTAAACTTTCCTCTCTTCACTTTGGAGAGATGTTCCCTTGTGTTTGCTAATCCTGCCCTGGGAAAAAGGCGCTGTCTACCTTATCTATGCCTCAGAATCTTGTAGACCTCTAATAAGTCTCCTCTCATCCTTCTACACTCCAAAGAGAGAAGTCCCAGCTATGCTAACCTTGCCTTATAAGCTGAATTTTCCAATCCAGGCAACATCCTGGTAAATCTCCCCTGCACTCTGTCCATAGCTTCCACATCCTTCCTATAATGAAGTGACCAGAACTGAACATAATAGTCTAAGTGTGGTCTTACCAGAGATTTGTAGAGTTACAGGACCTCTTGACTCTTGAACTCAATCCCTCTATTAATGAAGCCCAGCATCCCATAGGCTTTCTTGACTATTCTGTCAAATTGCACAGCAACCTTGAGTGATGCCTGGACTTGGACCACCAGGACTCTCTATTCTACCACACTGTTAAGTATCTGACCATTAACCCTGTACTCAGTCTTCTGGTTTGACCTTCCAAAATGAATCACTTCACATTTATCTGGATTGAACTCCATCTGCCACTTTTCTGCCCAACTCTGCATCCTGTCTATATCCTTTTGTAACCTAAAACAAACCGACACTATCCACATCTCCTCCAACCTTCGTATCATCCGCAAACTTACTAACCAAACGTACTAACCCATCGTTCTGCTTCTTCATCTAGGACAGTTATAAAAATCACAATGAGCAGGGGCTTCAGAACAGATCCCTGTGGAAATCCACTCATCACTGACCTCAGGCAGAATACTTTCTGTCCACTACTACTCTATGCTTTCTGCATGCAAGGCAATTTTTAATTCACACAGCCAAGGCTCTGTGGAACCCATGGAATAGTATCTCATGGGGATCTTGTCAAATGCTTTATTTAAATCCATGTAGACTATACCTACTGCTCTACCTCAATTAATTTATTTGGTTACCTCCACCCCCTCCATGTTCTCTTTCAAGGTACAAACCATGGCGACATGGAAATCTATCAACATTCTTGGAATGACCTACTGCAGTTCAAGATGGCAGAACACCACCAGTTCAAGGGTGATTCAGGATATCCAATAAATGCATGCCTTGGCAGTGATTCTGAGATCCTAAGAATAAACAGAAGAAGCCAATCCTTCGGCAATGGCTCCAATAGCTCCTTCTGAAATTTGGTGTCAAATTTTTGTCAAAATCGTGCTTGAATCCCCCTCTGGGCGGTTATATTGCCAAGTAGGTCATACAGCAAACCTTTTCACTCCCGATGCCACTCCCCTCCCCACCCAACCGAACCAATTCAAGGTCCAAGGTTCCCGAAGATTTTACTTACTTCAACTCTCGCCTCAGAGGACAGTTGCAAGACCTATCACAGTCGGTTGGAAAGAGAACTTTCATTAGACCAGTCTTCTTCGCTAATTCTGCTGCTCGGTGTTGCATTTGTAATGAGAATCGGTTAAATGTGAATGAGACATTGAACTTCATGTTTGTTATAAAATCATCTAAAAGTCTGGAGGGGGAAAATGAGAGAGAATTGGAGTTAATACAAAATTGTTCAACACTTTTTTTTTTAATAAACACACCCACCAACTACTACCTCAATTGAGCAAAGCCTGTATGAAGTCTCTAACAAAGTGAACCTTAAAAGGATCAATCACTAAATTGAATTTCTAATAAAGCAAAGCAACTGGTTTGGCTCTATGCTTCACCCCCTGGTTTAGTTAAATGAGAGGGGTAAAGAATATATTGAGCTGAGCTGTGGGGACAGGAGCTCAAAGGTTATGATGTGAAAGGAAAGAGTTTAAATTTCCCAGATACCCAATCAACATATCCTTTGATTAATTCCTCCCTCATATGCACCCCTGCATGTTATCAAGTTCCTTAGTCTCAGCAGTCCTGGAATTTGAGCGGACTTAAGAGTCTATTGTCGTAGAGCAAGGAGTCACTCACATATATCCGTTCACAAGTCAAGTAGAAATATATTTATTCGATCAAAAGGAAGGAGCAGAGCTCATCGACCTTGGAAGGTGCAATGCACCCACATTCTCATACACGTCTGGAGACAAGATCCACCAATGTACAGGTGTTCAATTATCGACCAATCAGTTACAGAAGAGTGCGTGTCAAGTTGTTTTAGACATTATTAGCTCTATGCTATCAGTTCATGTGGAAATCAAACGTCCCTATCTTGTGACATCACCATCTTGGCGCCAGACACTGAGGATTTTATTCTCTCGGAACCACTCTGGGTGAAATTCCTTTGTCATTAAATATATAACTCCAAGGTTGCTTTCTGTCTTTAAAAGAGAACGATTCATTGGGAAGTTTGTTCTTTACAAAGTGCAGTTGTAACTACACAAACGAGGGCCGATACCTTCGCCTTGCTGGGCATTTTACTTAATAGAAGGTCACCCTTGAGGCCTCATGTTCACCAGAGTCCTCTAGCTCTGCAAGTCAATCTGGCAGGGTCACAACTTAGGTATTCCCTTGCTGCTGATTAAGCAAGGGGACGAACCCGGGCTGCAACCCTCTCATCCCTGATTCTTGTGTAGTTAGAGTACAAGTTATCATATGAGGAACATTTGAGAGCTCTTGGCCTGTACTCGTTGAAATTCAGGAGAATGAAGTATTTTGAATGTTTAAAGGCATGGACTGAGTAGATGTAGAAAGGTTGTTTCCCACGGTGGGAGAGTCTAGGACAAGAGGCCACAACTTCAGGATTGAAGGGCGTCCACTTAGAACAGAGATGAGAAGGAATTTCTCCATCCAGAGGGTGGTGAATTTGTGGCCACAGGCGGTTGTGGCCATTGGGTGTATTTCAGACAGAAACTGATAGGCTCTTGATTAACCAGGGCATCAAAGGATATGGGAAAGCTGGGCAGTGGGGCCAAGGGGGAAATGGATCCACTCATGATAATGGTGGGGCAGACTCGATGGGCTGAATAGCCTATTTCTGCTCCTATGTCTTTTACAGAGGGACTCACTAGGTCAGGTGGCATCCATGGAGAAGAATGGTCAGTCAAAGTTACGAATCAAGACCTTTGAGTAGGATGGGGAGATAACAAGCATGATAATAGAGAGGAAGACTGAAGGGGAGGTAAAGAGTTGGACAAATAAAGGTGGGAAAGACAGAAGGAGGAGGAGACTATGGCAGATGGTGGGGGGATAGGAGTGATTGACTAAAGTAGAACTCCTCAGCCTTATAACCTGGATCAGTACTTTTACCAACTGGATTATCCACAACTTGATTTTTTTCTGTTATGTTATCCCATTAAGGAGCTTTTGGTCTCATTCTTCCTCTCAGAATATCTATCATTTATTCATCCACATTGAGAAGTTTGCCATTTTGTTGAGCTGTCCTGCATTTTGAAAAGAATGGTAAGCAATATGCGAGAATACCCAAAACTCTGTGTAGGCCAACAACATCTTTCAAGAAAGAGACCCCACAAACCCAGGGTGGTCCAGTAATCATCCTCAACAGAGCCAACCCTCAAGGAAGATTGAAACCCACATATCAGTGAGGGCATTCTCCAAAACATACTTTAGGGAAAATCCCAATTTGACTTTTTCCAGCTCGACATGATGTACGTAGCCCCTGTAGAGAACAACTGGTGGTCTTTGAGAATCACTCTTCGACACCAGCAGGTGGTCTCCTCTGAGCACTGAGGGTCGGTTTTCGGAAACACCTGGAACCTGCCAAGGTGGGATGGGAGGAACAGAAACGGAGAGCTAGTCACAAATGTCACCTCCCACGCCATTAGAACTTTAGATCCTGAAACCAGCAAGATTTAGGCTGACACTTAATCCAGTACCAAGGGAAGTACTGCATTGTTGGATTTGCCATCTTTAAAATATGCCATTAAACCAAGGGCCGGGCTCTACGAGGAGAAATAAGAGATCGTCTGGCATCACTTTCAAGTAGGAGATCTTTGCTCAATATGTGATCAACTAGAGTATAAAAAAGGAATCTAGTCATTGCCACACTGACTTCCATGCAAGATTCCTATGTAATACTTCTCTTTACAATGGCAACTACACTCGCTGACTGCAATCTACTTTTGGATATTCTTACTGTGTGGAAGAATTTATTGAGGGAACTCCAGAATCATCATCTGGAGTTTGGGTAGAATGACTCTGTGCCACAATTTGTCTCTTGATCAGGGGTTTTGAAAGTCAGGGGACATCTATTGTCTGGGTCTTGCCTTACACAGTGGTCAACTGGGTTTAATTACGATAAGCTGCATAGACCAGGCCGCTAGCCCCCTCACCGTTTAGGTGAAGATTTCATGGATTGAGTGATGGATTTCAGAAACCCTCCATCTCTCCCACTTCCTCTGGTGAGGTGATAGTCCTGTACATGATGGCATAAACCAAATCAAAGCCAGGCTTTTCCAAAATGATATCAAGCTTTGATATAATTGATCCAATGTGAGGCAAGTCTGAAACTCTGTCACACACAAAAAGAATTGTCACATTCTGGGGGGGGGGGGGTGTCAAAGTTTGAAAAACAAAATGGATGGATTTTGTTACTCAGTCAAACAAAAATAGGTCACTGAAATCAAAGTGCAAATTGTGTATGACTGAATCCCAAAAGCGAAAAGTTAAAATGTGGGTTAGCCAGGACACAAATGGACCCATTGCTGCAAATACAGTGAAACCTCGTTAGAACGCGATTCATTAATCCGTAGAATCACTTATAGCGGGGGTGTCTGTGGACCCCAAACTTTGAATTTAGGATTCCAGGCTAACAGTGGCTAACAGCCACAAATTCAAAAATGACTAATTTACAAGATATGTATGTTAATATGTGGAGTTTAAAGGTCTTATTATAGGGCTTGAATCACAGTATTCTGTTTTCCTGCTTCCTGAATCATGACGTATATGCATCTGTTCCGTGGCTCGGCTGTAACATGGTATGAAATCTTGGACCCCGATTACTGTGTTCTAATGATGTTTTACTGTACATTGTAGCTGAGGGGCACCGGAGCCTTCAGAAACTGAACGATCTACTTCTGCTCCAAATCTTTGAATATCTCCTTCCTACTCAACTCTCTGAAACACCTCCACGAACCTTTAGAACAAGCAGCCTTCCCTCTTTCGTCATGGTGACATTCTCCATGTTGTACATAGTAATGTCATTTTCCATTTGAATTTCCTCCAGGTGGAGCAACAACGAGAATCTCTCAGAATAGTTTTTCCATTCCAGTTCAGAGGCCAGTAAAGAACTGCACAAAAGTAAAATCCACGTGTGAGCAATGTGTGTCAAAATGTGAGATTCAGTCATACAGACCCATTTAAATGCAGATTATAAATTAATAGCCGACAGCCTGGGTCAGTACCTTCCCAAATTGATAAATATGGTTCAAGTGGGCTTCATTAGGAAGAAGCACTCTGCTATCAACCTGAGTACATTTGGTACAATCAAAACAAGACCTGAGTATAATAGTCTCATTAGATGCAGAGAAAAGCCTTTGATTGGCAAGAATGGCCATTTCTGTTTAAAGTGTTGGAAAAATTTGGACTGGGACAAATGTTTATTAATGACTTTATGACAAACCTCGGGGAAAAACTATTACAAATGGACAAATGTCACCAATATTTCCCCTTAGTAGGTCCAGCAGGCAGGGTTGTTCTTGGTCTCCAGGGCTGATCACCCTAGCAAATGAAACATTGGCGGAGGCCATTAGGAAAGATCCAAAGATAAAAGGGATTCAGTGGGCTGGCTAGAGCATAAAATAAATTTAATGGCAGATGACGTTTTGCTGTATCTGATGGGCCCGGCCGGGTCTCTGTCAGGACGATGAACCATATTGGAGGATTATAGTACAATATCGGGCTACAAAGTCAATATATTAAAAAAAAGTATCATGACATTGAATAAAGAATACCAAAGAAATAGTAAATTCAGATGGCAGACAGAAACTGTTAAATACCTAGGAATCCAGAATGACAGTAACCTGAAAAACTTAACAACCTCTCAATGCTGGAAAAAACTGAAGGTGACTTAATGAGATGGAAAGACCTGCCCATCACCTCCCCATGTCTGTGTGGACTTCCTCCCACTGTTCAAAGCTTAACCAGGGTTGTAGGTCAATTGGGTGTAATTGGGTGGCAAGGGCTCATGGGCCGAAAGGGCCTGTTACTGTGCTGTATGTCTAAATTTAAAAATTGACACTGGATGAGGAATGCAGGAAAAACACCTTAATATAGAAGTGAGATCAGCTTCATTGGCTATTTCCCTAACAAGTAAGCAAACAATCGATCTCAGGAAGGCTCTTGTGCAAGCACGATTCTGAGCTTCTGACATTTTAATGCTCTGCTTGGCTCCTTCTCTATTCTAATAAAGGTCAGAAGTCCTAGAAACAGCATCTTCAAACACAGCTTTGATGCTGGATTCAAGCGTCCTTAGTAAACTGCAGGCAACAATCACCACTCCCTTTTCCAGCTGACACCAGGTGCAGGTAATGACTTTCCTATTCCCAGTTGCAGCTCCTCTAGACCCACCTCATTTTTCCTGTCTTTTCTTATTGATATTCTCCCTTTGCATTACTGCTTTTTTTTTAGCATTGAATCAACTGTAAGGTAAAACATCATGAGATGGGAATGTGTAAGGAGTTACCCTGTGCAGGGCTGTAACAAGAAGGGGAGGTGTCCTTGTACTCCTGTTAGGTAAAACATCATGAGATGGGAATGTGTAAGGAGTTACCCTGTACAGGGCTGTAACAAGATGTGAATGCATCCTTGTACTTACAAGATAAGAGAGACATTGATGGATTGAGAGGCAGGAAGCTAGCAGGGAAAGGATAGCAACAGTTTTAGTCATTGGACAAGTAATGATATGATGATGTTCTAAGCATGTATCCAAGGGTATAAAAAATCACCATTTTGCTGATAACGGCAGAATGCATTCTCCGACTAACATTGTTAGTCGCAAGTGTTACAATCCGGTAATAAAGAACGAAGAACCCTGATTTCGACTCAGTCTGGTGTTTGTCTCACTCATTCATGAACAAAGCAGACCTAACACAACCCACCTCCTTCCTCATTCAGCTGGTCTCAGTTTATACTGCTTCCAGTTGCATTGAAATGCCTCGAGCCATAACTCTTTCTGCACAGACGGTGCCTGACATACTTTTAAATTTGTTTCTGTTTCAACTTTGCATTTTTAGCATCGATGCTATTTTCTCTTTGCAAGACTATCTAAATAAGGGTAACTAGCTATTGCTAATTATATTTTTCTAATTTAGAGAACAGCACAGTAACAGCAGGACAGTGGTCAGCGCAATGCTGTAACAGTGCCAGCGACCCGGGTTCGAACCCCGCGCTGTAAAGAGTATGTTCGTTCTCCCAGTGTCTGCGCGGGTTTCCTCTGGGTGCTCCAGTTTCCTCCAACCGTTCAAAATGTACCGGGGGTGCAGGTCAATTGGCTGCAATTGGGAAGGACAGACTTGTGGGCCAAAAGGGCCTGATGCCATGCTGTATGTCTACATTTAAACAATTTAAATTTAAAATTTAAAACAGGATTAATAAAAAATCATTTTTAAAAAACATAAAACAGGCCCACCTCACACTAACCAAATACACCCATTTGACCATTTAACCTATGAACGCCAAATGTCAATGGAATATGGGAGGAAACTGGAGCCCCCAGAGGAATCCCACGCAGTCATGGGGAGATTGTACAGATAGTCCCCGACTTGTGTTGTTCCGACTTACGATATTTCAAAGTTATGATGGTCAGAATCCGTACTTCCAATTTCGAATTCTGATGTTTATCCGCACTTGTGATGTCCTGGCCGCCCGCGCGCACTAGCTCCCGACACCTCGACCACCTGCGCGCACTAGCTCCTGATACCATGGGCTGCATCCAAGCTCCCAATGTCACAGGCCTCATCCGATCTTGGGCTCCCAGCAGGAGTGGGAGGTCAACCACTTTGAAGGACCCCCCTCTCTAGGAAAGGTAGGGTGCGGTATTGTTTCGACTTGCGCTAATTTTGACTTATGATGCAAGTCCCGGAACCGAACCCCACCATAAGACAGGGTCTACTTGTATAATTTCCTGACGAACAGTGCTGGATTCGAACCCATGTTGCTGGCTCTGTAATAGTGTTGTGCTGACCACGACACCAATCATGCCACTCTATTCAGTTTCACAGACAAGGATTTAAAATAAAACAAACAATTCCCATATTCCCCATTCAGTTTGAAATTTAACATCTACATACTTGATCCTTAGAACCTCTTGATTCACATCAGGCATGAGATTCTGTGCACTTTTCAGTCCACTCTTCACAGCTCGAAACAACTTTTTAGTATATTTGTAATCGTAAAGGGGGATTTCTTTTTCCAGCTGAAAGTTGAAGCTGCAAGGATTTAAAATAGATACAATGAATGGACATCAGGATGTTCGGAACTTAGAAACATCTGGAAAAAAGGGATGGGTAGAAGAATAGATCAGTGAAAAGGAAGAGTGAAAAAAAATTAAGGTGGAAGGAAGCTCTTCCTCATTTCAGGTTTATCATAACATCACAAATTTTATCACCCAAATCTTTCAGTTTTCATGTAAAACCTGCCATTTCCACTGTTCATTGTTTCAGATGTTGCTAGTCCAGGTTAATCAGACTGGGATAAAGAGTTGAAATACCTGTAAATCTCAATCTGCTATCCTGGTGGCTACATACTATATATGCTTGTGTAATAGTCAATAACATGTAAAAATCAACCCCCTATTTTTGGTACCAAAGTCTGGTATTTTGTATTCATTGCGTGCAAAAGTCAATCATTTCTCCCCCCCCCCCCCCCCCCCACTGCCTCCCATTTTTGGCCTCAGCCACCTGCCCAGCCGAGCTCCTGATGCCCTTTCTGCCGTTTCTCACCTCAGTCGCCTGCCCATCGAAGCTCCCATCACCCAAACTGAGGATTCTCACCTCAGCAGCCCACCCACCGGAGTTCTCAATGCCCCACTGCGGTTTCTCACCTCAGTAACCCCCCCCACTGAAGTTCCCAACTCCCCAACTGCAGATCCTCACCTCAGCAGCCCACCCAGCGGAGTTCTCAATGCCCTGAACGTGACCTTACCATGTGATCCTGGCCATCTGAGCTTCTGAAAGATGCAGGTTCTTACCTCGGTTCAAAGTAGTATGCATGTAATAATTGACTCCTAAATTTTACCCTAAAAATTGGTCCCCAAAACTCCACTATTACACAAATACTTCAGTGATTGCCATTTAGCTGTGAACTACCACTGTTGCCAGACTATACTGCTGAATGAAAGATCCTACACTTTAATGAATACTGCAGGCCAATGAAGTGAATCATAGCTATTAAAAAATTAGTATAGCGCTTGGGGGGGGGGGGGGGGTAAAAAATACAGGAATAACTGTCACCTTCAGTGACCTATAATGTAAAGCAGCCACTTCATTTAGAATTGCAAATTAAATGATGCCTTTGAATTGAAAAAGATCAAAATGAGCAGTTTAAAAAAAATAAAGTTGGCAAAAATATAAACATACATTTTTTCTACTTGTTGCCTCTCTGCATCTGTGCTGCTTATGCATGCACCCATTCACACAATATCCCGCTAAATTTAAAAGTTAGAGCGTTTTTGAAAAGTCTGGATTCTCCAGGATCCGGGTGGTCCAGATTTCTGGCATCTGGATTTTTGGACTTCAATTTGCTTCACATCAAACATAGAGTTTTAAGGGTAGCAAACTAAAATTAAAATGAGCCAGGCTGAAAAGATATTGTAATAGGTGACTGAAGCAATCAAACCTACAGAAACGAGCATCAAACGAGGGATGCATAGACACCAAGAATTACGACTGAAGGAAGACAACAGACACAAGGAGTCACAGCAAGAAGGACAGCGGGATCACAGGGGTGGGCCCCACCTGTCTGGCCTCTCTCCGTCTTCGATTTCTTCTATCGGCTGTTGATTGGGAGGCTGGTATGGCTTATAGGGAGCGTTTGGCTTTAACTCTTCAATCAGCCTGCTGGTTGCTCTTGCCGAGAAGAAGCGAATGATGTGGAAAGTATTTAATCTCTCATCTTGGAACTGAAAGATGAGCGTTGCCGGGAAATAGCCAAAGTTGGCTATCAAGCAAATAACTTCGATGTTATAGGTTTCTCCTGCATGAGGAAAGAATTTGCTGTTGTAGCCATAACCATTATCTGCCTTTACTTAAAACAACTTCAAACTGCACTGAGTGGCCCAGAACAAAACCACAGGAAGAGAAAACACCTCCCAGGCATCTAATCTACCGACTCTGAGAAAATAACTCACGATAATAGAGCCCTAAATTTACTCAATCTTTCCTTTTACACCATCTCTGTAATGAATGTAATGAATTTCCCTCCATGCCAAGTACATATCTAATTGGGTAAGGAGAGCAAACCTCTGAACAAACTTGCTAGATCTGTAAGTTGATCTTCACTAATTTGTTTAAACTCCCCTGGGTCCCTTTGACCATTGATACTACCCAAGGTCTCATCGTTTAATCCTTTATTATTTCTCCAAAGCAGAGGACTTCACAAACTTTCATATTATATTCCACCTGCCATGTTCTCAGCAAGCTGCGCAGCTAATTCCGATCCATACTCACCACCACAGCTTGGAAACGAGAGAAACACAAAAGTCTCCAGACACTGGGATTCAAGTAAAGGCACAAAAGTACTGGAGGGATTTAGCCGGTCTCACAGCATCCATAAGCGGTAAAGACATATAACTAACATTTTGGGCCTGAGCCCTTTGTCAAGGTATGGAAATTACTTTTGATACCATCAACTAAATTGTGGCCAAAGGAAAACAAGAAGCAAAGCAACTGATCAGCGTTTTGATTCTGATTATAAATAATCCTTGAGCTTCTTGCACTAATTACAACCCATTGTTGCAGGAGACTTTGGTGAGATATTAGAGAAGGATGCCATTCTCATTCTTTTCTTTTGACTATGGCCCCCTGAGGACTCTGCTTAAAGTCTATGGGCCCAAGCCATCAAGTTCAGTTGGCTTCTTCCATACTTCGCTCCCACCAACTACATTAAGAACAAATATTTTATAATTTTAGTCCGTGGCCCACCTTAAATGTGCTATGGCCTGTGGTGAGAGTGGCTAATCTAAAGCAACAGAGAATTATTTTGAACTCTTCAAGTGAGCCAGGACTTAAGTGAGCTGATTGGAGGATGACTTGACTGTAATCACAGTGGCCCAGCCTAAGTGGCTGAACAGGCTATCCCCAATATCCATTCAAGTTATGAGGCGCTGTCTCAAGAAGGCAGTCAACATCATAAAGGACTCCCATCACCCTGGTCACAACCTCTTCTCCCGGCTCCCTTTGGCCAGTAGCCTGAAAACCAGCACCATTGCAAGTCACTTTTTTTTTGCACTAAAGATTGCCGTGAATATTTATTATCTATCCATCTCATATCTTTTTTAATTCAATTAAGTTTTTTTCACAAATACCTGTTTGGCTGCAGGAAGTAAGAATTTTGGTGCTTATGTACATTGGACAACATAGAGGACAATGAACTCATTATCAAACTGACAGGAAACAGGCTCAAGGGGAAGACTTGTGCATCTCACCTGCTTTTAGCTTCAAAGGTTGGGAACTGGTCACCTTCTTCTCATCCCTCAAGGTGAACACACGGAACCGCCGAAGCAGCTCACATCTTACAAAAGTCACCTCTTCAGACCCCTCGTTCAGCACGCTGATGATGACGGAAGTTTCCTGGTTGTGATTGACGGACACTTGGATCTTTCCCCCATCAGAATCAAAGTGAGATTTTACCTTTATGCCACCTTTATTCTGAATCAACTTAGACCTAAAATACACAATGACAGTTAAAGTCTCCCAAGTCATATTGAAGCAGTAGCAGTTCAGGCATCCAGCCCTCAACCCCCTGGCTTCTGCTGGGCTCGTAGCTCATACCAACCAGAGGGCATCAACTTTGGTGAAGCTCCTCACAGCCAGCAGAGACGCCAAAAATACAAAAAAAAGTCACAAACTTTACGACAGAGTGCTGATTCTTTCCAATTCAGATAGCCATGTTGGAATTTGGGAAGAGTAATGCAGATTAACAAAAAGCTGCAGAACAGTGTGAGTGGAAGCATCACCTCAGCTCTTGATCAATTATTGTCAGAGACCAATTACTCTAATCGATTAGATTGCAACCATTCAGGATTTGTTGGAGCCCACAATTATTGATGTCCATTCATCTTTAATTTTGTTCCTCTCAAGCTCCAAAGGTCTTTTATTCCTTCCCTGTCCAGCTATGGCCAGAAGATTCCAACGTGGACGTCAGATGAGGACAGGTTTGGAACTGTGCATGACATGTGAAAAATGTTTACAAATGCAGAACAAAAAATTATGGAAATAGTCATCATTTCGAGCCACCTTGTAAAGGGATGAGAATCAATAGGAGTAAAACTCAAAAGTCTGCAGGCACAGTGATTGAAGTAAAAAACAATGCTGGAGAAACCCTAGCAGGTCGAACAGTGTCCCTTCTATGGTCATAGAGACCGAGATCTGCAACAGGGAAACAGGCCCTTCAGCCCAATTTTTCTGTGCTGACCAACTATTCCCATTTGCCCATGTCCTGAACCTTTCCTATCCATGTACCTGTCTAAATACACCTTGAATGTTACAATTGTCCTCACCTCGATCACTTCCTCTGGCAACTCATTCCATATATCTACCACCCTCTGTCTGAAAAAGAAATTCCTTAGGTCACATTTAAATCCCACCCCCCCATCTCATCTTAAATCTATGCCCACTAATTTTAGATTCCCCTACCCTGGGGAATAAAGACGATGATTATTTGCCCAATGAAGAGTTTTGTCTTGAAGCATCAACTTAACACACCAAAGTGCTGGGTGCAGCATTCTTTATGGAGCACAGAACCAATGCTTTGGGCCCGAGCCCTTTGTCAAAGTGTGAGAAAAAGAAGTAGGTAGGTGCTAAAATATAGGGGAGGGGGAGGGGCACAGGCAAGAGATCATAGGTGAATATGGGTGGGAAGGGATAGCTCTCTGAATGGAGAGGGAAGGAGGAAAGGAGACAGAGGGGTAGGGAAAGAGAAGGAGACTTGGGAGGGGACTAACAGAAAGTGGAGAAGAAGTCGCTATTAATGCCATATGGTTGGAGGGTGCCCTGTTGATCCTCCAATCTGCAGGTGGCCTCAGTTTGGCAGTACAAAAAGCCGTTTTCAGCGTGGGAGTGTAGGTGCGGAATTGAAATTATTTTTCTGCCATTGACGCTGCTTGATCTGCTGAGTTCCTTAAGCAAATTGGCTTCAGATTCCAGCATCCGCGGTCTCCATGATTATTTACCTGACCTATAGCCATCAAGATTTAATACCTTTATAAAATCCTCTCTTTGTCTCTCCTTATAATTCAATCCTACCAGTCCCACAATGGCTTATTTAGCTTGGAGGTAAAACATGAAAGTCTGCAGACACTGAGGTTGAAGTAAAAACACAATGCTGGAGAAACTCAGATGGTCAAACAGTGTCCTTTATGTAGCAAAGATACAGATGCAGAACCAACATTTTGGGCTTGAGCCTTTGATCAAGGTGTGGAAAAATATCTGCAGGTGCCCAAACAAAATAGTGGGGGAGGGAGGAGTAAGGGGAGGAGCATGGACCCAAAGGCAGGAGGTAATAGATAAGGGAGGGAAGGCACACCAGCAAACGGGAGGTGGTGGATCTGTGAATGGAGAGGGAAGAGGTGGAGACCTGGAGGAAAGGAGACAGAGGGTTGGACAAGAGAGGGAGAACAGGGAGTGGGCAAGCAGAAACCTGAGGAGTCGCTGTTAATACCATCCAATTGGAGTGTGCCCAGACGTAAATAAAGTGTTCCTTCAGTTTACGAGTGGTCTTTGTGGAATAGGACAGACATGTGAGCATGGGAGTGGGATGCAGAATTGAAGTGGTTTGCCATTGGAAGATCCTTGTCGCAGATGTGAACAGAGTGAAGACGATCAGTGAAGCGATCTCCCGGTCTTCGCTCAGTCTCTGATGTAGAGAAGGCCACAAAGGGAGCACCAGATTCAGTAGGTCGCACCCGCGGTGTTGCTTTACTTGAAAGGTCTGTTTGGTGCCCCGAATTTTGATGAAGGAGGGGACGTGGGCGCAAGTATGTCAGTTCCAGCGGCTGCAGGGTAAGGTGCTGGGGAGGGGTCATGGAGGGAACTGTCCCTACAGAAGGCGGAGAGGGGAAGATGTGTTTACTCCATCACACTAACCAACAGTATTTTTGGCGAGGGTAAAGTTGAACTCAGAGTTTCTCAGTAAAATGAGAAGGAATCAGGTGCAGTGGCATAGTTGGCATGGGGGCAACATGGTTGGTATAGCAGTTAGTGCCATGCCTCTACAGCACCAACGATTGGTACTGGGGTTCGAATCCCACACTGTCTGTAAGGATTTTGTATGTTCCCGTGTGTGCTTGGGTGTAGATTAATTGGGTGTAAATTGGGCAGCATGGACTCATGGGCCAAAATGGCCTGATATCATGTTGTATGTCTAAATTTAAAATTAAACAAAATTTAAATTAAAAAAATAAGAGCAAAAAATCAAACAAATTTAATGAGATCCCACTGCTTGGCAAAGCCCAAACTTTACCTGTTCTGCTTTAGCTGACTGACGATGTTTCTGGCACGCGTCCTCCTCCCAGGCTCGGGGACAGAGGCCAGGGGCTGTGTTGGTCCCAGATTTTCTGTGGGGTTGGATTGATGCCGATACTGGTTGACATACTCCACTTTTTGCTTCTACGAAAAGGAGAATGTAACATGCAAGTACTACAAACGGTCCTCGCAGCTTTAAAAGGGACTAGGGACTAAACTCCTAACTGGATAAGAACCTTTGTAGAGAAAACAATGTCCATACTCCCCCTACCCCCCCCCCCCCACGTGCTCGACACTACATCTCGAGGAAAATGGCATTATTGATTGCGCCTCCTTGCTTTCGGAACTTGGAAAGACAGAGAGAAGGGGTAGTGGAGGTGATGAATGTGTACTTTCAGTTTCCTTGCCAACAAGGTCACGGAAGCTATTGGAATTTTCAAAATCCTAGAAACAGGCACTCAGGCTGCCTTTCATGTACCACACACCCTAATCTGCTTTATTCTCACCATCCATTTACCATCAGCCTTGAGCCCTGCAGACTAACAAGCTCCAACACTTCACTCCTAGTCTCTGGGAGATTTTTAGTGATGGGCCATTCCAATGAGTCCCAGTCTCTCTGTAACAGGAGCACAGGGGCAGGCAGAGTGGAAGAGGCAGTGTGCCATAGTCGCTGATTCCCATCCTGCTGCAGAATGTTGAGTCAAGGATGTCTGCCCATGGTTCAACAACAACATCACACTCAAGGCTGCACATATCCACGACAGGACAGAGTATCAGCAAAGTCTCCAGATAAAACACACAGGCAGAATAATGAAAGGCCTCAAAAATTCTGAAACCAAGCAATCCACCTAAACTGAGAATGATAACAATAAGTCAAGCACACACATATCTTGAAACACCACACCTCTAAAGACGCCTGTGAAAATACACCATGCAATTCTGACATCATCCATTCCCGGGAGGTTACTCGTCACCATTGTTCACAGTTCGACTTTGGCTTCTAATTGAGTAAAGGCACCATTTTGAAATTATTACAAATAATTTTATAAACAATTCATTATGTCAATATTTTTTAGATTTGCAATTCATTCAACGTTTATCCAATTCAGTGTAAGACGCTGAGTGGAATGACCTTCTGGAAGAGGTAGTTCTGTCATTTAAGAGAAGGTTGGATGAGTACATGGATGTAAGGGAGTTGGAGGGTTATGAGCAGGGAGCAGTTAAGTGGAACTAGTGGAGTTTCACTTAAATGGGTGTGGACTAGAGGGGCCGAGATGGCCTGTTTCCATACTGTAATTGTTAAACGGTTATATGCATACATCTTGCTTGCTCAAGTCATACGACAAGATTCAAAGTAAAGGCAGACCTTTACAACAAGTATGATCCCACCAACAAGAAGGGATCAACCTGTGGAAGGAAACACAAAAGTCTGCAGATGCTATGACTGTGGTGAAAACACATAGAAATGTGGGAGGAACTCAGCCGGTCTCGCAGAGTCCATAGGAGTAAAGATACATCACTGACATTTCGAGTCAGAGTCCTTCTTCAAGGGATATGCAAAGAACAGGAAGAACATCAGAATAAAGACAAGACTGGCTGCAGGAGGAGTCCAGACCAACAAAAGTTGTTAATTGGATATGATGAGAGGAGAAATGAGAATTCATTTTGGCTCTGTGAAAGGAGGCAGAGAGAAAAGGGAAGAGAGTGACAGAGAAGCCATATTAATGCCACCTATTTGAAGGGTGTTCAGACGGAAGGCGATGTGTCATCCCCTCAATTTGCAGGTGGTCTGGCAGTACATGAGACCATGGACAGACATCGAGGGAATGGAATGGAGATTTGAAACGGGTGGCCTCTGGGAGATCCATGCCATTACAGCTCGGCTCTGTCTGCCACAATAGTATGAATCTCGTAGTAGCCACCCATTTCAATTCGCTGATCCATTCCCTTGTTACCTGGAATTCAAGCAATGGCAACCTCAAGCAACCGGCAAATAAAAGGAGAGGAGAAAATAAATAATCAGAATTAATAAGAGCAAGTAAAAATTTAAATAAAAGTTTAAAATTGTTAAAGTATATGTTCTCTGAAGTAACACAAACGTTTGGTGAAGATGGGAGCAAATATTCAGCCAGCAGAGAGCCTTGGCCGTGCTTTGTTCGTAGCAACTGTTTCAATAAAGTTGTGTTTGAATAAAAGGCATTGTCCAGGATGAAGAGCTGGTTGATGCCTCTCGCTGTTGGAGTGACCCTCTTAAAGTATTGCTTTGTACCTGATTAGTAAGCTTTATCTTTATTAGTATATTATTAGGAATATTAGTAAGACTTTATTTGTAAACTTGAGGGAGGGGTGGTTAATTATGATGTTATTGTTCGTTTTTCAGGCAGCTGCATGGAGGAGGTGGAGGAACCTGCAGATGCAGCGATGTTAAATGTTTTCAAAGAAGGTGACTAAAAATAAAAGAAAATGGTTTAAAGTTTATATATTCATGCAAGTGAATGCTGTTCTGTTTAAGTACAGCATTTTTGTCTTTTTAACTGTTTATTCTTAATGAAGGTGTATTAATTGGGCAATGCAAGCTTGAATCTCAAGCAACCGGAAAACTCATTTATCTGGCATCCACCAATCCCATTTGGTGCCGGATAACAGGGGATTTACTTTATTTATAACCAGAGAAAGCACCAAAAGTTGCATGGGCACAAGAAAAGATCCAGAGTACACCTCGCCTCCATTTGCTTGCACTCATGAACCAAAACAATTACAAGAAAATAAAAAGAGCAGCAAACATTCCAAAAACAAACTGGCTTACTGCACACAAACACGCCGAAGATCAAAAACAAGGGGCCGGAAGAGTTCAGAGGGCCAGGCTGCAGTTGGGAGTTGCTGCCTGGAACAATGAAACCGGCGCACAAGCAGACAGGCCAATATCAATTCCCTAACTGCAACAGCCGGCCTCTACAGTGGGGACACAGGGGAAAGCAGATGCTGGGGACTGGAGCAAATAAAGTCTGCAGGAAGAAGTCAGGGGCCGGGGAGGACAGAACGCCAATGTTTCACGTCAAAACTCTTCATCAAGTCAATGAAAGGTTTCAACCTGAAATGTTGACAACTCGCTTTCTCCCGACTGATGCTGCTTGGCCCACTGAGGTCCTCCAGCAGGTTGCTTTTTGTCATGCTTTTAAAGAGGCTTTCACAACCTCAGGAATCACAGAGTACATATAGTCCCCTCCAAAATGTTTGGGTCAAAGACACCTTTTCCTTTATTTGCCCCTGTGCTCCAGTTGTAAATTTGTAACCAAATGTGATTAAAGTGAACATTCCAGATTTTATTCAAGGTTATTTCCATATCTTTTGGTTTGACCACATAGTCTCTTCTCTTTGGCTTGGCTTCGCGGACGAAGATTTATGGAGGGGCAATGTCCACGTCAGCTGCAGGCTCGTTTGTGGCTGACAAGTCCGATGCGGGACAGGCAGACACGGTTGCAGCGGTTGCAGGGGAAAATTGGTGGGTTGGGGTTGGGTGTTGGGTTTTCCCTCCTTTGTCTTTTGTCAGCGAGGTGGGCGCTGCGGTCTTCTTCAAAGGAGGTTGCTGCCCGCCGAACTGTGAGGCGCCAATGATGCACGGTTTGAGGCGATATCAGCCCACTGGCGGTGGTCAATGGGGCAGGCACCAAGAGATTTCTTTAGGCAGTCCTTGTACCTCTTCTTTGGTGCACCTCTGTCACGGTGGCCAGTGGAGAGCTCGCCATATAACACGATCTTGGGAAGGCGACGGTCCTCCATTCTGGAGACGTGACCTACCCAGCGCAGTTGGATCTTCAACAGCGTGGATTCGATGCTGTCGGCCTCTGCCATCTCGAGTACTTCGATGTTAGGGATGAAGTCGCTCCAATGAATGTTGAGGATGGAGCGGAGACAACGTTGGTGGAAGCGTTCTAGGAGCCGTAGGTGATATTTACCTCATGGTGAAGGGAAAGAGTAACTAAGGGGCAGCCACAGTATGTAGCAAAGTTGGCTGATTACAGTAGGTAATCAGCAACTGTGTCTGCCTGTCCCGCATCGGACTTGTCAGCCACAAATGAGCCTGCAGCTGACGTGGACATTTACCCCCTCCATAAATCTTCGTCCGCGAAGCCAAGCCAAAGAAAAAAGACAGTAGGTTAAGAATTGTCTGCTCCCAATATACAAAAGGGAGAATATGTATGAAACAATTTAGTAGGAATGTTAAGGGCAAAAGTAGGTGTTGATTAGCACAGAAGAGGATGGCCAGACAAGAACAAAGAGAATCCTGACACAGAGACTGTCAGAAACAAAGAGAATGAAAACTAACTCGGTAAGAAACCTAACACAGAAGGAGGTGTTGAGTAGAACAGAATATGGCCAGATGAGAACAAAGAAATAATTAGAAATATCTGGGGTATGTTCTGGCCTTGAGGATTAAGATGGGAGGTCTACTCCCTAGATAACTGTAGAGCAGGAAATTGCTTGAGATAAATCTTATGCAAGGAATCTAGCAAACAGAAAGCCAGCTCTTGTTCAGTGTAATAATGTTGATCTATATAAACAGACTGGGGCCGCCGCCTCCCACTCTCTGCCCGGATCGGGGCATCCGCCTGCCCCACTCGACCGAGGCCGGGGCCGCCGTCTCCCCCGGTCCGGGCAGTATGGACCGACCTAGGAGGGGAGGCAGGCCCCTCCAGCCCGGGTAAGAAACCTGCATAGGAGAAGGCCACTTCGATATAAAACCTACGACCCAAGGACCTCGCTGCCACGTCCCAGCTTGCTTGGCCACGGCACACGAACCATGGGTGTAAAGGGTGGGGCCAGTACTGCGCGCACTGCACTCCACCTAAAAGCTCCTTTGCGCAGGCCCGAGGACAGGTCCACGTCCTCCCCCTCCACGTCCTCCCCCTCCACGTCCTCCCCCTCCACGTCCTCCCCCTCCACGTCCTCCCCCTCCACGTCCTCCCCCTCCACGTCCTCCCCCTCCACGTCCTCCCCCTCCACGTCCTCCCCCTCCACGTCCTCCCCCTCCACGTCCTCCCCCTCAAAAGATGCTCACAAACTCAAGCTAGCATGCTGGAACATCAGAACCATGCTAGACAAGGCTGACAGCCACCGACCTGAACGTCGGTCTGCCCTCATTGCACATGAACTCCTCAGACTTGACATCGACATAGCCGCTCTCAGTGAAGTCCGCCTGGCAGATGTAGGCAGCCTCCAAGAACGCGGCGCGGGCTACACACTCTACTGGTCTGGCAAGCCTTCGGATGAACGACGCCTATCTGGTGTAGGCTTCATGGTCAAGAGCTTCATTGCCTCCAAACTCGAAAACCTTCCGACAGGCCTCTCGGACCGAATCATGTCCATGCGACTCCCCCTTCAAAACAAGCGTCACATCACCCTCATCAGTGTCTATGCTCCAACCCTCCAGGCGGAACCAGCAGAAAAGGACAAGTTCTACACCGACCTGCGCAACCTCATCCAACGCACCCCTACAGCCGACAAGGTTGTCATCCTGGGCGACTTCAACGCTCGTGTCGGCAAAGACTCAGAAACCTGGCCAGGAATCCTGGGCAAGCATGGCGTCGGCAAGTGCAACGACAATGGGCGCCTCCTGTTGGAGCTCTGCGCAGAACAGCGGCTTGTCATTACAAACACCCTTTTTCAGCAGAGGGACAGCCTTAAGACCACCTGGATGCATCCCCGATCCAAACACTGGCACCTCCTGGACTACATCCTGGTGCGAGAAAGTGACAAACGAGATGTGCTCCACACCAGGGTCATGCCTAGCGCGGAATGCCACACTGACCACCGGCTGGTTCGCTGCAAGCTCAACCTTCACTTCAAGCCAAAGCCCAGGAACAATAAAGCCCCCAGAAAGAGGTTCAATGTTGGAAACCTGCAGTCAGACGAAGCGAGAGGAAACTTCCAGGCAAACCTCAAAGCAAAGCTCGACGATGCAACCCGCCTCACGGACCCGTCCCCTGAAACCCTCTGGGATCAATTGAAGACTACCATACTGCAATCCACTGAAGAGGTACTGGGCTTCTCCTCCAGGAAAAACAAGGACTGGTTTGACGAAAACAGCCAGGAAATCCAGGAGCTGCTGGCAAAGAAGCGAGCTGCCCACCAGGCTCAACTTACAAAGCCGTCCTGTCCAGAGAAGAAACAAGCCTTCCGTCGCGCATGCAGCCATCTTCAGCGCAAACTCCGGGAGATCCAAAATGAGTGGTGGACTAGCCTCGCCAAACGAACCCAGCTCAGCGCAGACATTGGCGACTTCAGGGGTTTCTACGAGGCTCTAAAGGCTGTGTACGGCCCCTCACCCCAAGTCCAAAGCCCGCTGCGCAGCTCAGACGGCAAAGTCCTCCTCAGCGACAAGATCTCCATCCTCAACCGATGGTCAGAACACTTCCAATCTCTTTTCAGTGACAACCACTCAGTCCAAGATTCCGCCCCTAAGGCTAGAGCTGGATGAGGTTCCCACCCTGGATGAGACATATAAGGCAATCGAACAACTGAAAAGTGGCAAAGCAGCAGGTATGGATGGAATCCCCCCCAGAAGTCTGGAAGGCTGGCGGCAAAACTCTGTATGCCAAACTGCATGAGTTTTTCAAGCTTTGTTTTGTTGGGACCAAGGTAAACTGCCTCAGGATCTTCGTGATGCCACCATCATCACCCTGTACAAAAACAAAGGCGAGAAATCAGACTGCTCAAACTACAGGGGAATCACGTTGCTCTCCATTGCAGGCAAAATCTTCGCTAGGATTCA
This sequence comes from Narcine bancroftii, assembly GCF_036971445.1. Lineage (NCBI taxonomy): Eukaryota > Metazoa > Chordata > Chondrichthyes > Torpediniformes > Narcinidae > Narcine > Narcine bancroftii. The sequence continues at coordinate 245,186,133 of NC_091473.1, forward strand.
ACTAAATAGAATAATACCTAGTGTCGCCGAGAATATTCTCCCAGAATCACAGTGCGGCTTTCGCGCAAACAGAGGAACTACTGACATGGTCTTTGCCCTCAGACAGCTCCAAGAAAAGTGCAGAGAACAAAACAAAGGACTCTACATCACCTTTGTTGACCTCACCAAAGCCTTCGACACCGTGAGCAGGAAAGGGCTTTGGCAAATACTAGAGCGCATCGGATGTCCCCCAAAGTTCCTCAACATGATTATCCAACTGCACGAAAACCAACAAGGTCGGGTCAGATACAGCAATGAGCTCTCTGAACCCTTCTCCATTAACAATGGCGTGAAGCAAGGCTGTGTTCTCGCACCAACCCTCTTTTCAATCTTCTTCAGCATGATGCTGAACCAAGCCATGAAAGACCCCAACAATGAAGACGCTGTTTACATCCGGTACCACACGGATGGCTGTCTCTTCAATCTGAGGCGCCTGCAAGCTCACACCAAGACACAAGAGAAACTTGTCCGTGAACTACTCTTTGCAGACGATGCTGCTTTAGTTGCCCATTCAGAGCCAGCTCTTCAGCGCTTGACGTCCTGCTTTGCGGAAACTGCCAAAATGTTTGGCCTGGAAGTCAGCCTGAAGAAAACTGAGGTCCTCCATCAGCCAGCTCCCCACCATGACTACCAGCCCCCCCACATCTCCATCGGGCACACAAAACTCAAAACGGTCAACCAGTTTACCTATCTCGGCTGCACCATTTCATCAGATGCAAGGATCGACAATGAGATAGACAACAGACTCGCCAAGGCAAATAGCGCCTCTGGAAGACTACACAAAAGAGTCTGGAAAAACAACCAACTGAAAAACCTCACAAAGATAAGCGTATACAGAGCCATTGTCATACCCACACTCCTGTTCGGCTCCGAATCATGGGTCCTCTACCGGCACCACCTACGGCTCCTAGAACGCTTCCACCAGCGTTGTCTCCGCTCCATCCTCAACATCCATTGGAGCGCTTACATCCCTAACGTCGAAGTAATCGAGATGGCAGAGGTCGACAGCATCGAGTCCACGCTGCTGAAGATCCAGCTGCACTGGATGGGTCACGTCTCCAGAATGGAGGACCATCGCCTTCCCAAGATCGTGTTATATGGCGAGCTCTCCACTGGCCACCGTGACAGGGGTGCACCAAAGAAATGGTACAAGGACTGCCTTAAGAAATCTCTTGGTGCCTGCCACATTGACCACCGCCAGTGGGCTGATAACGCCTTAAACCGTGCATCTTGGCGCCTCACAGTTTGGCGGGCAGCAACCTCCTTTGAAGAAGACTGCAGAGCCCACCTCACTGACAAAAGGCAAAGGAGGAAAAACCCAACACCCAACCCCAACCAACCAATTTTCCCCTGCAACCACTGCAATCGTGTCTGCCTGTCCCGCATCGGACTTGTCAGCCACAAACGAGCCTGCAGCTGACGTGGACTTTTTACCCCCTCCATAAATCTTCGTCCGCAAAGCCAAGCCAAAGATATAAACAGAAGAGACTGGACAGTAGGGGTCAGTTTTGGGGAATAGCTCACTGGGCAGGTGACTTATGAACTAACGACTGAACCAGAGCTCTGTTAAGCTTTATTCTTGTGCTGTGTAATAAACTGATTGTTGAACCGAATACCTTCTCCTATCACTTCATTTAACGAACACGTTGGACTCAGACGACACATAGACTAAATTGAGGGTAGGGTAAAGCCAGAGTCCAACAGGGGGTATAAAGAAACTGCCTAAGATCCAAAGCATACCACATCATCTGTGAAATAGGGTGGTGGGTGTGTTGTGGCCTGGGCATGTATGGTTGCCACAAGTACCTGCAGACATATCTTCATTGATGATGTAACTGCTGGTGGCAGGAGCAAAATGAACTCTGAGGTGTAGAGAAACATCTTAACTGCTCAAGATCGAGCAAATGCCTCCAAACTGATGGAGGATTTAGACCAGCTTATGCAAGGCTATATGCATGTAAATCAGCAGACATAATCTAATTTCCACACCTACTTTGAGAATAATGCATGCATGAACACAATGGGGCCCAGAGATGCATGTAAATCAGATTAATCTTCCTGCTTGATAGGTTTGTTGGTTGCAGACATTAAAGATAATAAAACCATTTATTCAAAGTGATAAGCTAAGTTGGGACCAGTCCAATATAACTGGAAAGGGCTTGGATATTGTAGTTTGAAATCAACTTAGGATTTTGTAATAAAGATTTGTATAAACTGAAGTGCTCTCGGCATGTTTTCTTTCAGTAGCTCAAACACTGTGACCAATCTAAAACGAACAAAGTGTGAGGTACAAGTTTACCAGAACACAAACTCATTGGACGCCACTTCGTCCTACAGCAAAACAATGACCCTAAACATGCTGTTGACAACAAGGAAGTTTTTCATAGTTAAAAGCAGGAAAAATTCTGATTTATTTCCTTTAAACACACACACACACACATATTCCACACCCCTCCCCCACACACAAACTTGAGAATTTTAAACAGAATCTGGTATCAGGACAACTGACCTTGAGGCCCGATTATTATGAAAAACAACTTTTCCATCATCTTCCTTCACCAAAGGAAAACAACTATTAAACCAACTCCACTTTTATAGCTTATTCTCTACTTCAAGTTACTCAGTTCCATTAACCCAGTTCCAGGCAGTGCTTCGGGTACAAGATTTGAGCATAAAGGCAGACAAAGATTATAGCCTGTGGATACAGAAATTAGCCAGTTTCTAAAGTGGTTCACGATCAGCCTTCAACATTTGAGAACAAGGAGAAGATTCTGGTCCCATGTGCAATCCTTTCATACTGAGAAAGACTTTTTCAAATAAAGAAATAACCCCATCTTTATCTCATTAGTAGTAGAGTACAGCAAGACAGAGATAACTGACATTCAAATGATTGGGCATCAACAACATCTGTGCCGGAAATGGAATGCTTAATATAATTTTACTGAAAACACAATGAGTCAACTGAGAGAGAACAGAGAATTTTAAAAAAAATATATTTCATACTCAAAAAATGTACAAGGGAAAATAATGCAAGCGTGGGCAATCCATAAAACAGCGGGAAAAGGGAACAAGTGTGTGCAATCCATAAAACAACGGGAAAAGGGAACAAGTGTGCGCAATCCATAAAACAGCTAGAAAAGGGAACAAGTGTGTGCAATCCATAAAACAGCGGGAAAAGGGAACAAGTGTGTGCAATCCATAAAACAGCAGGAAAAGCGAACAAGTGTGTGCAATCCATAAAACAGCGGGAAAAGGGAACAAGTGTGTGCAATCCATAAAACAGCGGGAAAAGGGAACAAGTGTGTGCAATCCATAAAACAGCGGGAAAAGGGAACAAGTGTGTGCAACCATAAAACAGCGGGAAAAGCGAACAAGTGTGTACAATCCATAAAACAGTGGGAAAAGCGAACAAGAGTGTGCAATCCATAAAACAGCGGGAAAAGGTAACAAGTGTGTGCAATCCATAAAACAGCGGGAAAAGCGAACAAGTGTGCAATCCATAAAACAGATGGAAAAGGGAACAAGTGTGTGCAATCCATAAAACAGCGGGAAAAGGGAACAAGTGTGTGCAATCCATAAAACAGCGGGAAAAGGGAACAAGTGTGTGCAATCCATAAAACAGCGGGAAAAGGGAACAAGTGTGCGCAATCCATAAAACAGATGGAAAAGGGAACAAGTGTGTGCAATCCATAAAACAGCGGGAAAAGGGAACAAGTGTGTGCAATCCATAAAACAGCGGGAAAAGGGAACAAGTGTGTGCAATCCATAAAACAGCGGGAAAAGGGAACAAGTGTGCGCAATCCATAAAACAGCGGGAAAAGGGAACAAGTGTGTGCAATCCTTAAAACAGCGGGAAAAGGGAACAAGTGTGTGCAATCCATAAAACAGATGGAAAAGGGAACAAGTGTGTGCAATCCATAAAACAGCGGGAAAAGGGAACAAGTGTGTGCAATCCATAAAACAGCGGGAAAAGGGAACAAGTGTGTGCAATCCATAAAACAGCGGGAAAAGGGAACAAGTGTGTGCAATCCATAAAACAGCGGGAAAAGGGAACAAGTGTGTGCAATCCATAAAACAGCGGGAAAAGGGAACAAGTGTGTGCAATCCATAAAACAGCTGGAAAAGGGAACAAGTGTGTGCAATCCATAAAACAGCGGGAAAAGGGAACAAGTGTGTGCAATCCATAAAACAGCGGGAAAAGGGAACAAGTGTGTGCAATCCATAAAACAGCGGGAAAAGGGAACAAGCGTGCGCAATCCATAAAACAGCTGGAAAAGGGAACAAGTGTGTGCAATCCTTAAAACAGCGGGAAAAGGGAACAAGTGTGTGCAATCCATAAAACAGATGGAAAAGGGAACAAGTGTGTGCAATCCATAAAACAGCGGGAAAAGGGAACAAGTGTGTGCAATCCATAAAACAGCGGGAAAAGGGAACAAGTGTGTGCAATCCATAAAACAGCGGGAAAAGGGAACAAGTGTGTGCAATCCATAAAACAGCGGGAAAAGGGAACAAGTGTGTGCAATCCATAAAACAGCGGGAAAAGGGAACAAGTGTGTGCAATCCATAAAACAGCTGGAAAAGGGAACAAGTGTGTGCAATCCATAAAACAGATGGAAAAGGGAACAAGTGTGTGCAATCCATAAAACAGCGGAAAAAGGGAACAAGAGTGTGCAATCCATAAAACAGCGGGAAAAGGGAACAAGTGCGTGCAATCCATAAAACAGCGGGAAAAGGGAACAAGTGTGTGCAATCCATAAAACAGCGGGAAAAGGGAACAAGTGTGTGCAATCCATAAAACAGCGGGAAAAGGGAACAAGTGTGTGCAATCCATAAAACAGCAGGAAAAGCGAACAAGTGTGTGCTATCCATAAAACAGCGGGAAAAGGGAACAAGTGTGTGCAATCCATAAAACAGCGGAAAAAGCGAACAAGTGTGTGCAATCCATAAAACAGCAGGAAAAGCGAACAAGAGTGTGCAATCCATAAAACAGCGGGAAAAGCGAACAAGAGTGTGCAATCCATAAAACAGCAGGAAAAGGGAACAAGTGTGCAATCCATAAAACAGCGGGAAAAGGGAACAAGTGTGTGCAATCCATAAAACAGCGGGAAAAGGGAACAAGTGTGTGCAATCCATAAAACCGCGGGAAAAGCGAACAAGTGTGCAATCCATAAAACAGATGGAAAAGGGAACAAGTGTGTGCAATCCATAAAACAGCGGGAAAAGGGAACAAGCGTGTGCAATCCATAAAACAGCGGGAAAAGGGAACAAGTGTGTGCAATCCATAAAACAGCGGGAAAAGGGAACAAGTGTATGCAACCATAAAACAGCGGGAAAAGCGAACAAGTGTGTGCAATCCATAAGACAGCGGGAAAAGGGAACAAGTGTGTGCAATCCATAAAACAGCGGGAAAAGCGAACAAGTGTGTGCAATCCATAAAACAGTGGGAAAAGCGAACAAGAGTGTGCAATCCATAAAACAGCGGGAAAAGGGAACAAGTGTGTGCAATCCATAAAACAGCGGGAAAAGGGAACAAGTGTGTGCAATCCATAAAACCGCGGGAAAAGCGAACAATTGTGCAATCCATAAAACAGATGGAAAAGGGAACAAGTGTGTGCAATCCATAAAACAGCGGGAAAAGGGAACAAGTGTGTGCAATCCATAAAACAGCGGGAAAAGGGAACAAGTGTGTGCAATCCATAAAACAGCGGGAAAAGGGAACAAGTGTGTGCAATCCATAAAACAGCGGGAAAAGGGAACAAGTGTGTGCAATCCATAAAACAGCGGGAAAAGGGAACAAGTGTGTGCAATCCTTAAAACAGCGGGAAAAGGGAACAAGTGTGTGCAATCCATAAAACAGATGGAAAAGGGAACAAGTGTGTGCAATCCATAAAACAGCGGGAAAAGGGAACAAGTGTGTGCAATCCATAAAACAGCGGGAAAAGGGAACAAGTGTGTGCAATCCATAAAACAGCGGGAAAAGAGAACAAGTGTGTGCAATCCATAAAACAGCAGAAAAAGCGAACAAGTGTGTGCAATCCATAAAACAGCGGGAAAAGGGAACAAGTGTGTGCAATCCATAAAACAGCGGGAAAAGGGAACAAGTGTGTGCAATCCATAAAACAGCGGGAAAAGGGAACAAGTGTGTGCAATCCATAAAACAGCGGGAAAAGGGAACAAGTGTGTGCAATCCATAAAACAGCAGGAAAAGCGAACAAGTGTGTGCAATCCATAAAACAGCTGGAAAAGGGAACAAGTGTGTGCAATCCATAAAACAGATGGAAAAGGGAACAAGTGTGTGCAATCCATAAAACAGCGGAAAAAGGGAACAAGAGTGTGCAATCCATAAAACAGCGGGAAAAGGGAACAAGTGTGTGCAATCCATTAAACAGCGGGAAAAGGGAACAAGTGTGTGCAATCCATAAAACAGCGGGAAAAGGGAACATGTGTGTGCAATCCATAAAACAGCGGGAAAAGGGAACAAGTGTGTGCAATCCATAAAACAGCTGGAAAAGGGAACAAGTGTGTGCAATCCATAAAACAGATGGAAAAAGGAACAAGTGTGTGCAATCCATAAAACAGCGGGAAAAGGGAACAAGTGTGTGCAATCCATAAAACAGCGGGAAAAGGGAATAAGTGTGTGCAATCCATAAAACAACGGGAAAAGGGAACAAGTGTGTGCAATCCATAAAACAACGGGAAAAGGGAACAAGTGTGTGCAATCCTTAAAACAGCGGGAAAAGGGAACAAGTGTGTGCAATCCATAAAACAGCGGGAAAAGGGAACAAGTGTGCAATCCATAAAACAGATGAAAAATGGAACAAGTGTGTGCAATCCATAAAACAGCGGGAAAAGGGAACAAGTGTGTGCTATCCATAAAACAGCGGGAAAAGGGAACAAGTGTGTGCAATCCATAAAACAGCGGGAAAAGGAAACAAGTGTGTGCAATCCATAAAACAGCGGGAAAAGGGAACAAGTGTGTGCAATCCATAAAACAGCGGCAAAAGGGAACAAGTGTGTGCAATCCATAAAACAGATGGAAAAGGGAACAAGTGTGTGCAATCCATAAAACAGCGGGAAAAGGGAACAAGTGTGTGCAATCCATAAAACAGCGGGAAAAGGGAACAAGTGTGTGCAATCCTTAAAACAGCGGGAAAAGGGAACAAGTGTGTGCAATCCATAAAACAGATGGAAAAGGGAACAAGTGTGTGCAATCCATAAAACAGCGGGAAAAGGGAACAAGTGTGTGCAATCCATAAAACAGCGGGAAAAGGGAACAAGTGTGTGCAATCCATAAAACAGCGGGAAAAGAGAACAAGTGTGTGCAATCCATAAAACAGCAGGAAAAGCGAACAAGTGTGTGCAATCCATAAAACAGCGGGAAAAGGGAACAAGTGTGTGCAATCCATAAAACAGCGGGAAAAGGGAACAAGTGTGTGCAATCCATAAAACAGCGGGAAAAGGGAACAAGTGTGTGCAATCCATAAAACAGCGGGAAAAGGGAACAAGTGTGTGCAATCCATAAAACAGCAGGAAAAGCGAACAAGTGTGTGCAATCCATAAAACAGCTGGAAAAGGGAACAAGTGTGTGCAATCCATAAAACAGATGGAAAAGGGAACAAGTGTGTGCAATCCATAAAACAGCGGAAAAAGGGAACAAGAGTGTGCAATCCATAAAACAGCGGGAAAAGGGAACAAGTGTGTGCAATCCATTAAACAGCGGGAAAAGGGAACAAGTGTGTGCAATCCATAAAACAGCGGGAAAAGGGAACATGTGTGTGCAATCCATAAAACAGCGGGAAAAGGGAACAAGTGTGTGCAATCCATAAAACAGCTGGAAAAGGGAACAAGTGTGTGCAATCCATAAAACAGATGGAAAAAGGAACAAGTGTGTGCAATCCATAAAACAGCGGGAAAAGGGAACAAGTGTGTGCAATCCATAAAACAGCGGGAAAAGGGAATAAGTGTGTGCAATCCATAAAACAACGGGAAAAGGGAACAAGTGTGTGCAATCCATAAAACAACGGGAAAAGGGAACAAGTGTGTGCAATCCTTAAAACAGCGGGAAAAGGGAACAAGTGTGTGCAATCCATAAAACAGCGGGAAAAGGGAACAAGTGTGCAATCCATAAAACAGATGAAAAATGGAACAAGTGTGTGCAATCCATAAAACAGCGGGAAAAGGGAACAAGTGTGTGCAATCCATAAAACAGCGGGAAAAGGGAACAAGTGTGTGCAATCCATAAAACAGCGGGAAAAGGAAACAAGTGTGTGCAATCCATAAAACAGCGGGAAAAGGGAACAAGTGTGTGCAATCCATAAAACAGCGGCAAAAGGGAACAAGTGTGTGCAATCCATAAAACAGATGGAAAAGGGAACAAGTGTGTGCAATCCATAAAACAGCGGGAAAAGGGAACAAGTGTGCGCAATCCATAAAACAGCGGGAAAAGGGAACAAGTGTGTGCAATCCATAAAACAGTGGGAAAAGGGAACAAGTGTGTGCAATCCATAAAACAGCGGGAAAAGGGAACAAGTGTGCGCAATCCATAAAACAGCGGGAAAAGGGAACAAGTGTGTGCAATCCATAAAACAGCAGGAAAAGGGTACAGGTGTGTGCAATCCATAAAACAACGGGAAAAGGGAACAAGTGTGTGCAATCCATAAAACAGCGGGAAAAGGGAACAAGTGTGTGCAATCCATTAAACAGCGGGAAAAGGGAACAAGTGTGTGCAATCCATAAAACAGCGGGAAAAGGGAACATGTGTGTGCAATCCATAAAACAGCGGGAAAAGGGAACAAGTGTGTGCAATCCATAAAACAGCTGGAAAAGGGAACAAGTGTGTGCAATCCATAAAACAGATGGAAAATGGAACAAGTGTGTGCAATCCATAAAACAGCGGGAAAAGGGAACAAGTGTGTGCAATCCATAAAACAGCGGGAAAAGGGAACAAGTGTGTGCAATCCATAAAACAGCGGGAAAAGGGAACAAGTGTGTGCAATCCATAAAACAGCGGGAAAAGGGAACAAGTGTGTGCAATCCATAAAACAGTGGGAAAAGGGAACAAGTGTGTGCAATCCATAAAACAGCGGGAAAAGGGAACAAGTGTGCAATCCATAAAACAGATGGAAAAGGGAACAAGTGTGTGCAATCCATAAAACAGCTGGAAAAGGGAACAAGTGTGTGCAATCCATAAAACAGATGGAAAAGGGAACAAGTGTGTGCAATCCATAAAACAGCGGAAAAAGGGAACAAGAGTGTGCAATCCATAAAACAGCGGGAAAAGGGAACAAGTGTGTGCAATCCATTAAACAGCGGGAGAAGGGAACAAGTGTGTGCAATCCATAAAACAGCGGGTAAAGGGAACATGTGTGTGCAATCCATAAAACAGCGGGAAAAGGGAACAAGTGTGTGCAATCCATAAAACAGCTGGAAAAGGGAACAAGTGTGTGCAATCCATAAAACAGATGGAAAATGGAACAAGTGTGTGCAATCCATAAAACAGCGGGAAAAGGGAACAAGTGTGTGCAATCCATAAAACAGCGGGAAAAGGGAACAAGTGTGTGCAATCCATAAAACAGCGGGAAAAGGGAACAAGTGTGTGCAATCCATAAAACAGCGGCAAAAGGGAACAAGTGTGTGCAATCCATAAAACAGTGGGAAAAGGGAACAAGTGTGTGCAATCCATAAAACAGCGGGAAAAGGGAACAAGTGTGCAATCCATAAAACAGATGGAAAAGGGAACAAGTGTGTGCAATCCATAAAACAGCGGGAAAAGGGAACAAGTGTGCAATCCATAAAACAGATGGAAAAGGGAACAAGTGTGTGCAATCCATAAAACAGCGGGAAAAGGGAATAAGTGTGTGCAATCCATAAAACAACGGGAAAAGGGAACAAGTGTGTGCAATCCACAAAACAACGGGAAAAGGGAACAAGTGTGTGCAATCCTTAAAACAGCGGGAAAAGGGAACAAGTGTGTGCAATCCATAAAACAGCGGGAAAAGGGAACAAGTGTGCAATCCATAAAACAGATGAAAAATGGAACAAGTGTGTGCAATCCATAAAACAGCGGGAAAAGGAAACAAGTGTGTGCAATCCATAAAACAGCGGGAAAAGGGAACAAGTGTGTGCAATCCATAAAACAGCGGCAAAAGGGAACAAGTGTGTGCAATCCATAAAACAGCGGGAAAAGGGAACAAGTGTGTGCAATCCATAAAACAGCGGGAAAAGGGAACAAGTGTGTGCAATCCATAAAACAGCGGGAAAAGGGAACAAGTGTGTGCAATCCATAAAACAGCGGGAAAAGGGAACAAGTGTGTGCAATCCATAAAACAGCGGGAAAAGGGAACAAGTGTGTGCAATCCATAAAACAGCTGGAAAAGGGAACAAGTGTGTGCAATCCATAAAACAGATGGAAAAGGGAACAAGTGTGTGCAATCCATAAAACAGCGGAAAAAGGGAACAAGAGTGTGCAATCCATAAAACAGCGGGAAAAGGGAACAAGTGCGTGCAATCCATAAAACAGCGGGAAAAGGGAACAAGTGTGTGCAATCCATAAAACAGCGGGAAAAGGGAACAAGTGTGTGCAATCCATAAAACAGCGGGAAAAGGGAACAAGTGTGTGCAATCCATAAAACAGCAGGAAAAGGGAACAAGTGTGCGCAATCCATAAAACAGCGGGAAAAGGGAACAAGTGTGTGCAATCCATAAAACAGCGGGAAAAGGGAACAAGTGTGTGCAATCCATAAAACAGCGGGAAAAGGGAACAAGTGTGCGCAATCCATAAAACAGCGGGAAAAGGGAACAAGTGTGTGCAATCCATAAAACAGCAGGAAAAGGGAACAGGTGTGTGCAATCCATAAAACAGCGGGAAAAGGGAACAAGTGTGTGCAATCCATAAAACAGCGGGAAAAGGGAACAAGTGTGTGCAATCCATAAAACAACGGGCAAAGGGAACAAGTGTGTGCAATCCATAAAACAGCGGGAAAAGGGAACAAGTATGTGCAATCCATAAAACAGCGGGAAAAGGGAACAAGCGTGTGCAATCCATAAAACAGCGGGAAAAGGGAACAAGTGTGTGCAATCCATAAAACAGCAGGAAAAGGGAACAAGTGTGTGCAATCCATAAAACAGCGGGAAAAGCGACCAAGTGTGTGCAATCCATAAAACAGCGGGAAAAGGGAACAAGTGTGTGCAATCCATAAAACAGATGGAAAAGGGAACAAGTGTGTGCAATCCATAAAACAGCGGAAAAAGGGAACAAGAGTGTGCAATCCATAAAACAGCGGGAAAAGGGAACAAGTGTGTGCAATCCATTAAACAGCGGGAAAAGGGAACAAGTGTGTGCAATCCATAAAACAGCGGGAAAAGGGAACATGTGTGTGCAATCCATAAAACAGCGGGAAAAGGGAACAAGTGTGTGCAATCCATAAAACAGCTGGAAAAGGGAACAAGTGTGTGCAATCCATAAAACAGATGGAAAATGGAACAAGTGTGTGCAATCCATAAAACAGTTGGAAAAGGGAACAAGTGTGTGCAATCCATAAAACAGCGGGAAAAGGGAACAAGTGTGTGCAATCCATAAAACAGCGGGAAAAGGGAACAAGTGTGTGCAATCCATAAAACAGCGGCAAAAGGGAAACAAGTGTGTGCAATCCATAAAACAGTGGGAAAAGGGAACAAGTGTGTGCAATCCATAAAACAGCGGGAAAAGGGAACAAGTGTGCAATCCATAAAACAGATGGAAAAGGGAACAAGTGTGTGCAATCCATAAAACAGCGGGAAAAGGGAACAAGTGTGCAATCCATAAAACAGATGGAAAAGGGAACAAGTGTGTGCAATCCATAAAACAGCTGGAAAAGGGAATAAGTGTGTGCAATCCATAAAACAACGGGAAAAGGGAACAAGTGTGTGCAATCCATAAAACAGTGGGAAAAGGGAACAAGTGTGTGCAATCCATAAAACAGCGGGAAAAGGGAACAAGTGTGCAATCCATAAAACAGATGGAAAAGGGAACAAGTGTGTGCAATCCATAAAACAGCTGGAAAAGGGAACAAGTGTGTGCAATCCATAAAACAGATGGAAAAGGGAACAAGTGTGTGCAATCCATAAAACAGCGGAAAAAGGGAACAAGAGTGTGCAATCCATAAAACAGCGGGAAAAGGGAACAAGTGTGTGCAATCCATTAAACAGCGGGAAAAGGGAACAAGTGTGTGCAATCCATAAAACAGCGGGAAAAGGGAACATGTGTGTGCAATCCATAAAACAGCGGGAAAAGGGAACAAGTGTGTGCAATCCATAAAACAGCTGGAAAAGGGAACAAGTGTGTGCAATCCATAAAACAGATGGAAAATGGAACAAGTGTGTGCAATCCATAAAACAGCGGGAAAAGGGAACAAGTGTGTGCAATCCATAAAACAGCGGGAAAAGGGAACAAGTGTGTGCAATCCATAAAACAGCGGGAAAAGGGAACAAGTGTGTGCAATCCATAAAACAGCGGCAAAAGGGAACAAGTGTGTGCAATCCATAAAACAGTGGGAAAAGGGAACAAGTGTGTGCAATCCATAAAACAGCGGGAAAAGGGAACAAGTGTGCAATCCATAAAACAGATGGAAAAGGGAACAAGTGTGTGCAATCCATAAAACAGCGGGAAAAGGGAACAAGTGTGCAATCCATAAAACAGATGGAAAAGGGAACAAGTGTGTGCAATCCATAAAACAGCGGGAAAAGGGAATAAGTGTGTGCAATCCATAAAACAACGGGAAAAGGGAACAAGTGTGTGCAATCCATAAAACAACGGGAAAAGGGAACAAGTGTGTGCAATCCTTAAAACAGCGGGAAAAGGGAACAAGTGTGTGCAATCCATAAAACAGCGGGAAAAGGGAACAAGTGTGCAATCCATAAAACAGATGAAAAATGGAACAAGTGTGTGCAATCCATAAAACAGCGGGAAAAGGGAACAAGTGTGTGCAATCCATAAAACAGCGGGAAAAGGGAACAAGTGTGTGCAATCCATAAAACAGCGGGAAAAGGAAACAAGTGTGTGCAATCCATAAAACAGCGGGAAAAGGGAACAAGTGTGTGCAATCCATAAAACAGCGGCAAAAGGGAACAAGTGTGTGCAATCCATAAAACAGATGGAAAAGGGAACAAGTGTGTGCAATCCATAAAACAGCGGGAAAAGGGAACAAGTGTGCGCAATCCATAAAACAGCGGGAAAAGGGAACAAGTGTGTGCAATCCATAAAACAGCGGGAAAAGGGAACAAGTGTGTGCAATCCATAAAACAACGGGCAAAGGGAACAAGTGTGTGCAATCCATAAAACAGCGGGAAAAGGGAACAAGTATGTGCAATCCATAAAACAGCGGGAAAAGGGAACAAGCGTGTGCAATCCATAAAACAGCGGGAAAAGGGAACAAGTGTGTGCAATCCATAAAACAGCAGGAAAAGGGAACAAGTGTGTGCAATCCATAAAACAGAGGGAAAAGCGACCAAGTGTGTGCAATCCATAAAACAGCGGGAAAAGGGAACAAGTGTGTGCAATCCATAAAACAGATGGAAAAGGGAACAAGTGTGTGCAATCCATAAAACAGCGGAAAAAGGGAACAAGAGTGTGCAATCCATAAAACAGCGGGAAAAGGGAACAAGTGTGTGCAATCCATTAAACAGCGGGAAAAGGGAACAAGTGTGTGCAATCCATAAAACAGCGGGAAAAGGGAACATGTGTGTGCAATCCATAAAACAGCGGGAAAAGGGAACAAGTGTGTGCAATCCATAAAACAGCTGGAAAAGGGAACAAGTGTGTGCAATCCATAAAACAGATGGAAAATGGAACAAGTGTGTGCAATCCATAAAACAGCGGGAAAAGGGAACAAGTGTGTGCAATCCATAAAACAGCGGGAAAAGGGAACAAGTGTGTGCAATCCATAAAACAGCGGCAAAAGGGAACAAGTGTGTGCAATCCATAAAACAGTGGGAAAAGGGAACAAGTGTGTGCAATCCATAAAACAGCGGGAAAAGGGAACAAGTGTGCAATCCATAAAACAGATGGAAAAGGGAACAAGTGTGTGCAATCCATAAAACAGCGGGAAAAGGGAACAAGTGTGCAATCCATAAAACAGATGGAAAAGGGAACAAGTGTGTGCAATCCATAAAACAGCTGGAAAAGGGAATAAGTGTGTGCAATCCATAAAACAACGGGAAAAGGGAACAAGTGTGTGCAATCCATAAAACAACGGGAAAAGGGAACAAGTGTGTGCAATCCATAAAACAGCGGGAAAAGGGAACAAGTGTGTGCAATCCATAAAACAGCGGGAAAAGGGAACAAGTGTGCAATCCATAAAACAGATGAAAAATGGAACAAGTGTGTGCAATCCATAAAACAGCGGGAAAAGGGAACAAGTGTGTGCAATCCATAAAACAGCGGGAAAAGGGAACAAGTGTGTGCAATCCATAAAACAGCGGGAAAAGGAAACAAGTGTGTGCAATCCATAAAACAGCGGGAAAAGGGAACAAGTGTGTGCAATCCATAAAACAGCGGCAAAACGGAACAAGTGTGTGCAATCCATAAAACAGATGGAAAAGGGAACAAGTGTGTGCAATCCATAAAACAGCGGGAAAAGGGAACAAGTGTGCGCAATCCATAAAACAGCGGGAAAAGGGAACAAGTGTGTGCAATCCATAAAACAGCGGGAAAAGGGAACAAGTGTGTGCAATCCATAAAACAGCGGGAAAAGGGAACAAGTGTGCGCAATCCATAAAACAGCAGGAAAAGGGAACAAGTGTGTGCAATCCATAAAACAGCAGAAAAAGGGAACAGGTGTGTGCAATCCATAAAACAGCGGGAAAAGGGAACAAGTGTGTGCAATCCATAAAACAGCGGGAAAAGGGAACAAGTGTGTGCAATCCATAAAACAACGGGCAAAGGGAACAAGTGTGTGCAATCCATAAAACAGCGGGAAAAGGGAACAAGTTTGTGCAATCCATAAAACAGCGGGAAAAGGGAACAAGCGTGTGCAATCCATAAAACAGCGGGAAAAGGGAACAAGTGTGTGCAATCCATAAAACAGCAGGAAAAGGGAACAAGTGTGAGCAATCCATAAAACAGCGGGAAAAGCGACCAAGTGTGTGCAATCCATAAAACAGCGGGAAAAGGGAACAAGTGTGTGCAATCCATAAAACAGCTGGAAAAGGGAACAAGTGTGTAATCCATAAAACAGATGGAAAAGGGAACAAGTGTGTGCAATCCATAAAACAGCGGGAAAAGGGAACAAGTGTGTGCAATCCATAAAACAGCGAGAAAAGCGAACAAGAGTGTGCAATCCATAAAACAGCGGGAAAAGGGAACAAGTGTGCGCAATCCATAAAACAGCGGGAAAAGGGAACAAGTGTGTGCAATCCATAAAACAGCGGGAAAAGGGAACAAGTGTGTGCAATCCATAAAACAACGGGAAAAGGGAACAAGTGTGTGCTATCCATAAAACAACGGGAAAAGGGAACAAGTGTGTGCAATCCATAAAACAGTGAGAAAAGGGAACAAGTGTGCAATCCATAAAACAGATGCAAAAGGGAACAAGTGTGTGCAATCCATAAAACAGCGGGAAAAGGGAACAAGTATGTGCAATGCATAAAACTGCGGGAAAAGGGAACAAGTGTGTGCAATCCATAAAACAGATGCAAAAGGGAACAAGTGTGTGCAATCCATAAAACAGTGGGAAAAGCGAACAAGAGTGTACAATGCATAAAACAGCGGGAAAAGGGAACAAGTGTGTGCAATCCATAAAACCGCGGGAAAAGCGAACAATTGTGCAATCTATAAAACAGATGGAAAAGGGAACAAGTGTGTGCAATCCATAAAACAGCGGGAAAAGGGAACAAGTGTGTGCAATCCATAAAACAGCGGGAAAAGGGAACAAGTGTGTGCAATCCATAAAACAGCGGGAAAAGGGAACAAGTGTGTGCAATCCATAAAACAGCGGGAAAAGGGAACAAGTGTGTGCAATCCATAAAACAGCGGGAAAAGGGAACAAGTGTGTGCAATCCATTAAACAGCGGGAAAAGGGAACAAGTGTGTGCAATCCATAAAACAGCGGGAAAAGGGAACATGTGTGTGCAATCCATAAAACAGCGGGAAAAGGGAACAAGTGTGTGCAATCCATAAAACAGCTGGAAAAGGGAACAAGTGTGTGCAATCCATAAAACAGATGGAAAATGGAACAAGTGTGTGCAATCCATAAAACAGCGGGAAAAGGGAACAAGTGTGTGCAATCCATAAAACAGCGGGAAAAGGGAACAAGTGTGTGCAATCCATAAAACAGCGGGAAAAGGGAACAAGTGTGTGCAATCCATAAAACAGCGGCAAAAGGGAACAAGTGTGTGCAATCCATAAAACAGTGGGAAAAGGGAACAAGTGTGTGCAATCCATAAAACAGCGGGAAAAGGGAACAAGTGTGCAATCCATAAAACAGATGGAAAAGGGAACAAGTGTGTGCAATCCATAAAACAGCGGGAAAAGGGAACAAGTGTGCAATCCATAAAACAGATGGAAAAGGGAACAAGTGTGTGCAATCCATAAAACAGCGGGAAAAGGGAATAAGTGTGTGCAATCCATAAAACAACGGGAAAAGGGAACAAGTGTGTGCAATCCATAAAACAACGGGAAAAGGGAACAAGTGTGTGCAATCCTTAAAACAGCGGGAAAAGGGAACAAGTGTGTGCAATCCATAAAACAGCGGGAAAAGGGAACAAGTGTGCAATCCATAAAACAGATGAAAAATGGAACAAGTGTGTGCAATCCATAAAACAGCGGGAAAAGGGAACAAGTGTGTGCAATCCATAAAACAGCGGGAAAAGGGAACAAGTGTGTGCAATCCATAAAACAGCAGGAAAAGGAAACAAGCGTGTGCAATCCATAAAACAGCGGGAAAAGGGAACAAGTGTGTGCAATCCATAAAACAGCGGCAAAAGGGAACAAGTGTGTGCAATCCATAAAACAGATGGAAAAGGGAACAAGTGTGTGCAATCCATAAAACAGCGGGAAAAGGGAACAAGTGTGCGCAATCCATAAAACAGCGGGAAAAGGGAACAAGTGTGTGCAATCCATAAAACAGCGGGAAAAGGGAACAAGTGTGTGCAATCCATAAAACAGCGGGAAAAGGGAACAAGTGTGCGCAATCCATAAAACAGCGGGAAAAGGGAACAAGTGTGTGCAATCCATAAAACAGCAGGAAAAGGGAACAGGTGTGTGCAGTCCATAAAACAGCGGGAAAAGGGAACAAGTGTGTGCAATCCATAAAACAGCGGGAAAAGGGAACAAGTGTGTGCAATCCATAAAACAACGGGCAAAGGGAACAAGTGTGTGCAATCCATAAAACAGCGGGAAAAGGGAACAAGTATGTGCAATCCATAAAACAGCGGGAAAAGGGAACAAGCGTGTGCAATCCATAAAACAGCGGGAAAAGGGAACAAGTGTGTGCAATCCATAAAACAGCAGGAAAAGGGAACAAGTGTGTGCAATCCATAAAACAGCGGGAAAAGCGACCAAGTGTGTGCAATCCATAAAACAGCGGGAAAAGGGAACAAGTGTGTGCAATCCATAAAACAGATGGAAAAGGGAACAAGTGTGTGCAATCCATAAAACAGCGGAAAAAGGGAACAAGAGTGTGCAATCCATAAAACAGCGGGAAAAGGGAACAAGTGTGTGCAATCCATTAAACAGCGGGAAAAGGGAACAAGTGTGTGCAATCCATAAAACAGCGGGAAAAGGGAACATGTGTGTGCAATCCATAAAACAGCGGGAAAAGGGAACAAGTGTGTGCAATCCATAAAACAGCTGGAAAAGGGAACAAGTGTGTGCAATCCATAAAACAGATGGAAAATGGAACAAGTGTGTGCAATCCATAAAACAGCAGGAAAAGGGAACAAGTGTGTGCAATCCATAAAACAGCGGGAAAAGGGAACAAGTGTGTGCAATCCATAAAACAGCGGCAAAAGGGAACAAGTGTGTGCAATCCATAAAACAGTGGGAAAAGGGAACAAGTGTGTGCAATCCATAAAACAGCGGGAAAAGGGAACAAGTGTGCAATCCATAAAACAGATGGAAAAGGGAACAAGTGTGTGCAATCCATAAAACAGCGGGAAAAGGGAACAAGTGTGCAATCCATAAAACAGATGGAAAAGGGAACAAGTGTGTGCAATCCATAAAACAGCTGGAAAAGGGAATAAGTGTGTGCAATCCATAAAACAACGGGAAAAGGGAACAAGTGTGTGCAATCCATAAAACAACGGGAAAAGGGAACAAGTGTGTGCAATCCATAAAACAGCGGGAAAAGGGAACAAGTGTGTGCAATCCATAAAACAGCGGGAAAAGGGAACAAGTGTGCAATCCATAAAACAGATGAAAAATGGAACAAGTGTGTGCAATCCATAAAACAGCGGGAAAAGGGAACAAGTGTGTGCAATCCATAAAACAGCGGGAAAAGGGAACAAGTGTGTGCAATCCATAAAACAGCGGGAAAAGGAAACAAGTGTGTGCAATCCATAAAACAGCGGGAAAAGGGAACAAGTGTGTGCAATCCATAAAACAGCGGCAAAACGGAACAAGTGTGTGCAATCCATAAAACAGATGGAAAAGGGAACAAGTGTGTGCAATCCATAAAACAGCGGGAAAAGGGAACAAGTGTGCGCAATCCATAAAACAGCGGGAAAAGGGAACAAGTGTGTGCAATCCATAAAACAGCGGGAAAAGGGAACAAGTGTGTGCAATCCATAAAACAGCGGGAAAAGGGAACAAGTGTGCGCAATCCATAAAACAGCAGGAAAAGGGAACAAGTGTGTGCATTCCATAAAACAGCAGAAAAAGGGAACAGGTGTGTGCAATCCATAAAACAGCGGGAAAAGGGAACAAGTGTGTGCAATCCATAAAACAGCGGGAAAAGGGAACAAGTGTGTGCAATCCATAAAACAACGGGCAAAGGGAACAAGTGTGTGCAATCCATAAAACAGCGGGAAAAGGGAACAAGTTTGTGCAATCCATAAAACAGCGGGAAAAGGGAACAAGCGTGTGCAATCCATAAAACAGCGGGAAAAGGGAACAAGTGTGTGCAATCCATAAAACAGCAGGAAAAGGGAACAAGTGTGAGCAATCCATAAAACAGCGGGAAAAGCGACCAAGTGTGTGCAATCCATAAAACAGCGGGAAAAGGGAACAAGTGTGTGCAATCCATAAAACAGCTGGAAAAGGGAACAAGTGTGTAATCCATAAAACAGATGGAAAAGGGAACAAGTGTGTGCAATCCATAAAACAGCGGGAAAAGGGAACAAGTGTGTGCAATCCATAAAACAGCGGGAAAAGCGAACAAGAGTGTGCAATCCATAAAACAGCGGGAAAAGGGAACAAGTGTGCGCAATCCATAAAACAGCGGGAAAAGGGAACAAGTGTGTGCAATCCATAAAACAGCGGGAAAAGGGAACAAGTGTGTGCAATCCATAAAACAACGGGAAAAGGGAACAAGTGTGTGCTATCCATAAAACAACGGGAAAAGGGAACAAGTGTGTGCAATCCATAAAACAGTGAGAAAAGGGAACAAGTGTGCAATCCATAAAACAGATGCAAAAGGGAACAAGTGTGTGCAATCCATAAAACAGCGGGAAAAGGGAACAAGTATGTGCAATGCATAAAACTGCGGGAAAAGGGAACAAGTGTGTGCAATCCATAAAACAGATGCAAAAGGGAACAAGTGTGTGCAATCCATAAAACAGTGGGAAAAGCGAACAAGAGTGTACAATGCATAAAACAGCGGGAAAAGGGAACAAGTGTGTGCAATCCATAAAACCGCGGGAAAAGCGAACAATTGTGCAATCTATAAAACAGATGGAAAAGGGAACAAGTGTGTGCAATCCATAAAACAGCGGGAAAAGGGAACAAGTGTGTGCAATCCATAAAACAGCGGGAAAAGGGAACAAGTGTGTGCAATCCATAAAACAGCGGGAAAAGGGAACAAGTGTGTGCAATCCATAAAACAGCGGGAAAAGGGAACAAGTGTGTGCAATCCATAAAACAGCGGGAAAAGGGAACAAGTGTGTGCAATCCTTAAAACAGCGGGAAAAGGGAACAAGTGTGTGCAATCCATAAAACAGATGGAAAAGGGAACAAGTGTGTGCAATCCATAAAACAGCGGGAAAAGGGAACAAGTGTGTGCAATCCATAAAACAGCGGGAAAAGGGAACAAGTGTGTGCAATCCATAAAACAGCGGGAAAAGGGAACAAGTGTGCAATCCATAAAACAGATGAAAAATGGAACAAGTGTGTGCAATGCATAAAACAGCGGGAAAAGGGAACAAGTGTGTGCAATCCATAAAACAGCGGGAAAAGGGAACAAGTGTGTGCAATCCATAAAACAGCGGGAAAAGGAAACAAGTGTGTGCAATCCATAAAACAGCGGGAAAAGGGAACAAGTGTGTGCAATCCATAAAACAGCGGCAAAAGGGAACAAGTGTGTGCAATCCATAAAACAGATGGAAAAGGGAACAAGTGTGTGCAATCCATAAAACAGCGGGAAAAGGGAACAAGTGTGCGCAATCCATAAAACAGCGGGAAAAGGGAACAAGTGTGTGCAATCCATAAAACAGCGGGAAAAGGGAACAAGTGTGTGCAATCCATAAAACAGCGGGAAAAGGGAACAAGTGTGCGCAATCCATAAAACAGCGGGAAAAGGGAACAAGTGTGTGCAATCCATAAAACAGCAGGAAAAGGGAACAGGTGTGTGCAATCCATAAAACAGCGGGAAAAGGGAACAAGTGTGTGCAATCCATAAAACAGCGGGAAAAGGGAACAAGTGTGTGCAATCCATAAAACAACGGGCAAAGGGAACAAGTGTGTGCAATCCATAAAACAGCGGGAAAAGGGAACAAGTATGTGCAATCCATAAAACAGCGGGAAAAGGGAACAAGCGTGTGCAATCCATAAAACAGCGGGAAAAGGGAACAAGTGTGTGCAATCCATAAAACAGCGGGAAAAGGGAACAAGTGTGTGCAATCCATAAAACAGATGGAAAAGGGAACAAGTGTGTGCAATCCATAAAACAGCGGAAAAAGGGAACAAGAGTGTGCAATCCATAAAACAGCGGGAAAAGGGAACAAGTGTGTGCAATCCATTAAACAGCGGGAAAAGGGAACAAGTGTGTGCAATCCATAAAACAGCGGGAAAAGGGAACATGTGTGTGCAATCCATAAAACAGCGGGAAAAGGGAACAAGTGTGTGCAATCCATAAAACAGCTGGAAAAGGGAACAAGTGTGTGCAATCCATAAAACAGATGGAAAATGGAACAAGTGTGTGCAATCCATAAAACAGCGGGAAAAGGGAACAAGTGTGTGCAATCCATAAAACAGCGGGAAAAGGGAACAAGTGTGTGCAATCCATAAAACAGCGGCAAAAGGGAACAAGTGTGTGCAATCCATAAAACAGTGGGAAAAGGGAACAAGTGTGTGCAATCCATAAAACAGCGGGAAAAGGGAACAAGTGTGCAATCCATAAAACAGATGGAAAAGGGAACAAGTGTGTGCAATCCATAAAACAGCGGGAAAAGGGAACAAGTGTGCAATCCATAAAACAGATGGAAAAGGGAACAAGTGTGTGCAATCCATAAAACAGCTGGAAAAGGGAATAAGTGTGTGCAATCCATAAAACAACGGGAAAAGGGAACAAGTGTGTGCAATCCATAAAACAACGGGAAAAGGGAACAAGTGTGTGCAATCCATAAAACAGCGGGAAAAGGGAACAAGTGTGTGCAATCCATAAAACAGCGGGAAAAGGGAACAAGTGTGCAATCCATAAAACAGATGAAAAATGGAACAAGTGTGTGCAATCCATAAAACAGCGGGAAAAGGGAACAAGTGTGTGCAATCCATAAAACAGCGGGAAAAGGGAACAAGTGTGTGCAATCCATAAAACAGCGGGAAAAGGAAACAAGTGTGTGCAATCCATAAAACAGCGGGAAAAGGGAACAAGTGTGTGCAATCCATAAAACAGCGGCAAAAGGGAACAAGTGTGTGCAATCCATAAAACAGATGGAAAAGGGAACAAGTGTGTGCAATCCATAAAACAGCGGGAAAAGGGAACAAGTGTGCGCAATCCATAAAACAGCGGGAAAAGGGAACAAGTGTGTGCAATCCATAAAACAGCGGGAAAAGGGAACAAGTGTGTGCAATCCATAAAACAGCGGGAAAAGGGAACAAGTGTGCGCAATCCATAAAACAGCGGGAAAAGGGAACAAGTGTGTGCAATCCATAAAACAGCAGGAAAAGGGAACAGGTGTGTGCAATCCATAAAAGAGCGGGAAAAGGGAACAAGTGTGTGCAATCCATAAAACAGCGGGAAAAGGGAACAAGTGTGTGCAATCCATAAAACAACGGGCAAAGGGAACAAGTGTGTGCAATCCATAAAACAGCGGGAAAAGGGAACAAGTTTGTGCAATCCATAAAACAGCGGGAAAAGGGAACAAGCGTGTGCAATCCATAAAACAGCGGGAAAAGGGAACAAGTGTGTGCAATCCATAAAACAGCAGGAAAAGGGAACAAGTGTGAGCAATCCATAAAACAGCGGGAAAAGCGACCAAGTGTGTGCAATCCATAAAACAGCGGGAAAAGGGAACAAGTGTGTGCAATCCATAAAACAGCTGGAAAAGGGAACAAGTGTGTAATCCATAAAACAGATGGAAAAGGGAACAAGTGTGTGCAATCCATAAAACAGCGGGAAAAGGGAACAAGTGTGTGCAATCCATAAAACAGCGGGAAAAGCGAACAAGAGTGTGCAATCCATAAAACAGCGGGAAAAGGGAACAAGTGTGCGCAATCCATAAAACAGCGGGAAAAGGGAACAAGTGTGTGCAATCCATAAAACAGCGGGAAAAGGGAACAAGTGTGTGCAATCCATAAAACAACGGGAAAAGGGAACAAGTGTGTGCTATCCATAAAAAAACGGGAAAAGGGAACAAGTGTGTGCAATCCATAAAACAGTGAGAAAAGGGAACAAGTGTGCAATCCATAAAACAGATGCAAAAGGGAACAAGTGTGTGCAATCCATAAAACAGCGGGAAAAGGGAACAAGTATGTGCAATGCATAAAACTGCGGGAAAAGGGAACAAGTGTGTGCAATCCATAAAACAGATGCAAAAGGGAACAAGTGTGTGCAATCCATAAAACAGTGGGAAAAGCGAACAAGAGTGTACAATCCATAAAACAGCGGGAAAAGGGAACAAGTGTGTGCAATCCATAAAACCGCGGGAAAAGCGAACAATTGTGCAATCTATAAAACAGATGGAAAAGGGAACAAGTGTGTGCAATCCATAAAACAGCGGGAAAAGGGAACAAGTGTGTGCAATCCATAAAACAGCGGGAAAAGGGAACAAGTGTGTGCAATCCATAAAACAGCGGGAAAAGGGAACAAGTGTGTGCAATCCATAAAACAGCGGGAAAAGGGAACAAGTGTGTGCAATCCATAAAACAGCGGGAAAAGGGAACAAGTGTGTGCAATCCTTAAAACAGCGGGAAAAGGGAACAAGTGTGTGCAATCCATAAAACAGATGGAAAAGGGAACAAGTGTGTGCAATCCATAAAACAGCGGGAAAAGGGAACAAGTGTGTGCAATCCATAAAACAGCGGGAAAAGGGAACAAGTGTGTGCAATCCATAAAACAGCGGGAAAAGAGAACAAGTGTGTGCAATCCATAAAACAGCAGGAAAAGCGAACAAGTGTGTGCAATCCATAAAACAGCGGGAAAAGG